>NC_057935.1:41462622-41779309 GCF_018555375.3 Anguilla rostrata
ATGTTGCACGTGCACTCTATAAAACTGCTGATACAATTCTCCACAAACCTGTACGAAGCTCAATCCAGACCAATTAATTTGTGATGAATGATTCAAGATACTTTTGTAGCTATATATACTGTGTGCAGTGTTTGGTAGGGGTGGGGGCAGCAAGTTACAAGTTACATTCAATGCATGATTATGAAAGGAAAAAATGGATAAAATATTGAAAATAAAAAGCAGCTAATGCAGTGTAATGTCAATAGTATTTTTACTTCGTGAATTACAAGTGTCATATGCATACCTTTCTTTTCTTCTACTGTTTTGATACCTTTGATGTGCTCCTCAAGTGGCGTGGGGTACTGCAGAACAAACAAATCCACATTTATATGAAAAACAAATCAATTATGTGAATATGCATTTCAAAAAAACGTGTATCCCAAGCTTTCCCATGTTCTGATGTCTTTCTTCAACTTGACCTGCTCTCCAAAAGAGAGCTTCAAATATGACCTAAAGCACTTCAATTCTCAATTCAACTCCAGTCCCCCAGAACAGTTACTGACCTTGTCTCACTGGAACTGACCTAAATCTACCCAAAAAAAGCCGTAAGATTTTCTTAGAGTTATATTTCTAGGCAATACAGGTGGAAGTGCATCTTCCCTCTCTACTCTGTCATACACATTTTCTGTCTCACTCTTTCTATTCACCTTGTATAAGCATACTTTCTCTTTGGCTCTCAATCTTGATATGTTGATCAGTTTCTGTCAATTCAGACCTTCAAACATCGTGAAATACAAGGAAGCACAGGCCAAATTTTAAAGTTGAAAATCTGAGCTGTATCGCAGATCGCTTGATTTACACTGGCAGGGAGGTTGGGGCAGGCAGAAATATGACCCTCAAACACCATTTCCTATTTCCTCAAAAGTAGGTGACCTGTCACTGTTCTGAACAATGCTCGACTGCGACCACAGTTCTCTAGACCTCTGTTGTATAGGCTAAATACTCTTGGGTCTACATGGAAATAATAATTTGGCCTTTAAAATGATTAGCCTATATTATAAGCCATAAAGAATCTCAATTTTCGGCTATTTTTACTTTACAAAAGGTAGCCTATATTTAGGTTGAGGTATAGCATGCACATCAAATATGCTATTCCGGTAAGGTATTAAAATTAATATAATTATGTATCATTTTATTTATGCACCCTTCAATATAACTGTTCATGTCTGTTGTTGAGTCCTATTAGGAAACCATCATCAAAGTATAAAGGGGCTTTTAGCCAGACTTTATTTTCCTGTCTGAACTAGGCTACGTATTTCAGGGGGACTACAACATGTTCAAGTTTTTACTGGCTGGGAACTGTGCACTTGAAAACTTGAACAAACTAAATGAAAGACAACCCTGACTCTGCACAGGCTTTGCGGCACAGTCATAAGACAGATTAAGCCAAGGGAAAGCCATGTGGTGGAAACTTCAGGTTTAGGGACTGCATCTCCATGTGATTGTGTATGCTTTCGTATTTTTTTTGCTGCGTATGTCCATACTTACTCTCCACCCTTCAATTTCCTCTTCCCCATAAATAGTACTAGACTAGGAACATGGAACTTGTGGTTACAAAAATAGGGGTTTAGTCATAACAAAACAGATTGACCCCTTTGCTACATTATTGTGAAAAAAAACATAAATATAGGTTTAGTCATAACAAAGCAGATGGCTGCCTTTGCTACATTACTGTGGAAAAATAACACAAAATATGTCTGTCTATCCTACATTACATGCACTCAACAAATACACCCCAATGGCCAACACATCAACAGAACAATCCACTGGAAATTACCTTTGGTATGAGATAGCAAAACCGGTTTAATTATAAAGATAAAAAGATATTTTCACTCAGAGGGAGAAATCACCATTTTAACACCCCAAGCTATGACCGGCAAGTGCAATAATGGCTAGTGAAAAACTTAATATAAAGTATTGCCACATTTCTATCAGTAAAGAGAATCAGCTGTTCTAACACTACACACAATATATTTTACCTTGCACAAGCACTTGTACAAGCAAGCTTGGAGAACAAACCGGAAATGATTATCAGCCCCAACCTGACCTCATGGCTGAAGCAGTACATGCCGACGCACAGCCATATTCCCTCCCTGCAGCACAGACTCACACACTCTGACTCATCGAACGATAAGGATGAGCAGGAACCCACTAACTCAGCCATGCTGTGTCTCTCGTGTTTCAGTACTTCCGAGCTTGGGACCGCAGTGCAGGGGGTGGCTGCTGCTCGCACCCTGTGAGTGGACATCCCTGCCATCATGGCCGAGGCGGCGGCCATGGCTACGCTGCCATACACTCTGAGTTCCATAAAGCACCCACTTCACAGTGGTGGACACTACCTCCTCCCACCGGCGTTTCGCGGGTCTAATAAAAAGATGCCATGCCACCACCTCCCTTACAGACAGGTTTCATAACTGTGCTGCTACCTTGTGTAACTGTGTACCTTGCTATAGTTGCCATTTATCAAGCAGAGCAGCCAGAGAAATACGAGAGTAAACTGATGGATGAGTATGTTTATGAGCATCACTGAGAAAATATCTCTGTTCTCCACCTGTCTCAAGCAGTCTTGCTGGTTGCAGGCTACGGCTAAACTTCTGACCTAAATGTGGCAGAAAAGGTCTTGGGATCACCCTGGGTGCTGCCTAGACCCTCCTGCCCTCCCCCCTCCAGAAGTCAGCTGTGTCAGACTCAGCTGATGTATAGCCAGTGACGCACCAGACTCCTAAGTGACAGCCTGAGAAAAAAAGGACTCAGCATTTTACCCTGTAAAAGCCAGCCCAGGAGAAGAGGAAGCAGCCTGGATGGTCCGCAGGAGAGTTCCCCCCTCAAACTGCCTTCCACTGACATGACTACAGAGCCACAGTTAGCAAGCAGCAATCTCTGCAGCTACGGTAGCTGTAGCTAGTCAGTGTGCTAACCAAAATCCTACGTTTTTGGCATATTTACATGGGATGAACATTTTCAATAACAGACAGCAGCCTCAAGAGGTTGGCAGGCATGTGTAAGCCAGCACAATCTGTACGGCTCCCCAGCTATTAACTAGTTAGTTAGCTAGGGTTTGGGTGTTTCATAAGCAGTTGCACATTAGTTAGCTTCCAGTAACATAAGTATAGCTACAGTTTGCAAGCAAGCGACCAGTTGGCTGCTTCATCTGCCCAAACCCAGGTTGACTAGCTAGCCACCTTTATATCTTTTTTAGCACGTGGACTCCAATGAGGGGACACAGTATGGAGAATAGCTTCCCCTTTCTCATAGCAGTAGTAATTCAGATAATTTAAAAAAAAAACTCACTTCAAAATTTGTCTGTTTATATGAACTGATATTATTGGGAAAACCACATTTGTCCCACTTCAAGTGCACCTTACTAACATTAATTCATAGTTCTCCAGTCTCTTGCATTAGCCATGGGACTCACATGTTGTCATTTTGGCCAGTAGATGGCATTGGCACGTAATAATAAGAAAAACCCACACACTTCTTAAGCTCCCATTATTACAAATGTAGTGTGTATATGGACACACTGGGCAACCATTCTGAAGAAACACCTGGTTTAAATAGTAATAATCCCTTCGAGGGGCATTCAACGTTCTTCGAAACTGAAAACAGGCATGTTTCAACAACCCATGCCACCTTGCACACTCCAGTAATAAAAACCATCACAGGACAAGTACGTACAAGTCCCAAATCCTACAAGTTACAATAGATCAATCAACAATAATAAAACTTTAGATCAAAAATAAACAAATGTTGGAGGTACTGCAAGTTAATAAATACACAACTACCACAATAAGACTCAATTGGGAAAGCATAGGCCTATTTATCATCAAGTACACAATGACAAAAGGAACATGTTTGTAAAATGAATTAGCTACTGTGAACGTATCATAACATACTGTAAGACTAACTGTTAAGTGCTGTCAATCTACACATCCAATGTCTAACATTGGGAGCTAAATAAGTGTGTGAGTTTTTATAATACTGCCTTCCTACCTTGTCAACCTAGCACCTTAGGATTTGCATGTGCAAGTACAAGCTTGGCTTGTGCTAGTGTCAACCTTATACACATAGACTAGGTTTGAAACATTCATATACTGTACATGCAAGCAACTTCAGTGCAATCACTTACATAAATTTATGTAGGTAAAAATATAGGGACATTCCTCAACTGGCATTGCTATAGTGGAATATTTATGCAATTCAATAATTTAATGTAATGAGACAAGGGTTTGAGAAAGACAAATCAATGGGACCAGTTAGTTGATATGTACGACTGGGATAGCTACCTCATGGTTGTGTCATGCTGTCCAGTGACTCAAACAGTGAGCTCCATAGTGTTTTTTTTCTTAATTTCTCTGACTGTTCTCTGACTTAAAACTGCTCTGTACCTCCAGTTTTAGAATAGTTTAATAATTCACATGGTTAAAGTGTACATTCTCAGGGTTTATTTACAGGTATTTTATACACTTTAGTTTCACCATGTAGAAATGACAACATTTTTAATACATAGCCCCCCTCCCTCCTCCCCACTAACACAGTGCACCATACCATAATGTTTGGGACACATTAATGTTATTTAAATGAAAGTGACCATGTTTAGTAAGTTGTTGCATATGCTTTGCATACAATGACTGCTTGAAGTCTGTGGCCCACAGACATCACCAGGGGTGTGCTGAGTATCTCAGTTGATGCTCTGCCCAGCCTGTACTGCAGTCCTTTTCAGCTCCTGCTAATTTCAGCTAGTTGCCTTACAGGGAACCCCGCCTGTTAAGACTTGTATGGCTTAATATGATGTAAATGCCCTCAACAATGGGAATAGGTTGTAAAAACCACACAAAACAGTTCAGTTATTTTGACAAAACCCCAGCCTTTTATTTTGACCTATGGAGGTTGCCATTATTTTAGACGCGCAACACACTTTGTGTAGACAACGTAAAATGCTTGCGCTGGAAGTTAACTCAGTTGTTTTGTCCAGCAGTTGCAGTTATTAATAGTGAAAAATATCAATACAATGCAACAGAATTTGTGTGTGATTTGGAACACAGGATATCTGTGAATAGGATGGATTTGATAAACATCTTAGTGTATCAGCACATATCTATCATTTAGGTATTATGCACTTAAAGGAGGTAGCCTATGTCCCGAGCTGGCTCAAATTGAAAAGGCTGAACAGAAGACATTATCAATGCCGCTCAATGGACAAGAGCAATGGAATGAGTCAAATGCAACCATTTGATGTTACTACCCATAGTGCATTGCAACAGTATTAACAATGGCAACCTACGAGTTGAAGGACTTATATTTAATTTTAAAATAACTCAAATCTTTCATGTGGCTTTAAAAACATATTTATGTAATTGTTGAAGGCATTTGCACCATATTAAGGCCTACAGGTCTTAACAGGTGGGGTTCCCTTTAAGTTCTCTTCAGCATGTTCACACATGTTCAACTGGATTCAGATCTGATAAATAACTTCGCCTGTCAAGAATTTTACAGTTTGGTTTCCAAGAACTCCTTTTTTTTTCCATTAGTAGTATGTTTCAGATCATTATCTTGTAGTATCTTGCTGTAGGATGAAGCACCATTCGGTGAGTTTGGAGCCATTTGCTTAAACTAGAGCAGATGATTCTGTAGAAGACAGTATTCATTCTGCTGTAGCTATCAGCAGTTGCATCATCAATGAAGACAAGTGAGCCAGTACCTGTTGCAGCCATACATGACCAACTGTAGAGGGCTTCCTTGGCCTACCAGGCCCTTTGACAAATACTAAGCTCACCAGTGCTCGCTTTCTTCTTCATGATTCTCCAAACAGTTGATTTTGGTAAGCCTAAGGTTTAGCCCATGTTTCTGACTTTTTTATTTAGTTCTCAACTCATTGACACAACTCTCGTCCTCATGTTGACAAACAGCAATAGCAAACACCAAAGCCAATCAAAAGCCTAAAGACTAAAGACTAAATACTCAAAGCTCTCTTATACCTGCACTAAGGAAGAAACTGGACACACTTGACTAATCAGAAACACATGTGAACTCATTTATCCCAAACATTATGGTGCCCTGAAATGGGGGGACTATGTATAAAAAGTGTGGTAATTTCTACATGGTGAAAAAAAAACCCATATAAAAATACCTTTTAAGAAAAGCTGTGAATCTGCACGTGTGAATTGTTTGATTATACATGTGAAGTACAGAGAAAAAAATGTTTCTCCCAAACATTATGGAGCCCACTGTACATGTGTATTAAATTGGCCTGTGATTCAGGGAAGCTCATATAGCCTACATGTACATGAGCCTATTAAGTTTAAGTTCTGTGATTTAGCCTATGTGTAGGCCTATCTCTGTTTTGTCCTTCATGTAAGAAAATATCTAAATGTTTAGCAGACACTGGCAGGGCTCCACAATGCTCCCATTACTGTGCTCCTAACTTTTTCAACTTACTGTGCTCCTCAAAAACAATATTATCACAGAGCCCTGATTGGCTGAAAAAACATTTTGATGTTAACTATCACAGAATATGAAAAAGATACAGGCCTAAATTCCAAGACATTATTGGTAAACAAGAATTCACCAAAAAAGGTTTATTTTTATATGTGCTAGTCATCTTCTCATGTCAACCTATTTTTGATACAAGATCAACTGTGCAAAAACACTTGATATTCTCAGTATAAAATATTTTTTTCTTAAAAGATGGTTGAACCTAACACTTCCCACCTCAGACCTCAGTGAACTCACAGTAAAGTGTAGCCTACATCCATGCTCTGAAAATCTGAAAAGTCTTGACCATGCTTGTGCAGCAGGATTTTCACCACTGTAGTACAACAACATTTTTTCTATTAAAGCTCAAAATCTACTCTAGATAAGCAAAAGTGCTGAAAACTCAGATACCATACAGTGGGCAAAATTCAGCTGCACAATGGCAGTAGACACAGCCTACACTTGAGTGGTGAAAATCTAGCTGCATTACTGTAGTGAAATCAAACTGCACTAGAGTCGTTAAAAAAAATGTTACAACAGAGAAACATACAGTGCAATAATGAAAATTCAGTAATATCTATAGCGGTGAAAGTCCAACTTATTGAGTTGTGAAAAATCTCAAATTCAAAGCGTAAATTACATTACATTAGCACATTAATCAGAGGTTGGGATATAGAATTATAAAGCTATAGCTACTTTTGAAAGTAATGTTTTTATTGCCAACAATCACACCTGTCAGCAATTGTGCACCATGACCTTAGACACACCCTTAAATGTCCATTAACTCACATCCACAAAAATCACTTCATTTTTTGAAGTTTGGTGCAGTCTGTACATGCAACACTGCACTCTGTAATTGAGATTCTGAAGAATAAGCAGGTATGTATCCACATTAATGTTCCGAAAAAGTCCTCAAGGTCATTCACAGTCAATACAAAAAATTAGCCACTTAGAACTGGCTCTACTAACGGTGGAAATAGTTGCACATTTCGGGCCTGCTACCTTTCAAATATTAGGTTAACTATGCACAGTCGTTATTTAATCAAGAATAAACTGGATAAGAAACAGAAGTTTTGGGTTATCAAAAAAGAAAGAAACTGGTAAGGTAGTATATTATTTGCGCCACTCAAAGTGCAATCTATCTTTGTTATTTCAACCGCACTGCCTATTGGGAGCAGTTTGAAGTGAAGATAATTCTTGGAGTTCTAGGCTACTCCATAGCATAGCGTGGGTGGAGCTGTTGCCCTGAGTTGAACCAGTTATACCCCGAAAGAACGTGAGCCATTGTCTGGCTAAACAGACGATAACGTTCGAAGAAACGTGCACTGTGCACGCGGCACGCCATGCCCGTTGTATGCTATATAATAATAGTTTGAGTACATTCCTGCTCCACCCGTCCAAACCGCGCAACTTCGTAGCCTACACTGTTCACAAGACAGGTATTGAAAATAACAGCCACTGAAAGGAACACAAAGCAAAAGGCACCCATGCAACAGCTATTCGTTCTCATTCCGACAGCTACAGTGTTCAACACCGACATGCTACTCAGACATTTTTATAGGCTACAACTTATAGGCTAGTGAAAAGGAGCAGGAAGTTGACAAGAGCCTCATAAAGGATTCAAAACTGTATATTAAGTATGACCACCTTGTAAGCACATCCACTACAGCAGTGAGGAACATTTTCATAAAGACTTAACGATGTGATAAGAGACTTAACAAGCGCGACATTCAACGAGGTTGTTGATATCCACTCGCAGACTGAATATGCCATCGGTAATTTAATTAAAATCGGAAGCAGCTTTATTTGCTTAGGGATCATTTAGCTCAACTTATCGATTTATAGTTATGAAACAAATTATTCAGCCGCCATAATACGACTCTGAGCGCAACAGAAGATCCTGTGTGTCTTCTAATTTAATAAACTTTGCACAATACCTTGTTCAGATGCATGTCTACCACTCGCTCAAACGGATATCTGTACATCTTCCGTATTTCGATTGTGACGACCATTGCTAAAACAAAACTATTTATGAAGAAAACAAGACCAGAAAATAAATAATAATAACTTCATACATAAAACATCGCTAGAGCTGCAACTGTCAAATTGACCAATAGCGACAAGCAACAGACTTTGCTCCTCTGATTATCTCGCGTAATCTTACGAGAGGGCATATACAAACGTGGGGTTAATTCGGGTTAATTCTGTGCTATAAGAATGAACTAAATCCGGCATGGTCTATGGCTCGACACAACCACTGAAAATCGGGTAACGTTACGCTGACACGTGTAGAATTTATTTGAAGGTGAAAATTGAAACGGCA
The DNA here is from genome assembly GCF_018555375.3 of Anguilla rostrata. Lineage (NCBI taxonomy): Eukaryota > Metazoa > Chordata > Actinopteri > Anguilliformes > Anguillidae > Anguilla > Anguilla rostrata. The sequence continues at coordinate 41,471,456 of NC_057935.1, forward strand.
GTGAGTATTCATGTAGAATTTCCAAATTAACGAGGCGCCAGGAAAGGGCTTGCTAGAAAAAAATAAACGTTATACATTTTAGGCGCAAATGCCATATTTATTATGTAACTACAAACTTGCGAATTAACTTGTCATGTATTTTAGCAGGGAACATCATATTCTACCTGTTGCTCAAGTTCAGAAGAAGAGAACTTGACCTAGCCTACTTTAAGCGTTGTCAATTACGTGTTGTGTTTCTGGTCTACGAAGTACGAACACAGTAGCCTACTGTAGGCGACGTAGCCTATGTGTGCGATCTGGATTTTATAAACGTAATAACTCCATTTTGTAAAGTCAACACATGCGTTTGTTTAAACACCGTGATGTATTCTTTGCAGTTCAATGCAGCGCCTGCACAAAAGACCGTGACGCACATACGCCATTATTTTTGAACCACCTTGATATACGTAATGGCGTCAAACCAAACTGACGCAAACAAAAGCAGCTTAGTCTGTTTAGTTAGTTTGCAAAAGTGCGGGCGTACCATATTATATAGCTACTGGGGGTACAGTAGGTCTATAAACCGTAAACGAAACCGTTTTAACCCTGGTTTAAAAAGGACGCGAGCTCGCCCGATGCCAAAGTGTGCACTTTTCAACTAAGGCGGTGATACTGACACGTAACGAAAAGCATGCAAGAAGCTCGAACGTTGGAAGAACGGCACAACTTCCAGGACGAAATTCAGAGTACAAGCCATTCACTCATTGCAACATTCATTACAATCTTTGGTTTTAAAAAAAAGGAGAAAAACTTAAACTGTACCAAGACCTTTTCAGAACAGTCCCCAAAGGTTATAAAGAGTGCATAACACACAAAAAAGGCCATGAATGAGAGGGCCATAGGTGTGTATGAATATGCCACCAGCTGTTGATGTAAGAAAATAAGCCTGTGACCTCTGGAAGGTTTTCTTATTAATAAATGCATCTCAGAGTATCTCAAAAGATTATTCTGCTTCTGCATCATATAGCAGCAATCCCTCCACCCTCCCTGGTACATATTCTAAACGTATGGGACGCTCCTTGTGCATAGCATGCAAGGGATGACAGACACGCCAAAGGGGCAGGAGGGCAACCTGAATGCTTTGTCCGGAAATCAAAGCAGGGGAAGCATGTGTGTCCTTGGAAATAAGCCTAAAATATTTTGGGTCTAGTTAAAAAAAAAAAAAAAAAAAACAATCCTCATGACAGATTGCCTTTTTCAACTGTGTGTGATTAAAATCTTGGGCTGCGTCCAAATAGTCAAAAAATTACGTCCTATGCAGTGGCGGACTCAGGCTGTTTGAAGGACACCTACTGCACGACATGGGGCCCCACCAGCGCGCAAAAAGCTATGATGCATCGTGGTTTCTCACTTGGAAGGGCATCTAAGAGGGCACTTCATGAGTTTTTTTCATCAGAAAGGCACCTGTAGGGAACCTCAAGTTTATCCCATTGTAAGGGCACCTAGGCTATATGGCACCACATCACATTTTCTCCACTGGAGGGGCATCCATTAGGAAACTTCCCCACATTCTCACGCATGTAGGGACACCCTTTACAGCACTGCATCACATTTTATCCACTGGAGGGGCACTTCCCCATTAGAGGAGCACCTAATTGGGCACTTCATGATGTTCTCTCACCTGTAGGAGTACCCTATACAGCACTGCATCCCATTTTCTCTACCGGAAAGGGCACCCTTTGGGACACTGTCATGTAGGGGCGGCATGGAGGGCACTTCATAACGGCACCCTTTTCCATTGGAAGGGCACCCATAGGGAACGTCAATGGTTGCAGGCACAAACCAATGTCATTAAGATCATATTAACAAATGCATATTCTTCAGGCATCAGGTTCATATGTAATGGACACTTGAAACACTGTCCCTCTGAGAGATTCCATGATTTTAAATTTCAGGCAGACCATATACAGTGAATGCCATAATGTTTGGGACAAACACATATTTGTATTGATTTGGCTTTGTACTGCACAATTTTAGATTTGTGAAAAATTCACCAGTAATTGAAGTGCATTCCCAGCTTTTACTTAAGGGTATTTTTATACATTTTGGTTTCATGTAAAAACTACAGCACTTTTTTTATAAATAGTCTGCCAATTTCAGGGCATCATACTGTTTGCGACAAATATCTAAAAGTGTTTTTGATTCATCAGTTGTGTTCAATTGCTTCTATAGTGCAGGTATAAGAGAGCTTTCAGCGTCTAGTTATGATTCTAGCTTTTCGATTGCCTTTGGAGTCTGTTATTAGCGTTTGTCAACATATGGACCAGATTTGTGCTAATTAAAGTCAAGGAAGCCATTACGAGGATGAGGGAAAACAAACAAATAAAAGAACAGTCAGAGGTTCTCTTCTTAATAATGCTTGGGACAACAGTTTTTATTTCTTAGCCTCATAATGGCTTCCTTGACTTTAACTGGCACAACTCCAGTTGACAAATTCCAATAACAGACTCCAAAGGCAACCAAAAGACTAGCATCAAAACTGCATACTGAAAGCTCTCTTATAGCTGCACTAAGGAAGCAATTGAACACATCTGACTAATCAGAAACACCTGTGCCATTGTCCCAAACATTATGGTGAAGGTACTATTTATAAATTAAGGGACTATTTATTAAAAAAACTGCTGGAATATGTATAAACAGATGGGTGACAAATTAAAGGAAAAACCAACATAAAAAGTCTTAGTAAGATGTTGGGCCACCATGAGTCCCCAGAACCATTCAGTGACCCCTGTGCCCTGCAGATGGGGGCACTGTCATCCTGAAAGAGACCACTCCCATCCGGATAGAAATGTTTCATAGAATAAAGAGATCACTCAGAATGACTTTGTATTGATGAAACAATGAACACGATGTTAAAGTGCAGACTGACAGCTTTAATTTGGCATTTACATCCATAATTCCCTGTAGGAATTGCAACCATCTTTATACATAGCATAAGATCAAAAGTAATTGGCCTATTGGCTGCTCAGCCTTTTCTTAGCCAGCTGTGTGTTGTTGTGTCATTATTTCTGGCACAAAAAAGCTAACAATAGGTCAAGAGATGATTATAGGTGTGGCATTTATATTTGGAGTCTGTTACTCTTCTCTCTCAATATGAGAAATGAATAAGCATCAAAACCAGTAAAGCAGGCCATCATGAGGCTGAAAAGTCAGAATAGATCAATTACACACACACACACACACACACACACACATATATGAGAGAAAGAGAAAGAGAGAGGGAGTGCTATAACTGTTGCTGTCAACATGATATTTGGTTAACTTTGCACCAGGTGGAGCACTTTCATATTGTCATAGAAGGAATGTCTTTACAAAAGCTGGAACACTTACAGTATATCAGTCAATGTAACCCCGTCTTCTTTTTTTGTTTGTGTTGGTTCGGAGAGAGACAACGTATGATGTAGGTCGGCCTTATTTAGATTTTCTTGCCATTTTTGCAGTTAGTGCACAGCCTTTATACAGTTTGTTTATAGAATTTGTTTATAGAATTTGTTGAGCTTATGTATTTATATTTATTTTTGTTCTTTTTGACATGTCCACATTGGGTTTGTTTCTGTTCCCTCCATCCCCATCAGTATTACTGCAGGTTGCTGTTATTTTAAATAAAAATTTTTTTTTTTGCTATTTGCTATCACTGTCTCTTATTTACATTATAGTGCCTTGTGTGTGTACAGTCAGTGGAGCTAATGCTGTGCCTCCTTACCTGAAATGGCAGTAAAAACGCCCTTCTCCTGCTCTTCTTACTTTTTTTTGGAAAGTGACACCAAAGCTGACAGTTATTGGTTTACCTCACCTTATTGGTACAGAACAATCCCTCAGCCACAAAGCCAGGAATGCTTCATAAGAACCTTTTTATTCTCTGTCAACTGCATGGCATTCAACCCCAGAAAGCTGAAACATATTACAGTAAGACAGGATCTCAGCAGGCCACTCCCTCCCCCCTCCCAGACCGCGCTCACCTGAGGCAGGGCGCTGCCGTTGCCCTCGCTGCGACACTCGCTCACCCGGGGCACCACAGCGAGGGTGCTGGAGCAACATTGTGTGTAAATCTTATGAAACCGCTACACCCAGTCAAGTGCAATATGTCCAAATGAGCTGCGCGGTCAATATGTTGGAGTATAATCCAGGTGCAGTTTGCACACCCGATGGTGGGAAGTGAAACAAAGACATTCCTGCAGATGGCAGCCTTCCATCCCTGGCAATTGCCACCGACCACAAATCCCTGTGGGGCCTCCAGGATCATAAGCTGATCTGCAGCCAAATAAAGATGGGTCATTTTAAAATGGAATGTATTTAGTTCCCATCTATATAATGGGATTGTTTGTACTTCCCAAAAATAATTACTTTCTAAAAAGTAAGTGAAGAATATATTAAAAAAATGTTTTACTCTGAATACTTGGTTGATTCAGTAGTGATTATTCTTGGGATGGTTAAAGATCAGATTTATAAAGGCTGACTAACTGTTTCGGCCTGGCAGCTGTATCAAATGAAGTCCAAGAAATGAGAAATGGGCATTGGAATGTGCAGAAGGACATCATGGCATGTACTTACCCGTGCCCTTCTTAAAAAGGGCATTGATGTTTTTTATGATGCCACATTAATAATAAATAAAGGTTTATTATGTTCCTGCATTGTGTAAGGTGTCAAATATCACCAGCCACTTTTGTGGACTCATGCCTGAATTCCAAAGTTTTCTTCTGCAGAGTTTTCAATCCACCACTAGGGGGAGAACAGATCAAAGTACTGAAAGACAGAAAATGCTGTTGGCATTTATGAATCAACAGTTAATCAGAATAAAAAACTTAGCAAAATTAATTTTTCATTTAAAACAATTGTATGAAATATTATCTTTTTAATTCTGTATTCAATGTGTTATGACAAGTCCTACTTTGAACAGAAAATTTGTTAATATTACATTTTATCAATCAGGGATATCGTATAGTATGTGACCAAAAGTATCTTGACACTCCTTTGCCTGAGGCTGTTTTTCATGGTTTTGGCTAGGCATTCTAGATGATTCTGTGCTTCCAAGTTTGTGGCAACAGTTTGGAGAAGGCCCTTTCCTGTTTCAGCTTGAGAATGCCCCCAGGCACACGGCAAGGTCCATATAGAAACATTTTTTTTTTTAGATCCGTGTGGAAGAACTTGACTGACCTGCACAGAACCCTGACCCCATCCCCATCCAACACCTTTGTGATCAACTGTAAAGCGAACTGCGAGTCAGACCTAATTGTCCAATCAGTGCCCGACCTCACTAATGTTCTTCTGGCTGAATAGAAGCAAATACGTGCAGCAACACTCCAAAAGTACACTATGAATATAGTATAAACCCTTTGCAGAAGAGTACAGGTTGTTATAGCAGCAAAGGGTGGACCAATGGCATATTAATGCGCATAATTCTTGGTGAGATGTTAGATGTCAGGTGTTCACATACTATTGGTCATGTAGCGTATATAGCCAGTAAAACCTGAAAAGGAATTAGATTGAACTGTATTATTAGTCAAAAGAGTTACAGGTGTAAGAAATACTGATATAAGCCTTGAAAGGGTAATCAGAGTACAATGCAATATTGTTTATTTTCACACTTTAAGAAGAAGAAAACAGGAAACACAATTGCACAGTTGAAATCGATTTGGCCAAAGATGAGATTACTTGGATTATTGTCGTTGTCCCAATATACATGACTCGGAAAGAATCGATTTATTGACCGAGGTGCGTCTGACGAAGGCTTCTTATAAATCCTGCTTCCTCCAATTTTGTCTCAACTTTTTTGAATAGTTCGCCATTCCGTGTTTTTCTTCCATCCATGTATTTTAGGATATTTAACTCCTTTAATTGAGAATGTCGCCAGCAGTGTATGCTCGTGAGCTCGACAATGCATTTCTCACAGAAAAGGTCGTTTGTCGCCTTTTTTAGTTCATTACAGTGGTGATAGAATTGACAATAATTAAGTGGTACTGTGCTGTTAGCCTTTATTGATCTCTGTACAAGGTTAATGTGAAGTAGCTAGCACAATCGGACAGCACTAACTCATAAAACTACTTTGAATGGTACTTGCTCAATCGAACGGTAAATGTGAAAAACATTTGATTATAGTCAGCGGCACCAAAATTTTCTGTCACACCCTCAATAAACGTAATAAAATGCATTTCGGTTAATAGGGAGGTCCCTGACTAATTACAAGAGAGCAGCCTTGAGGTCAGCTGTGCATCAGCTGTGCAAGAAGCATTCTCCAGTGCACTTGCTGCACAGCTGAGCTCATTTCTTTCTGCTGTGGATTTATTCATTTGATGGCACTGAAGTGAACAGTTAAAAACCAGGACATATAGGCTCACCTTTACAAAATGCAGGCTCTATATTGATTGATTTGTTTACCACTGATTCTCTTAATTTCCTTCTCTGGTTCTCTTTACATCTCTCTTTCCTGGTTGTGCCTCTTTAACTGACTCATTGTCTCTCCTCTGCAGCCCTCTGCACTCATCATTTGTTCACTTCTTTTCACAAATATCTCACTTTGCTATCAAAAATGAAACAATATAATACACTTCATGAACATCCATGACTTAAATATGGTCACTTATTTAATTTGACTTCAGACTAATACTACATTTATCTGTATGTCTGAACTGAATCTCCAAAAGTACCTTTCCAGAAAGTAGAAGACAAGCCCAGTAGCCTATTATATGAAAGTTAATCACAGTTTTTACTTTCACACAGATGTTCCCAAGCCCGATAAACAAGTGCTTTCTCATGCCCATGGAAGTTACTATACTATAAAGCAAATCATTATATTGTATAATATACATCTTTAACAACACGCTCCAATAAAAAAGACAAATATTAGCTGGACCATTCTTGTGATTCTTGTGCAATGAGGAAAATTTATAGCTTCTTGCATTTACATATATTCTGCTAATTCATTACTGACAACTTTAAAATACATGCTCACTGATATGATATCTTAAGGTATTGTAAAGACCAGCCAGCTGAATGAGGGTTGACTAGTAGAGGGGATTGATCCTAAAAGGCACATTCATTGAGATGTGATTATTGAATTTTAATATGCATACACTAGCCAACAAAATATATTGAGGGATTTTACCCACAAACTGCATTACAAATGAACTATTAAATTAACACTAGCAGTATGATTCTTGTCCACAATCCCATAGAACAAAGTCAGTAATGTTCTACTACAGGACTACATGTACAATTTTGGATTTAAAAAATGATTTCAAATGTATAAGTAGATGAAATTACAGTGCACTGACAAAATAAATCTGTCCCAGCTACCAGCTGAAACAGAGATTTGTGAAAATATTGGAATTTACATTCAGATATTGTCACCAACACACTGTTATTGCCCAGACAGGAGTTTACCTGGAATAATTATTGTACATCTCTTTCACACTATTAAATGGAGTGCAGCTACAGAACAGAGTGAAATCAATAGTAAAAATGTTGCATTAGTAATACTGCAGGTTCCAGCTACACAAATTGGTTTGCTTAGTCCCTTTACTTCATTTACCTCTAATCAGCTAACAGTAGCAAACAGTGGTATGACTGAAATATCCCATAATGCCTATAAAAAACTACAGACAGGATTGTGCAGTCAAAAACCATACATTTTGCAAAATAGTTCAGATAAGACTGGTCAGCTAGTATGAATTTTGACTGCTCTCTGTCTACAGTAACATGATTACTTGAGCTCACCAATTTCCAAAGACCTTTTACTTTTCAGCAAGTCCTTGTTATTTACCCTGTCCTAAATATTGAGTCATGTATGGTGCACAAAAGAATGACACATTTTCTCTACAAAAGAGAAGTCTTCCATTTCCATTTAGACATAACAGGATGTCAAACAAGGTTCCTAACAATAACAGCTGGCACACTCCTGTTTAAGAATTTTGAGCTTCTGCAAGGCAACCATATAATTCAGTATCCATGCTTAAATTCTACAGCATTTGAAATTCGAATCACTCAAAGACAGTGGAAACTGATTAAAGTACATACTGTGAATCACCAGTGGGTCAAAGAACCAGTATATACCAGCCTTATGCTTTGTTGGAACAAATACTGACTAGTAAGGAAATTCCATCAGGAAAACATATCCATGCCGGGTAGTGAATGGACACAAGACAGTCAAACACTGCAAACTCGCTTACAGAATAAATGTTAATCCATTTAGGATGCCAATCAAAGTGAACCCCCCCCAAAAAAAAAAAAAAACAAAAAAAAAACAAACAAACAAAGAAAAACAACTATGGCAACACAGGTTTACAGTCTGGAGAGCTGCTTCTCACAGCACTGACTTCATGCGAGCCACCTTCTCTTAAAGGCAAACTCTACCAGGCCTGACTGAGGCAAAAAGAAACAGCTGTGCTGATTAATGATCAACCTCTGCTGTGCATTGCTGTTGGTGAGGCTTCCACTGTCTGTGGTCCTGAAGAGCACCCAATCTTTGGTAGGCGGAACAACACCTTATCAGCTGTCAAAGCCCTCTTTGCTCCTCCCCAAACCCATGGTATCACAAAGCTATACCCTAAGGTGGCAAAGAAGGCAGCATTTTATAATGTTGGGCAGAAGCAATAGTCATTTACACAGCTTGCGGTTAGGAAGAGAAGTATCAACACTGCAAGCTAGACAAGGTGCGTGGTTATAAAAGGCTGAAAAAAAAATCTAAAAAATGATCAACATGCATTTGCAGTCTATTTTCATTGCAACTTTTTATCACAGGCCATGGTCAACTATGCCCATAACTAATATCTCAAGAGAGATAATGATGAAATTCAATTTTTGCAGCAAGCTCTGACATATTTCCAAATCAGGTTCATATCCCCCAGATGTCTTTGCAGTGCATTCACTTATAACTATAGAAAATAGCATGGTATAACAAAATAAATTACATTTTGTGTCTAACAAAAATGAACACAATAAATGCCATAACTGTCATTGCATAATCAACATAAAGATAACAAGATAGATATAAAGTTAAACATGCATACAATGTTTATCTTTAAATGGTATCTTTTCTGTTATCTTTATGTTTATGATGCAATATGGCTATGTGGCTTGTGTTCATACATCGTGCATAATTTTCCACAGTGGTGTTGATGCCTTTCTACAGCTTAATGGTTCAAAAACTAAAGACGTGACCTTCGGTTTCATATGCAAACCCTGTGCCACTACTACTAAAAAAAACAATGATTAGCGACCAAGAAGTAGGCAGTGTAGAGACAAGCAAGTATCTGGGCACTATTACCGATTGTAAGTTGCCTTTTGATGTAAACACGGATGCACTGAAGAAGGGGCAACAATTCTTATTCTGCTTACAAAAGCTCAGATTCTTTAAATACTCATAAGGCCCTGATGACAATGTTTTGTAAGTCTTTTATTGAGACAGTTTTAAGTTTTGCCATGATATGTTGGTTTGCTAATTTGAATGTCAAACACACAAATGTGTTTTTACCAGTGCAGCAAGATAACTGGGGTAAAACAGACTTTCTGAGCTGTTTGACTGACAGGCGTGAAAAGGCTCAGGTTATCCTTCCAGACTATGAACATCCACTATACACTATTTCTCCCAGTACCTTCATGTCAGCGTTTTTGGCTGCCAAAGATTAACTAACAAACCGTATAAATATTGTTTTCTTCCCCCAGCCAACAGTACTAAACAAATTGTAACGAGGAAATTTTGTTTGGCACTTTTGTATCAGGTATGCACGAGCGTTATCTGTTTCATATTGTCACGTAATTCTTGTTTCTTTTTTTGTATTGTTTGTTTCTTTATTACAATCCGGCAGGGATTGTAATAAAGTATGAGTCAAAGAGAGAAATGGCTTCATTTGGCAACACAAATTTAATATTGTACATAAACAGCATATTTAAATCTAAATCCCAAATATGGACAGAAGGCTTAAAATAGCCTACTTGTTTCAAATGAAGATATGCTTGCAGCTGTTTGTTTGGGAATGATAATATGGACAGTTTTGGTTAACTTTTGTTTAATCAACAAATCTCCTTTGGGATCAGGATCGACCCGTATGTGCAGAAAAAGCAGCAGTACATACAAAAATCAAGACCAAAGTACATTTATGAAAATATTTTATGACCCTTACTATTTGTTATGCATTAGCATGTGAGCCCATAATGGTCTATTTGACACGGTTTCACAGCGCTGTCTGCATATTCCAACAAGATCCCGGGCTGCTCAAGGGTTAATAAGTGTAACGTAAATTGACACGAGTGTATGTGCATACTTGTCAAACAGTTCAGTATTGGGATTCGTATTGTCTGTGATCGAGTGAATTATCTGTCCTGTGACGGGAAATCAAGGTTAGTACCGAATGATGTTTTATTTAAAACGATACAACAGTAGCCTACATAGCTACGTACAACTTTGTTGGAACTGCTTATATGAGCGAAGCGTAGGTCCTTTAGTAAAGCGTAGTTCCGTATTTCTCTCACAAGTTAGCTCGCTAACAAACTTAACTTCGGTAGGCTATTTCCCTGTCATACATGCAGCTTCGTGGATTCCTTATTGTTTTGTAAACACCGAACTCACAACGTGAAGGTGTATTCTTAACATTTTACCGATATGGGACGTATTGTTCTTTTGCTGTGCCGCGGTGGTGCTGACTTCCTAGTGTTACAGGTACGCTAAAGAGACACCTGTCTCTGGGAAAATTTTTTGAAGAGCAATTGCTTGTCGACATGTGTCGCCTATTTCGTATCGTAGATCACATCATGTATGCTACAGACATCGTTGCTGAAACTTTTCAAGAATGCTGTATGAAAAGCAATGTATGAAATAAAGGGGTAATGTTGTGTTAGAAGTGGTAGCCTGGCACATTCTTCAAGATTCCGAGCATGCAGGCCGCGAGATATGTTTTCTCTTTAAAACACAAAGCCCACATAATAACAGCACCTTCCACGGCAGCCCTGTTGTCGGTGACAGGACAGAAGAGTGAGTCTGCTTAGTCTAATTAACCTTATCAGCCCTGTACGTGGCGTGCCCTGTTTGGTGGTAAAAAATAAATATTTCATCATGGCATATTGGAAACTAAAAAAGAAAACTTCTTCAATGTATGTTTGATGTGTGAACGTTTAATTTATTTAATAAAATAATAATTATTAAATTATTGAAATTCAGAGGAAATTACAGGAATACAATGAACTAGTCAATTAATGCTAATCTGTTAGAACAAGCATTAAAGAGTGCTGAGAATAACTTTATTTATTTTCAGTAATGCATATTCAGCGTGAGGCCTGGCGTTTCTGCCCCAGTCTGGATGGATGAGCTGGCCCTGCTGGATTTACTGGAGTGCCCCCTGTGTTTGGAGCGGTTGGATGTGACAGCCAAGGTGCTGCCATGCCAGCACACCTTCTGTAAACCGTGTCTGCGCAGGTTGGCGGCGGCGCACTCTGAGCTGCGCTGCCCGGAGTGCCGCGCAATTGTGCCTGCGGGAGTCGAGGAGCTCCCTGCCAACCTCCTGCTGGTGCGTCTCCTTGAGGGCCTCCACCAGGGTCCCGGGGCAGGCATCCGAGCAGGAACAGGAATGTACAGTGCACCTCTCGCTAAGGACCAATCAGTAAGAAGATCCAGACATGCTCAGTATTCTCAATCCCCCCAACGCAGGCAGACGCAGGGCCACAGGAATGCTCTGGATGGGGCAAGTATCTTATCTAATTCATCTTTATGTGACGGTGAAGTGTTAGCCAGGCATAAGCCCCTCTTTGCCTTTACTTTTTGATTTGAAGATTAATAGGCTATCTCTTTTAAGTTGGAGCTTTGGAACAGAAGACCTTCTGCTCATGAAAGCATGTTTATACTTGGCAAACACAAAGACAGGGAAGTTAAACCCTCTCCATGACCTTGAGTCTCGTTTTTCCAAGTTGGCAGTGCACTTAGAACAGATCTATTTTTCATAAAGGTTCACAGCAAAAGGACATGAAGTAGCCATTAACAGCCCAACTGCTATATCACTCCACTGAGGAATTCATTTAATATTATTCTAAATGTGCAATTAAGTGTGTCTTTTTTGTGTGTGCAAGAGAGAGGGAAAGAGAAAATGTGTGCTTGCAGAAGAGAGGGATGTGATTGTGTGGGAGAAAATGCATGTGATAGAAAGTGAACGTGTGTGCTTTGTGCACATTTGTATGTACGTGAAACTACATATGTGTGAGAGGAAATGTGTTTATGCAAGTGTGTGAGAAATGGAGTGTGTGTGCATGTATGCATGTATGTGTGTATGAAAAAGAAAGTGTTTTAAAAGAATTGTCCTGTTTGTAAGCATGTGTGTCTATCAAGTTTATGTGCATGAATTGCGCTATCCTAGTTGGTGATGCTGGGTAAAGTCAAAATGGGAAAGGGTTTGTGTAAAACAACATCTCAAGTTGCATTCTGTAATAAGCTTTTTTTTTGCATTTTAAAACTGCATGGTTCTCGCCTGTGGAAATCCTAGGGTTACATATCACTCTGAATCTTTCAGCATGTTGCATTGGTACATTCATTGGTTAATCAAAATTGCAAGAAGCCTAGTTCACTTTGATATAAAACCTGGTTATATCTTATCTTGTTTGGAAGAATTTTTTTTTCATGCATCAACTTTGAGTAGGGTTCTAGTAGTTGTATGAGATGGTTTTAACACAACAGTATGGAATATCAGTGTGCTAGATTTTTCTCCCACATTGTTTGCCATTATCTTAAAATGTTGCTTTTTTGGACTGGATTATTCTCTGGTCAAATGGCAAATTAAAATTTTTTTAATGTGGTGAGATATTTCATGAATATATTTTATCTGGCCTTAATGCCACTATTAACAATGTTGTAGGCCAAGATAAATGGTCACACTGCAGGCACAGACTACTGCTGTAATGCTGAGCGTTAACGTTAGGTAAGAAGGGGAAATTCCAAAACCCTAGCTCTGCTAGCCTGTCAAAATACTAATCAGTGTTCCATGCAGTCAGGAAGTCCCACCTATTAACCTAATCAAGGGAGATCCAACTGAAGATCACTGACTAGAAATGACTAGTAATCTCTGCCAATTGGATTTTATGTCAACTGTGTACATACAGCGCCAAGAGAATTTACTGGTAGTTGCCTGGGTTTTCTGTGTCATAGTTTAGTCATCCGTGAAAGAAAATGGTCGTGCTGAGTGCCCCAGAATACAAAAGTGTCCACTGCTGAATGATGGATGTTGTTTGAGTATCTTTCAAACACAAACCCACAAGAACTTTTGGAGGTCATGGTGTGCGTTTCTCCAAGGTTCCATTGTGAAAAGTATGCCATTTGCTCTTGCGACACAATGCTACGCTATATGACCAAAAGTCTGAACACCCCTTGGTCTGGGGCTGTTTTTCATGGCTTGGGCTAGGCCCCTTAGTTCCAGCGTAAGCAAATCTTAATCCGATGACATTTTTGACTAATCTGTGCTTCCAAGTTTGTGGCAACAGTTTGGGGAAGGCCCTTTTCTGTTTCAGCATGACAATGCCCAGAGCGAGGTCCATACAGAAATGGTTTTGTTGAGATCGGTGTGGAAGAACTTGTTTGGCTACCACAGAGGACTGACCTTAACCCCATCCAACACCTTTGGGATCAATTAGAAAGCCAACTGCAAGCCAGGCCTTATTGCCAAATCAGTGCCCAACCTCACTAATGCTCTTCTGGCTGAATGGAAGTAAATCCCTGCAGCGATGCTCTAGCATCTAGTATATAGCCTTCCCAGAAGAGTGAAGGTTGTTAGCAGTACAGGGTTGTCCACCTCCATATTAATGCCAATAATTTTGAATGAGGTGTTGGATGCCAGGTGTCCTCATAATTTTGGCCATGTAGTCTACTTTTGAACCATAACAAGTAGCTCCTTCTTGCATTGTTTTTAGGGATACGCAGTCCATATCATAATTATGTTTTCTACCATTTTCTCAAAATTTCTCAGAGATTCTGTCATATATTATAATGCATGCTGTAGAAGACCCTTTGGCGCTCTGCATGTCAGTAAGTAAGTAGTTTAAATCTGGTATCTCAATGAGGAAAAATTGTTAAATGACAACCTTGAGAAATCAGATAATGGAAAACAACATGACATTAAAACCTTAATGTTATGTTGTCCTTTTCTGCATGAACAATTGCCTTGGGGAAAATGAGCAAGACAGGATGACTCACTTGTTGTCATTTTCTCTGAATTGCACTGAAACTTTTAGTAAATTGGAACATATTTCAGTTCATATTATATTAAAGAAATCCTTAGCAGATATGTTTACATATTAAAAGGTCACCAAATTTTTGTCTAAAAAAAGAAACTGTTTCTAAAGAGAAAAAAAATGGTTGTGAAATATGGTTGGGAAGTCATATTTTGAAGAACTCACTTCATTTTATACATTCTTGTACATATACGTGCATTAAGGCAGCTGTACAGCTCATACTGTTAGGCTTCCAGTGTGTGGATTTGCCCCATAACATGGTGTAAAATCCAGGCTGAGCCATCCATCCATCCATCCATTAGGCTATCTATACCCGCTTATCCTGAGCAGGGTCGCGGGGGGTGCTGGAGCTTATCCCAGCGTGCAAGCGGCAGGAATTGACCCTGGACAGACCGGCAATCTATCGCAGGGCTGAGCAAACCATACTTTTTAAAATATATTTGTGTGTTCACTACAAATGGGATACCCTGTCATTCACAGATGGCATCCTTTATCAATTCAGAAGAGTCATACTAAGGGTACACTACCAGTGCCACAAATTGCTTCTTTCACTTTTCTGTCAGTCAGCTTAGCCATGTTGTCATTGAGTTGTAGGGGTGATTGCACCTCATGCAAAGCTGGTGCAGGCAGGTAGCATATGTCTTATTGTCGAGAGGAGGTACTTTTCCATGATGAGATTGGTAGAACCCCGCCTACCTGGATGATGCATCAGCCAATCACACATAGCTCTGAAGGCATGCTGTCCAGAGCTAGTATTGGCAGAAAAGTCTGAATTTGTTAAAAGTCTGTGGAGTGTGTCCAGTATTTAGCAGAACAGGCTCCCAACAGCCCCTACACCAAGCAGTACTTTCTGTTCTCACAATAGGGAGAAAAGCTGCAGCAGGATATTAAATATTCATGCTCATTTTCTATTATCTGTGAAATAAGCTTATAATTAATAAGTATGGAGTGTAATCATGACGACAACAAGAGGATAGTACCGCAGTGACATTAAAGGGGTGTTATCACAGTTTTAAGATTAGGGTGACAATGAGGGGTGTTATCACAGGGTAATGACAAACCCAAATTAATCAAACCCACAGACAGGCAATTTCAGTGTGACTCGGCTGTGAAGTGAATGTACTCAGATATAGCTGAGGTATATTGGAGTGTACAGAGAAAAAAATGAAAACAGAAGACATGTCCCATTATACTGAGATGTTAAAAATATGAAATATTTTTTGGAAATGGGCCAAAGTGGGAAATGTGCTGATCCCTTTTTAAGAAAGGATTAGTCTTTTGTTACCAGTGCTTACGATCGGAGGAAACTTTTTCAGAAACAATTTTAATCCTATCTTGCCATGAGTATTTCAGAGGAGTTGACATATCACTGAAGAGTAATTTATTTATAAGTGTTCTTGGAATGACTGTCAACAATGACTCCCCGAAGAATTCTAAAAGTGCATCCTTTTTTTAAAGTGTGTTATAGGCTAGTTTGGTAGGTCAGAATAGAACATTCATACAGATGAATGTGGGCAATAAACATAATATTAAAATGGATTTATTTTAAGACTTGCAATCCATGTAAGTATTTGATGTATTCACAATCGTTTTTTGGCAATTTAATAATTTACTTTGTCCAGGGTCTGAGTAAAGATAATTTGGGGGCAAATGAGATCAACTTTCTGTGTCTAAAAGAAGCAATGTCGTTCTTGTATTTGTGACACACAAAGTGGGGAATGCAGGCAGTGTCACAGTGTATCCTGTGCTTGGAGCCAAGAGAGATAACAGTCCTTAGTATCAGTTACTGACTCACTGGGCATGCTCCTGAGCTGTTACGTGCTATGAAAGTTCTGTTATGTTCAGATATTGTGGAAAACAGGAAATCTGATTGAAAACACTTCTTGGATGGAGCAGTAAAGTGATTGGGCATTGGGGCTTATTGAATTGACTTCTGTGAAGTGATGGGTATTCTCTCGTCTCTGGCAGTGTCATACTTGGACAGGGCATGTACACGCATCTTTCCCAAGAGGTGACCTGTAGTGTTACCATGGTCCAGACCATGAAATCTTAAAATTTATTATGCATAATTATTATGTATTATTATGTGAATTATTAACATTGTACATAATGTGGAGACATTCTTATATATTCTGCCTGTATAGATCTGTCCCCTAATAAGTTCGAATCCGATGTGATTTTACAGAAAACAACTTGAGGTTTTTGTGAGAATACATTTTTCATACAGGGTAGTCTAACAAAGTTTTATATTACTGTGTTTTATTGTACATAATTTAGTGTTCTTAAGTGTTTTGTGTTTAACTGTTTGTGAACACCAGTTTAAATATGACATTAAACTGTTGACACACATCAGTAATTGTTGACCTTTAAATACATTCACACAGTAACCTGACCATAATTGGAATGGACCAGGCCAGTAATAATGGCCTGCAAAACAATTTCAGACATGTTCACCTCTCCTGGAACTTCCCTATCACCATGAGGCCTGAGCAGACAGGGACAAGCTATCCTTTCTGTGCTGCTACTGCACTGGTGACTATAAAAACAAACACACATCTGAAAATCCTCACGTCTTTGAGGTCCAGAACCGGCTCCTGTGTTTTTTCCTGTTGTGCATGCCTGTGCGTGCCTGGGAAGAGGGGGGAGTTTACTGCACTGCTACTGTTCATTCTGTAATGTTGCAGTTCACTGTATGATAAGTTCAACAGTATACTGGGTTTAATAGTTTATACTCATTACAGAGAAGGGCTACATTGATGCAGCAGATAAATACTACCCCCAACTCCATTGTAGAAAACTTTTTAGTTGTAAGATCTTATTAAACCTTATTATGGGTAATGACTAGGTGTCAATATGGAAAAAAGTTTGTGAAGCTAATTTAAACATACTTTTTTTAAGCTGCTTTTTATGGTGTCAAGCCCTGTTTTCAGTCACACCTGTCTCAATCTTGCAACCCCATTGTAACACAAAATATTATCATTGGATTGATCATCAAATAATCAGAAATTCTGGATTTAAACTCCAGGATCTAGGGGTTCTAGTCTTTTAATCAGTACTTCTCTTTCAGTAAAACTCTTTATACTCAGGTCAAAAGGGTTTATAGCAAGTGAAATATCATTTTTGGCCATGAGGTACCAGTTGATTATTCTTCACTTAACTTTATTATTTTACATAAAGTGGTAAAACGGACTTGGGATTTCAGAAATGTGAATGCTGATTGCTGCCTTTCTTTTTAGGTTCCATGGGCCCGAGCCCTGTGCAATTACAGAGGAAATGTTCCTGGTGAGCTCAACATAAAATCTGGTGACATCATCATCTTGCGCCGGAAGGTTGATGAGAACTGGTACCATGGAGAGGCCAATGGCAACAGTGGGCTGGTCCCAGCCAACGTGATGCAGGTTGTCAACCAGTTGCCCCAGCCTCTGCCCCTTTGCCGCGCTCTTTATGACTTTGATACGAAGGACATGGACCAGGAAGATGTCCAGAACTGCCTAAATTTCTTTAAGGTGGGTAACAACCTAGGTTACTATTGCCTCAGTATCAATCAAATAGTTATGTATTTATGATAGCACTCTTAACAGTGGAATGCTCCCTAATTTTCATAATTTATATTTAATATTGTAGCAACACCTATATGATGACCATTTTTTTCTGGTAATATTCAATGAAATTAATCTGTGTCACTCTGTGTGTGTTACCTGTGAATGTAATGGGGTGATTTCTACTAGTTACTTGTGATTAAGATAAGAGTGTTTGCTCTGTTCTGCATGGCTTTGTTGTTCTGCAAAGAATCAGGGCACAATTATGAATCTTGTCTTTTTTTTTCTTTGTTGTTCTCTTCCTATATTCTATAGTAATGCTTAACAAACAGCCATGTAGAACAAAATATTACCGGTTAATATCCACCAAGACAGCATATTGAGGAGGTTTCTGCTCACTTTGAAAGGTGTGATTTTCCCTAGAAAGTACAACAGAGCTTGAGCCTTTTTAAAGACAGCACCATTGTTCTCCTTCCAGTCAAGTCTGAACATTATTTGTACAGGGTGCACATCCATTGAAATGGGGTGGGGAAACAAAATGCAGGTTTAACATATTTCATCATGTTAAAGGAGTTCTTTTTGTTGATGGGACAGCTGCACTCTCACTGCTTTCATTGCACATTTAGCGCAATTAGTGCAGATCAGCTAGCGTACTTCAGAATGAAAAGAAGCAGCGGTTGACTGCACAAACTTTGGAACAAACATGTGCTAGTCTCTCCCATTAATAGAGAAAAGTGCGCCAATTGAACAGGACGTGGCCTTCACTGAGAATTCCACATTCCACAAAAATTGGGGATTAAATCTGTTAAAGAAAAAAAATCAGTTTTTCTTGGACACAATTGAATATATTTTGATTTCACAAAGGTTTTTTTATTTTCCTTTATTGCTATATCTTTTCCATAAATTGTATGTGCTTTGTATATAAAATATATTTTCAGTATTTAAGTGACAGAACCTCCTTGTTTTGCAAGACTAGTTGGAGGCATTTAAACTTGACGTGGTGTCCAGATGAACATATTTAAAACACACCAAACCTGCCTAATTCTGTGAAAACAAAAAATGTAGTCTCTTTCAGGAAATATCTTGAATAAGGTCACTGAGGTCAGTAACAATCCACAGGGTTTTGAGTGAAACAGAAGCTCAGGCATTTGCATAAACGATGTCACAATAATATGTAATGGGGAGGAAGTAGTTGACGGTCTTTTTTCTGGCATACGTTCACGAACCTTTCCTGACGGAAACCTTAGTTTTTGGCAAAATTTATTGATGGACTTTTCTAGAAGGTGGCTAGAACAGGTAGGTTGTGTAGTCTAAAAATATGTTTTGGAAAGGTTGAATGTCATCAGCTTGCTTTTTCTGCATTCTGACGAAGCTCATTACGTTTTGTTACGTGACAGTAAAAGCAGCCTTTGGTTCAAGTCACACACTTTGGTTAAAGTGCACACTCAAAGACATTTACAAAACTGTACCATTTGCATAGTAATAATAATAATTACTATTATTGTTATTTTTATTATTATTATAAAATTCAGATTGTGTAATTTAAATAAAACCTAAATGACCAAGTCATTTATTATATTCTTCTTAATCTAGTTATATGGTTGTAAATTTTGAGCTTTGATAAATGGTGAAAATCCTTTCTTAACTTTGGAGGTTGTTTACCGAAACTGGGGTTCTGAGAAAATATGTGTTGGTTATCTAGCTCTATATGCACACTGATTTATCACCCCTGTCAAGTATAATAATGAGAAAGAGCAGAGGTTGGCAGGAGACTTCGATCTGTATTTGAAGTGTACAGTCGTACAAGCCCCCAGGGCTGGATCAGGCCAGACATGTGCACTGGTAGTACTATCATTAATATGCTGTGTTCTGGCCAGAAACCGCAAGAAATATTAACCTAAGTTTATTTATTCAGTTCCCATCTAACATAACCGGTTTTTTTTCTCCTATCGAAGCTTATGGTGAGCTTGGAGTCGGAAAGGTTGTGCGCAACATAAAAATGCCATTCTCTCATTCATAACTTTTCTGTACTGTGGTCACAGTCACAGGGTTGGTGAAGAATATGTGCAGTTAAATATTGGCTGGAATGGTGCATGTATTTGAATTTGGAGTGCATAGTGAGGGTGAGAGAGCCTCCGATTAGAATTGTATACTATTTGAGTTTGGAGAAGTGAGTAGTGGCCTGGCCGGTCACATCTACTTATGAAGAATTTGTCGTCCTCAAAAATTGGAACGAACATGTGATAGCCTTGGGACAAACTATGCAAGAATGTGGTTGAAGGAGCAATTCAAAACTGGTGAGAGAATCTGCGGTATCTCTTGAAAGACACTAGACACAAAGGTGGTAGAGAGTAAGGTAGAGAGTAGGAGTCCTAGGAGCTAAGTATAGACAGTGGTCAGTCATTGTCACCAATTCTCTCACATCTTGTCTTCTATTTTTCTTCCAAACATGGTTTTGCAGGGAGACATTATCTCCGTGATAAGACGAGTGGATGAGAACTGGGTTGAAGGGAAGCTGGGAGAAAAAGTTGGAATTTTTCCTATCCAGTTTACAGAAGTAAGTATTTTTCTGTGCAGCTCTCTGAACATTTGAAATTGGTACGCATACACACACACACTGTGTAGTGTACTATAGTAGAAATATTTGCCTTCTTACTTATTTTCCACATCAATGTTTTTATGCCTCCGCGACAGCACAGCCGTGGCCGGAGGCAATATATTTTCGGGTTGTCCATCCGTCCATCCGTCCGTCCCGATTCTCGTGAATGCGATATCTCAGGAACGCCTTGATGGAATTTCTTCAAATTTTGGCACAAACGTCCACTTGGCTCAAAGATGAACTGATTAGATTTTGGTGGTCAAAGTTTAAAGGTCAAGGTCACTGTGACCTCACAAAACACGTTTTTACCTTGAGGGAATACAAAACGTTTTTTCCTTGAGGGAATTTCTTCACATTTGGCACACACATCCACTTGGACTCAAGGATGAACTGATTAGATTTTGGTGGTCAAAGGTCAAGGTCACAGTGACCTCACAAAATACGTTTTTACCTTGAGGGAATACAAAACGTTTTTTCCTTGAGGGAATTTCTTCACATTTGGCACACACATCCACTTGGACTCAAGGATGAACTGATTAGATTTTGGTGGTCAAAGGTCAAGGTCACAGTGACCTCACAAAATACGTTTTTGGCCATAACTCAAAAATTCATATGCTAATTATGACAAAGTTTCACACAAATGTCTAATAGGACAACATGATGAAGTGATGACATTGCACCCCTAAATTAGTGAATCTGAATCCATCCAGCTTGCTTTGTTTTAGCGGTAATAGACCATTCTTGTGACAGATTTATGGAACCAGGTTAACTTGCAGCTAGGGATGGGTGATATGGCCTAAAATTCATATCACAATATTTTGCATGATATTTTGTAAATTTCTTGTGAATTTCTGTATGTTCGCTCGTTTCATGTGTTACTAAATAGCATCTCTTCTATATTCCACATTATTCAACCAAGAGGCAAAAGCAGGGGATGTTATCTGCCGTTTTTTTCATTTTCCCATCCGTCTTGCTCCAGGTTACAGAAATTTGTTTGATAATTTGCATTTCTTGTTAATGAGATTTCCATTGTGCTCTGCGGGGCAGGTAAATGTGAGTAAGTGCTTGCATCTTAATTGGGAGGGAGTTTTATATGACTCACTCTGCACTCCCTGCTGGTAGCCTGGCTGAGTCTGCTGTGGGCAGCTAGGTATGAAGGCACCATCTAGTCTAGTTTTTTTTTTTTCCTTTTTTTTTTGTTAGTAAACAGTGTAACTATCTACTATGTGATGCCACACTTTGCTAAATGATGGGGTTAACAGTGAACCAGCTGATCACCATGATTACCATTTCCAGGCTCCGCTTAGTGGTGAAAGAAACATTTGGGCCATGTGGGCCCTGACGTTAGTGGCTGCTCAGAAAGCAGCCTCGAAACTACAGGGTTGTGGGTTCCCTTCCCAGCTGATGCACTGCCTGTATATGCTTAAGCAAAGCACTTAATCAGAACCACTTCCCTGAATGTATTGTTGAAACTGTCACTGCCTTAGACACTTACTTAGAACTTATATGAATTTTGTGTCAACAAAATGCTCAAAACATGAAACTGAATTTACAACTGTAAAAACTGTTAAGGCATTACGAAAGTTCTTATGTTTTACTGTAACTGACAGGGTAAGCATGAAATGTGAAAGTCAAGTTGACAAGCCAGCTTATCTAACACAAGCTAGTCAGCTGTTTTTTTGTTAGCAAACTATGTAAATACCACGAATGTCATCACACTTTGCTAAATGATAGAGTTAATGGTGAACAAACCGATCACAACGATTACCATTTCCAGCACCACTTAGCAGTGATGTAAACATTTCCTGTAAGCGCAACTGCTTACAGAGACAGTGAGAGAGAGCAAGAGAGGCAGCAAGATAGTGTGTGTGTGAGAGAGAGAGCGAGAGAGAGAGAGAGGGAGAGAGAGAGCGATACAGCGAGAGAGAGAGAGAGAGATAATGCAGCACATTAGTCAGCCTCCAGAAGCAACAAGAAGCACTGTGCTTTCTCACACAGCCCAACTCCGCTGCCGCCAAACTCCTGGACAAACGCAAGGCTAACGGGACCACGGAGTCAGGACCCCAGGCGCGGAGTGGGAGCGGGAGCAGACTCCCTGTGCCCAGTGCTCCAGGAGCCCCCAACCGTTCCAGCCACCCCCAGGGCCCCGCAGACATCAGCCCAATCTTCCTTGGCTCCAGCACCCTCGCTGTGGTGCCTCGGGTGGGTGAGAGTCGCAGCGAGGGCAACAGCAGCTCCCTGCCTCAGGTGAGTGTGGTCTGGGAGGGGGGAGGGAGTGGCCTGCTGGGATCCTCTCTTCATTTGTTTTGGCTTTCTGGGGCTGAATGCCATGCAGTTGGCACTGAATGAACGGTTCTTATAAAGCATTCCAGGCCTTATATCTGAGGGAGTGTGTTTGGTGATGGCTATTTATAGTTGAATGAGCTATGGCTGTTAAACCTTTACAGAACTATTAAATGTGGCTTGCTGTATCCTAGTATATCATAATATAGCTTGTGATGGTATGAACACCAAATCTGTAGGGCTGTGTTAGAGTGTAAATGCCCAGTAAGACTGTGTGAGAATGTAAATGCCCTGTCAGTAGGAATCTGTCAAGGATGCCCTAGGAAAAATTCCCTGTCAGTCAGACCTATAATTTAATTCACGTAGACTCATGTTGCATGATGCTCTGAGGAATATGAAGAGGAGAATGTGTTCTCGACAATCTGAGTGTAATTCAGCAAGCTACCGACAGCCTGTCCCCACACTCCCCTCCCACCTCCCCAAAGCCAAGCTTTCATTTTCCAACTTGCAACCTCTGAAGAACCTCTGCCCATATTCTGTTTTTAAAACCAGACCACATACTCACAGTAGCTAAAGTGAATCAGAAGTTACCAGGAAAGCTAAGAGATTGTTACAGTGCATTACATTAGCATTTAGAAGATGCTTTTCTGTGTACATATGCAGCAGGTCTTTTGGAATTGGTAATGTAAAATGCACCTCAAATCAATGCTTAGATTTCACACCACCGGAGAGACTAAGTGAGGCATTTTGGAGTCGCTGATCAAATTTCACTTTTCTTCTGGAGTGAAAGTGATCTGTTATGACAGAGGGAGAAAAATGGACATGCACTGAAAAGATTTTTTCTTTTGAAAAGGTTGTCCATCATGTACAACAGCTGTGAACTGGGACACTGCTTTCTTAAACTCCTAAAGAAATATCCAGTTGCCTAATACTTTGGGCAGTTGAAGTATTTCATATGCCAAATGGGTTCCCCCAGTGAAATGTGTAATAATGGGCAGTAACAATCTATTATTATGGGCTGACATCATTGCAGGAAAGGCAGGAACATAATAACCCACAAGCTGCTACAGGAAAGGCTCTGACTGCAGGTGGAGTGGGGAGGTGTAGTTCTGGCTGCAGTGTTTATGAGAGTGGGGTTGCAGGATGAGGGATTATATGGACATCTGGGCACTCTTCGTTTAGATACAGGCTGACGGTGAACTTGTGGGATGGAGGATGGTGTTTCAGATGCACAG
The DNA here is from genome assembly GCF_018555375.3 of Anguilla rostrata. Lineage (NCBI taxonomy): Eukaryota > Metazoa > Chordata > Actinopteri > Anguilliformes > Anguillidae > Anguilla > Anguilla rostrata. The sequence goes on from NC_057935.1 coordinate 41,495,353, forward strand.
TTAGGAACCCAGAGGAAACCCCTGCACCTGACTGTGCAAGTCTGAGCCGAGAGATGGCGGAAAGGCTCTTCCTCTGTGCGTGCATGGGCATGTCTCACCTGATCTTGACAGGACATGGGAGAGGAGAGTTTGGAACCTGCCTCATTCAGGATAACATCTTTTAAAGAAACAGTTTTGCAAAGCCTAAGCACCTCCGAGCTGCATTTCGTGCTGTGGGTCAGTGCAAAACTTTTTTTGGGTGAGCAGCTCTTCAGAAAAAGTGTTTACTCTCTGCCAAAATCAAACAAAAAAAGGTTTGAACAAGTGATGTGTATTTTTTGGCATGTGATTTGTCTAGGCAATGAGGAAATTATTTGAAATTACTTGGAAATATCCTTATAAGAAAAGACCACTTTAGATATTACTACAGCTAAGAAAAAGGTTTTGCAACGTAAGTCAAATACATGGAACCCCAACTTAAATACCATGTTAAAAAATGACATCAGCAGTAGCTTAGATTGAAGAAGGGTACAGTAGAGTTTATGTAAATTTGACATCTGTGTTCATTCGTGTCACCTGGATTTGCAGTGTAGACTGCAGTGATCTGATGTAATGATACAGGAAGTGGATGTGACTCCTATATTCAGCTCTATTTAGAAAGAAGTGTACCAGCTTGATATGTACAAGTTTGTCCAGAATGTTTGTAGATTGCTGTTGGTATAAGACAAAAATGTGATCCTGGATTAATATTTTTTGCTTTCTCCACTTACTTTAGTCACGGGGGGTCACCTCTCTGTGAACAAAATCTTTGTTTTCTGTCAATGCCTGTGTGGTAGCACAGGCTGTGTGAGGCGAATTAACTGGGACATAGCCACCTTCAGCTTTTCTTGTCATTTCTGCTTGATTGCATACGAGCTGCAATGGCTCGCAGTGTCAAATGAATGCAATGCCTAATTATGCCGATAGTCAAAATAAGGAGTGAAAATGTGACAATGGCATAAGCGGGTGTGCAGTCCCAGTGAGGGCATGTGTTAAAATGACATCAGTTTTTGTACAAACCTAGTGAGAGGGTGTGCTAAAATAACATCAGCAGTTGTGCAGAACTAGTGAGGGGATGTGCTACGGTTACCTCAGCTGTTGTGTGAGGAATATGCTAAAATTACATTACTGAACGCTCTGCAGCCTACTTTACCAGTAAACCAGAGGGCGTCTGGTATCTTACAGGTTACTTGGTTTAATGTTTAGACCCAAAATATTTTCATGATTGTTCGCCTGATGATGACATTTTACCTGCGTCATTTTCATGGAGGGGTTAGTGAGGGAAGGGAAGTATGGGCACTGTGGTTCTGTCACATGGCCATGACTCATGTAAGTTACATAAGTGTCCGCCTCTCATCTGCTGTAATGCTCATTCCTCTTGACTGAGCTGTCCACATCAGCAGCTTGCTGGCGTACTGATTTCTGGGCAGCGGCTTAGTAGAAAAAGTACATCTGGCCCAACATCTGACCTGCCCATAGGCCACTTCTTAGCACTTTATGAAAATATTTTTAGTGTCCATCCTTAGACATGAGAGGCTGTGCACATTTGCATTGGTAAATATGCAGAACCATTTTCTAAGAACCCCCTCGCATTGTCTACAAACACCCCCCTAATATAAGGGACATGCTTCTTAGAGCAGATTACAACCCCCCATCCTACCTCATTGCCTTCTGAATGACATTCCTGCAGGTACAGCACCGTGAAAAAGAAGTTGCCCCCTTCCTGATTTCCTCTATTATTCCATATTTGTCACACTAAATGGTTTCAGATGTTTAGACAAAATGTCATATAAGACAAAGGGAACCTGAGCAAACGCAAAGTTTTTCACATTGCTGTGGAGTAATTTTAGCCCACTGCTTTAGTTTAAATAAATTGGTAGGTTTTTGCATATGAACTGCTTGTTGCAGGTCCTGCCACAGCATCTCTATTGGGTTCAAGTCAGGACTTTGACTAGGCCACTCCAAAACGTATTCGGTTTCTTTTCAGCCATTCAGATGTCCTTGTGGACTTGCGTACATAGACAAAACTCATAGACATTTCAGAACATTGCAGTAACTTGTTTAAGACATGAGTCACATATACCAATATTGATGTGCATGTTCATATACTGTGACTGTTTATTTTTTTGTGAATATATTTCTATTGCTGTACATGTTTTTAAAAGTATGATTCTTTCTTTTATATCTGTCACATGGTGTATCAGCTGTGTTTTGTCATAACCATGCCTACAGTATATATACTGGTAAAATGCCAGTTCTTGGTTACCTGTCAAAGATCCCTGTGGGGATCCTTTCAGGAGCCTTAAGCAGTGAGCATACATTATCTTTTTATGTGATTTATTCTTATCCAGCTCCTACAGAGAGAGATTTTGGATGTGCGCACTTTCAAAGTTTTTCAAATATGCTGAACCTCCCCCCATCCAGTGGTGTTCAGGGCAGCAGAATCGTTAGCCATTTTTTGGATGTAGATTGAAGACCTACCTTTTCAGAATGTATCTTGGTCTCCCTCTCATCCCCATGCCCTAAAACTCCCACCTTTTGTATTAATTCAGGATAGGTTGTTTGTATGGTTTTATGTTCTGTTCTTAATGTTTGTTTTGGATGCCACTTGAATGTATATTTTTTCCTGGCTAGCATTTTCATTAGTGCTTTGGCTATATATACACTCACTGGTCTGGGAATATTATTATCCAGGTCTGGCATTATTGCTCATATAAATCCGTTGATTGCACTTTCATTTCTCCTGCATTGTAATTCACTCTGGATAACAGCAGCTGACTGGTTTCAGCATACAGGCCCTGACTGAGTTGCATTGGATCATCAGTTCACACAAGTTGTTTGTTTAGATTTAATACTTTTATGTAATCGGTTTTCGCACAGTAAACGAGTGTAGCCTGCTTGACGGTATTTCATTTTTGGTTTTGTCATTTTCAATTCTGGCAGCATTTCTGCTGGCTATTTATAACTAGTATAATGATTCCAAATGTTGACGCTACCAATTAGCCTGCCTCTCATTTGTCCCAGGGAATGTCATTCATGTGAGCAGCTGAAATAATACTGTCTCAGTGTGGTTCTGAAAATTTCAAGAAACAATGACGCATCTAGGGGATGCACTAATATGAGAATTTCTGGCTCATGCCGATTTCCGATTATTTGGGGGGGACATTAGCCGATGCCGATACCGATGGTTCCATTGTTTGGTGGTTCTGCTTCCATAAACTGTTTAAAATCTTGCCATTCTAAAAAAAAAAAAAAACACACACACAATTTTAATTACACAACTTTAAAGTAGCATATTGGTGGCACATTGGTGCAGTTAGATGTTACAGCAGGTGGTCGGCAATTTATATTTGTGTTCAAATTTCAGTTTGTCTGTATATTCAAGACTTCAAACAAAATGATCACAAGGAGAGGATAACTTAATATGCTGCATTTATTGCAGAAAAATAAGCTGTCTAACCCTGTGTACGCCACATTATAATTAAGACTCCACAATTGCACACAACACATTTTAACAATGTTACAAACTTCAGTGGACAAATAAGATTTTTGGAACATTCAATAAAAATATATTGGACCAAATGAATTTATATCAGATTAAAGTGCCAGGGTTTTGTTGGGGTCATATATTTCAGAAGAATTGTTTTTGGAGGAAAAAATAGGGGCACACTTTACAGTTTACCAATCCTCTAACCTTTGCAAAATATTATCACATTTGGCTGTCGATCCCCCGCAATTTTAGTTGGTGCCAAGTTCACGTTCACGTTCGATTCTAGCTAACTTGCCGGGAAACCGTTTTACCGGCACGCAAACTCGTACAAACTGATCAATCGCAAAGTTGACAGCTAAGGTTTGGTATCTAGTTATGAGAGGCAGTATCCATGTAACGCTAGCTTGCTAGTTGATTATTTAAATAGTGCAAACAAGAGACATACAGTTGCATTGAGGTTTCACAAGAAATTATTACATTTCAGAAACTTTCACTTTGAGATGGCTTGGAGAATAAAGACTTTAAAAAGCCAGCATGTCTCCGGTCTCCTGGCGTCAACTTTCCCAGGTAACAACATAGAGGTTGACTTGTGTTTTGGAGCAGCGCCCCGCAGAGGCTCATAAGCGCCAATGATTATTGATTTCAAAATGAATAAAAATTTGGGTTATTTTTGGCATTAAAAAAAAATGATTTCTTTTTAAAATTTATTTTTACAGGTCTGTAGGCTATAATTATAGGATAAACACTGAATATGGAAAACGAAGTGCAGTTATGTTATATTTGATAGGCAAATGAAAACCAACTTTTGGAATATAATAAAAAGACTTTTTGCCTTTTGATTTACAGGACATAATCTGAGTTGACCGTCGTTTTTTAAACGACGGCCGATGGCCGCTTGTGAAAATTGTTAATCTATTGTCAGATACCGATCGTTGGCCGGTATATGTACATCCCTAACACATTCCATTAGTGTTTAACAGTTTGATTAGCTAAATCGTTAGTTTATGCTGTGTACGGGTGCATGTTCACTGAGTAGCCTACTACACAAAACAAAACTATCTAATACACTTTTTCCCACAGTCTGACAACCTGGCAAAGAAACTACATGCATGCATTGTATCGTGAGTCACTGAGATTATGGTTCCTGATAGGGCAGGTTATTGAGACACACCTTCACTGTATAAGTTGCTATATTTGTACTTGATATTGTGCCTGTATTGGGTGAAAGCATGTACAACCACACCTCATCACACCTTTTGACCTACTTAGCCAGGTATGCCCTCCTTCAGACAGTCTAGATCGGAAATCTTGAGAGGTTTCAGTGATTTGCTCTTTTCTGCTTCTGCAACTAAATGACTTGGATGAATATTAGCATCTGAAAGACTCTAAACCTACTTTCTGGGTTGGCCTAAATTCCTGGAATGGTAGAAGTAAGTTTTTCTGAGATGAAGGCAGGGCATGAATCATGTCTTTGCGGTGCCAAGGAGTACTTCGGTTGTTTATTAAATCAAAAAAAACTTGTATACTACTGATTATGTGGCAGCAGTTGAATGCTATTGGGGAACAGTACAGTAGTTATATCATGAGGGAACTGCACAGTAGTCTGTTGTATTTGTTTTGTAACTGCTCAGTTGTGATTTAGTCATGAGTAAACTGTGCAGGACTATGTTGTATTCGATAAGTAACTGCAGTAGTGATGTGACTAAGAGGAAACTTCAGGAGTATGTTGTATTTGTTAAGTAACTGTGCAGTAGTGATGTGATTAAGAGGGGACTGTGCAGGAGTATGTTGTAGTCAATAGGGAACTTTGTGGCAGAGCGATGTAGTTTGGTGCATTTCCTGTAGTAGTGCCCAGATGTATGCATAGGTGTGTTAAATGTTAGGATACAGTATGCGAGTAGCCTTGGATAAAAGGATCTGCTCTAATAAAATAAAATAATATAATATTATTATTATTATTATTATTATTATTATTATTATTATTATTATTATTATTATAGCTGATTTTCTGTTTAATTTGGAAGGTCCATCTGTAGAACAAATGTACAGTATACATTAAAGGAAAGTTTACTTCCTTGGGTTTTTTAGTATTATTTCAGTTTTGTGCTGTTTTTGATTGGCCCAGGCAGTTTTGTGTGTGATGAAGGATATAACGGCAGCGTAGTATAATGAGTAAGGAACTGTACTTAATTGGTTGTGGGTTCAATTCCCGGGTATGACTCTGCTGTTGTACGCTTGAGCAAGGTACTTAACCTGTATTGCTTCAGTATATATCCAGCTGTATAAATGGATGCAATGCAAATGCTATGTGAAATATCTTTTAAGTTGCTCTGGATAAAAGTGTCTGCTAAATGCCTGTAATGTAATAGATGTTTAGATACATTTATAATGTCCTGCAGCTTTCCAATAGCTGATATAGGGGCATTCAGAAATTCATGGTCTGGAGCAAGAAAATATACCTCAGCTAACTCCCAAATGGCTTCTACAGTTATGTTATGCCTGTGGAGGTTATAACTGTGTATATTACCCAGCTATTCTTCAAAAAATTATGCTGAGAACCTGAGACCACTGTACTCAAGGACAGAAGAACTGGTATTCTATAAAAAAAGATATTTATGTTTATAATTATGAATATGCACAGCCTCTGGAAACATAATTTGACAGCACAAGCTATCTTTGAATTACTTGAAGTCTAAAGCAAAAAAATACACATTACATTACCTTACATTACATTACATCTATTTAGCAGATGCTTTTATGCAAAGCGATGTACAAAAGTCCATATCATGGTCATTGGAACAACTACAAAACACAGGTTCGATAAGGTACAATACTCATTTCGTACAGTTATTTATAGCCAAGAGCACATTTCAGTTTCCGCAGTGGACATTATTCTGACCTAACTTATGCCAGGTCAAACTAGGGGGAAGAACAAGCTACAATATTAGGACGAAAATACAAATTACAAGTGCTGGAATGGGGGTACATGTAACATGAGTGCCATGAAAAGGGGGGTTAGTCCAGGTATAGTCTGAAGGATGCGTCTTCAGACCATGGCGGAAGATGGGTAGTGAGGGAGAGGTTCGAAGAGGGATAGGGAGTTTGTTCTACCACTGGGGAGCTAGGGTGGAGAAGCTCCAACATGTGATCCCTTTACTCAGATGGGAGGGGGTGCAAGGCGCCCTGCTGCTGCAGTGGAGTGGTCGAGCAGGCGTATCTTGAATCATGTCCTGTAAGTAGGCAGGGGCCGTCCTGTTTGCTGCTGTGTAGGCGGGGGTCAGGACTTTGAACCTGATCCTGGCAGCGACCGGTTGCCAGTGGAGTGACCTCAGAAGAGGAGTGACGTAGACGACAAAGCCCGTATACTAGCCATTGTAAAGGTCGTCAGAAACTTTTGTAAGCATCATTATCCCTCTTTGCACAAAGAAACTGTCTGGGCCAATCAAAACACACTAAAACTGTAATGATATGTGATAGTGAACTGTGTCTTTAATAAATCTATTGGATTTTCCACACCAATATGAAAGTGGCTACATTGATTAAATTACATGGTTGATTGACATGAAGTTTGTGACATGGCACAGGAAGACTCCATGTGAAGTTGCTATTTGAAAGTTAACTTTAGCTCTGAGGGTATCAAATAACAGTTACTGTAGTGTGTATCTTTAATGTTGTTTGAGTGTGGCTTTTGCTCTGTTTTAGGGGTCTCCGGTGGTTCCAGGTGAGAGAAAGCCTAGCGCTGACCCAGCATCAACCACCGTCGCCATGGCACTTATGAACCCTCAGTCCCATTCAGCTACCATGGAAAGCAAGCAGTCCTCCAACCAACAGGTTTCCATCAGCGTGTGAGTCCTGCTGTGCAATGCTGGGGTGGGCGGGGCTAACATTTGGTCGCAAATGTTTTATGGAGACCGCACACCTATCTAGGATTTCTTTCATACAGCACGTCAGGGTTTCAGCCAGGCTAACCCAGACTATGCTTGTCCTACTATAAGCTGTGTTTCATTTTCTCTCAGTGCAGTTTTAGTTTGCTGCGTATTCAGGGGTAAGAAACACTCTTCTCTGAGCTTCCTGGAGGAGTATTCTGTGGGAACATTTCACAAAGGAGGAAATTCTCTCATTAACACTGGAGCAAATGGCCAGTTTAAATTCAATCATGCTGTGGACTCTGCCACCGGATTTAAGCATAACACTGAGATTTCACTGTTATCAAACTATTGCACTGCTATCAATCAATCTGGTTCCAATGAAACATCAATGCAGCTGAGATCCAATTGGAGGCACACATTGCCATATTGCTTTTCTTGCAGTCATTCATGCATATTTTCACAAAAGGCCTTAATTGTTGTGAATTGCACCTTCTGTCTCACTGCTCTCCGATCTTTCCTTTTATGGAGGAGCCTTGGAAAATGTTGTTTCTTATGGATGTAGCCATTGTGACGAAATCCCACCCACAATCAATGTTTCACGTAGCCTTTATTATCTGCATTAGATTGCACAGTAAAATCAGGCAAACAGTATTTACAAATGCGTATCTTTTCATTATTTCTGCTTCTCAATTATTTATTTCCATTAATTAATTTTATTTAGTCACCAGTAGCTTGGGTTCATAGCAAAAAAAATATAAGTAACAGACTAGGCTCTGCTACTTATTCATCTGCAGGCGGTTATGATGGACGCACCTGTGTGATTTCTCAGCTGCCCACGCTGGTTTGCTTTTAGCTGCCGGCGGGTCAGGGCCGGAGCAGCAGCCAGCCCACTCTGTTCTGCGCTGAGTGATTCCGCCCAGTTCCGGAAGCCCATGCAGCACGTCACCACACTACTTCATCTTTCTCCCACTCTGTGTGGGATGCACTGATTGCTTCTGACACCACTCCCCAGTGGTGTTTTTGAAAAGTTTTACTGCATCTCCAAAGTGCACTATTCTCTGCTGCTGCTTATAGAGCTGGTGCAGGTTTGGGTGTTGCCATCGCTGCCTGTAAATCATTTTCCTAGCTAATGTGTGTTTTTTTTGTTGCTGAAAAATATGTTTACTCTTTACTCAGTTCTAAGTGAGAGAAAACTGTTTCAAAGCGACAGAACACCAGAAGTCCAAATGTTGCCTGCGTGGTTTAATTCTGCACTGCTGATCTTTTGGTGCAAAAAAGAGCAATTCCAGGGCAAAAAGAATTATATGTGTGTGCCAATAGATGTGTGGGTATGCAGTGTATCATTTTTGTATGTGTTGTGCTACATATGTGAGTTTTGTAACTGGGTGTGCCCACATGCATGTCCCTCTGCAGGTGTGTGTGTGTGTGTGCTTGCATGTGTGTGTGTGTGCGCGTGCGTGTTTGTGTGTGTGTGTGCATGTGTGTGCTTGCGTGTGTGTGCATGTATGTGCGTGTGTGCGTATGCATGTGCGACCCGTTACGCTGCTGTACTGTTTGTGAATGCATTATGCAGCCGTAATGGATGTGTTTGTTTGTGTGTGTGTGTGTGTGTGCGCACGCACACTGGTCAGGCGTAGCTCTGTGTATGACGCGTGTTCTCTGCGCACAGGTGTGCTGCGCTGTACCCCTACACACCGTGCCGCTCTGAGGAGCTGGAGCTGAGGAAAGGGGAGATGGTGGGCGTGTACGGGAAGTTCAAGGAGGGCTGGCTCCGTGCTCTGTCTCTGAGAACCGGCAAAGTGGGAATCCTGCCAGCCAACTACGTCACACCTGTGCTCCGGTGAGGGCTTGCTGCCATGCCAACCACAGGTGTCAATATGTGTCGTATATGCAAGATCAGGCCTACTCCATTTAAGTACCAGACAGGTCATGCCCACTACTGTAGTGCAACATAAAATCTGGATTGATTCATAATTATCAGTGCATTTTATCTTTACGGGAAGTTTTTAGTAGACCACACATGGCTCTTTGGAAATTTGCCAATAAGCAGTTGAGACACAGGTTTGAGAACACTGTCAAGATTATGCAGATGATGTACTGTTTTGGTTTAAATGGAAATTAAGGGGATTTTTGCTCTCAAGATAAACAAGTCATATATTTCTTATAATTGATTGCTAATGCCTTGGTGGACAAGAAAACATTCTGATGAAAAATGCAAATACGAGTATATAAGTTTTTTATGAAAAATCATTTTATGACAATACTACCTCTCCAGCATTTCCTCATGCATATTTATAGAAGTTTAACATTTGTTTAGGAAGTTACCTTGCCAAGTTCATGCTTCCACATTTTCTTATGCAACCCATGTATAGACTTGTTAGATATCATTTGAATAATTTATATGATGTGCTCCACAACGTTTGGGACAAAAACCTTGTTTTTTTTCTTGATTTGATTCTGTATTCCACAATTTTAGATTTGTAATATTGTGGTCAAAGTGCACATCCCTGTTTTATTTAAGGGTATTTTGTATACCCTTTGGTTTCACCATGTAGAAAGTATAGTATTTTGGTTGCATAGTCCCTTCATTTCAGGGCTCCACAAGGTTTGGGACATATTAATGTTATATAACTGAAAGCAGTCATGTTTAGTACTTTAGTAGTTGCATATCACATGCAATGACTGCTTGAAGTCTGTGACCCATATACATCACCGGGTTCTGAGTATCTCTGGTGAGGCTCTGCCAGGCCTGTACTGCAGCCATCTTCAGCTCCTGCTTGTGGCTGGCTTCAGAATGAAGTGCCATCCAATGAGTTTGGAGACATTTGCTTGAACTTGAGCAAATAAGATACTTCTGTACACATCATAATTAATTCTGCTACTGCTATAAGCAGTAATGTCATCAATGTTGTCAAATGAGCCAGTATCTGTAGCAGCTATACATGCCCAAACCATAACACCCCCACTGTCATGTTTCACAGATGAAGGGGGGTGAATCTTGGTATCATCCATCCACAAGACTTTTGCAGAACTCTTTAGGTTCTTTTAGGTAGGTCTTAGCAAACTATAACCTGGTCATCCTGTTTGTGCAGTGGTTTGCTTCTTGCAGTGTAGCCTCTGTAGTTCTGTTTGTGAAGTGTTCTGCACACAGTAGTCACTGACACATCCACACCTCCCTCCTGAAGAGTGTTTCTGATCTGTCTGAAAGGTGTTTTGGGGATTGTCAGTCATCTCCTGTAGAGGTCTTCCTTCCTGCCTACCTGGCCCTTTTTGATTCCTGAGCTTGCCAGTGCTGTATTTGTTCTGAATGATTTTGGTAGGCCTATGGTTTTGCCTATGTCTCTGACTGTTTTTTCTTGTTTGTCAGCCTCATAATGGCTTCCCTGACTGTAATTGGCACAACTCAGGTCCTCATGTTGAAAAATAATACATAGGCAATAATAGACTCCTTAAGCAATCGAAAGCCTAGACTCAAGACTTGATACTGGAAACTCTCTTACACCTACACTAAAGAAGTGACTGAACACACTTGACTAATCAGAAACACTTATGAAGACATTTGTCTCCAAAATAATGGTGCCTTGAAATGGGGGAGGGTGTATTGAAGTGTTGTTGTAATTTATACTAGGTGAAACCAAAATGTAAAATTATACCCTATAAAGCTGAGAATCTGCAGTTTAACCATACATACACTGCATGTGTTTTTGTCTCAAACATGGAGCTCACTGTATATAATATCTAATAAAAAAACACGTTTTCAACGTACAAAAATGCCAAGTTACTCACACATACAAGACCAGTCCAGGCCTGCCATTAAAAGTATTGATATCAAAATGACGCCAAGTTACGGTACTACAAACAATATAGGCTATCTTGCCTCACCGAAATTAAATAAGATGTATTCCAAAGCAATGCTACCCAATATTTCCTCAATTCTTTCAAGTCTTTGTAGTACCATAACTTGGCGTCATTTTGATATCAATACTTTTAATGGCAGGCCTGGACTGGTCTTGTATGTGTGAGTAACTTGCCATTTTTGTACGTTGAAAACGTGTTTTTTATGAGGTATCATTTCTTTTTGCAAAGCGTTTTATTACGAGAGTGAGAAATGCGAAGTGACCCTGTAAGAAACGGTTGTGGATTATGGCTATCCTTGTGTGAATTTGTACAGTCTGATGAGCGTGTACTGTTTAGCAGTTTCGGTTTGCTATATATGTAAAACAGTGGCTGTGACAAAGGGTGCGGTGGCGTAAGTGTAAACGCAACAGAAGCGCAGGTGAAATATGGCCAGTGTATGTACTCATGGATTTGACGGCCATCCAACAAGCCTTGATTGAGAAAAGAATCAGCAAGCCCGTAGAATTAGAGCTCCCTAGGTCGCAACTTGTGTACCCTGCTGTCCTGCTCCGTTGTCTGTTATTTTGTGGAGATGCACTTTTAGTGTTTATTAGGTTTATAAGGCATTTTGATAGGCTTATCTGCAGGTAGGAATCCTCTTCACTGTTTTGCTAAGCTAGAACTGGAAAACTTGATAGTGGAGACTAGGAGCAGACGCATATGTCCCAGCAGGCTTTGCATATGAGAAAATAACAACAGTGTGAGAGAAATTAGGATGAAATGATGAAATTGCGTAGTTGAAACAATATGTTTTTAGCAGAATGGGCATGTAGGTGAAGGTTGACATGATCACAGACTATAGTGCGAAGTAAATGAAGTGACCATGAGCGAGCTTAGTTTCCTTATGGAACGGTATATATAACAGTCTGTATAAAGCATTAGCTTTAGTGGAGGGTTAAGTAATGTGTGAAATCTATTGCACGGATGTGCTTTTCTCATGTTCAGTACTAGTAGTTATACTCATGAGTGAGTCATGATTTTAAATGTAATGTTTTAATGGGGAGTTGCAGAACGTACATACGTAGTAATTATTTGTATGTGGCTAGATAGAGAACAGGGCGTGGTAACATGAATGTAAAAACGTGGCGTTTGCTGATAAGAAGGCTTCGTACGGTAGCCAAGTGAAGAAATATAGTTAGTAGAAATGGCACAGTGGTGAACTGGTGTAACTTTTTAATAAAAGGAATACATTTGCCATCATGAAATGCATATGGGTGGCCGTGAGTGAGTTTTGGTAAAGAAAATATAAAAGCATAAGAAAACGTTAGTGTAAAAGAGGAAATTATCTGCCTGAGGGCGAGGCGGGATTCAATGCTTCACCCGGAGGTTTACCAGTCTGTGACTTTGTTAGTTCAGCACCATGACATAGCTATGCAATGCATGAAATATCATTAGCAAACCTGTCCATGGTTTTAAAGAAGAACACAGGCCAGTAAGCACAGAAGAGCTCCCGTTGAATCCATATGGCTTTGCAATATTGTAGCCGGTTAATAACTGAACGTGCAGACGGTACGTCATAATGCAGTGTATACGTTCGGTGAACGGCGGGTAGATATGGTGCAAAAGCAATAATTGAGAAGTAGTATACAATTATTAGTGAGGGTAAAAGCAGGTTAAAGAAACCTAAGACCCCATGTTCCCAAGTCTGTAACCTTACCCACTAGGCCACAGGCAGATTAGCTGTTTAAACTTGAAATGTTTCAGAGTAAAAAGGTATGGGTATTTTGCGTGTGTATGCAAGTTTTTGATTGGGTCGTGAGGGTGAGGATTTGGCTGATGTTGGTAAAATGTCCAATGGGGAGACATGTTGTTAATGGGATAGGGATTCTAAAATAAGAATGAGAAGAAGAAGAAGAAGAAGAAGAATCCCCTTAGTTTAGCCCCTTAGGGGCTTTATTGTGTGGACAAGTGAAGTTGTTTATGAAATCTGTCTGTTGAAATGGGGTCAGAATGTACAGAATTTGTACAGTGTCTGTGGCTGTTGTGGTTATTTCTGTGGGGAACCCTGAAAAGTGCCAAACTCTCGGTGCTGTATAGGTATGGGGCATGCCCCCGCCAAGGCGTAACTTGGCGGGATGGCATACCTGCCATCCCAATATAACATCTGTTGGTCATAATGCAAATTATGTGATTTTACATTAATTAGAATCTTAACTATACAAACACTTCTAGTAATGGAAGTCATTTGGAATTCAGAAATGTTTGTAACTCTTCAAGTGCAGTCAAAAGGTTCATATCTTTGAGGTTGTACTATATGGTTTTTATGGTGCACTGTTTGATTTAAATCAACAACCCCTTATTTTAAGCTGATTTAAATTAAATGTGATTATCTTCTTTCCACATGCCTCTTTTTGCAGAGATGTTAAAATCTGCTATCTTTCACTGTAAATGTGACCATGCACAAAGGCGTAATATCTGTACATGCCAGCCGGTTTAAGCACCTGTTTCTACACGCTGTGATTGCGGGTGATGAATAAGAGTTTTGGCTGATGGAAGAAGAATACAAGTTGATTTGGCAGTTTGTTCAAAGGCTAAACATGTTTCTTTCCAGTTGAGGCTTATATCATTAACCTGGTTCTTCTGCATTGCATGTGAATACAATGTGAATACAATTTAATTAAAGGATAGCTTCATGTTCTCACCGCAATACTAAACTTAAATTAATTTGTTCCTTCCTCATTTATGCACACTGTTACCTCTACCACAGAACTTCTGCTAGGTTCCTGGACCCCAAATCTTCCCAGAGTCAGAAATCTTCCACAGAAAAGAGGCCTGTGGCAGCCAAGCCACATGCCCCTGTTATCACCAATGGCACAGTCAGGCCTGCTGGGCAGGCTCACTTGGTTGCCGTGACAGCATCTGGCAGTGGCATGAGAGTAGCTCAACAGGAAGGAGTGCAAGGTAGAAGCATGAAACACAGACGTGAGTACCACAACCACTGCATTAGACTCCACAGGGGTCCACAGTGCTCTCTTATTTGCTCTTGAAAATTGATGTGTGCTAACTGGAAAAATAATTTAGGAGCGCATCTACTAATATGGGATGCATTAGTGTGCTGCTGATTTTTTCAACCTTGGAGTACATGTACATAAAAAAAGGAAAAAAGAGCCCTGCAAACAGCCAAACCATCTGGCATTAACCCCCCATCACTGTGTGCCGCACAGGTCTACCTCCTGAAAACTTGATACAGACAGGCCAACTTCTGCACCTACTGCAGTTACTGTGCATTTTATGAAGGTGATTGAATTAGGTCATACTTTAACAAAGGTCTTGTGTTCGCTTTCTCCCAGGGCCTTCCGTGCAGGGGAGGCTGCACAGCCGGAATCCAGCCCCAGGCGCAGCTGTGGTTCGGCCCCAGCAGCCACTTCCCTCCGGGGGCTTGGCACAGATGCAGGGCCTCACTTGCATGCCTGCTATGCAGCGAGGGAGACACAACCACCCTGAAAACCTCAGCAGACCCATGTGCTGGGTCTCTGAGACAACACTGCCCTCTGCTGGTGACTCTCTGGTACTTGACTTAAGAGATAATCCTGCCAAAGAGCTGCCGGACAGGCAGGTCACTACCGGTCTGCAGTCCATCCTGGTGAAACCAGACGCCCACAAGAATAACACAGAGAAGGTTAGACCAGCTATTTAATTTACTTGGTGCAGCATTCCCTATGGTTCTAAACGTTATTCCACTGGTGGAACAAAGAGTAAATCACAGTGATCCCAGTACTGATTAACACAAAGTATTATTTGAGGATTTGAACTCTGGATACCTGAGGCTTGTTGTTCAGATGCTGCTGCTTTTGCTTTAACCCTAGCCCATGAAAACAGTGCGCTTCCTCACCCAAGAGGCTCCAGCCAATGGGCAGAGGATGGTTGCTGCGCCGCTGGGGGGACCGGGGAGCCCCAGTGTGCAGCCTGTGGGCCTAGGCCTGGAGCTGTGGGTCAGTCAGACCCTGGGTGGCTCCATGCCCATGGACGGCAATATGGCCACTCAGAAGAAGATCTTGGCAATGGATCCTGCTTCTGTAGATGGACTCCCACCCTGCCTAAAACCAGCCCCCTGCAGGTAACTCCTCTGTTCTGGATGTCCATAGCCTAGGGTAGTTATACTCCAGGATGTGGGTACCTACGAGCCTTTGTTACAACCTCTGTTGTAAATTTTGTGTTTACATTTGTGTCTGCTGCATGTGTGTCTCGTTCTTCCGGTTCGTCATCAAATGGGCTGTTTCTGTCTCTGGTTACTCGATTTGAAAGAGCTGCCGTTTACCATTCACCAACGGAGACTAGCTCTTCGAAATTCGCTTGGTACTTGTGGATAGTGATTACTTCGTTTGACTTTGCGTTTTTGGCCTTATTTAGCTTGATTCAGATTCTCAGCTAGCACCTCTGGTTTGTTTGCTGATTGGATTTGGTGTTTGACTTTTCACTTGTTCTATTCGACTCCAATTCTTGCCTCAGCCCTTCTAGTTTCTTTGCCCAGTGGATTTTGTGTTTGTTCAATTCAACCTTGACTCTCATTGTCCCCTCTGCTCTGACTCCGGGTAGTGAGTGTTCCCAGCTGGATTACAAATCCTTCCAGCGAGACACTATTTTGTTATTTTGCTTTGTTATTTTTCCTTTATTATTTTTGAAAGAGACACTGGGTGGAAATTTAAATCTCTGTTGGGGGTTACGCTATTCGGACTCTTGGTCTCAGCCTGCAGATTAAGTGTCCCGAAGCTCGGCATTCAAAACGGCCTCGTTCCCAGCAAGCCAGCCAGGTTAGATTGTTTCTGATGGTCAGATAGGGACCGGAGTTTCTCACCAGTCTGCAGTTACCCTTATATCAAATATCTAATAATAAAAATGGATTAATATAATAATAATAATAATAATAATAATAATAATAATAACATTATGGACGGCACGGTGGAGCAGTGGATGGCCTCACAGCAAGAAGGTCTTTGGTTCGAATCCCAGCCGAAGCCTTTCCATGTGGAATTTGCATGTTCTTCCCATGTTCGAGTTTCCTCCGGGTACTCTGGTTTCCTCCCACAGTCCAAAGACATGCCTCTCACCCTATGCATACTGGGATGGATGGATGGCTAATGATAGCATTGTGACATTGTAAGAAAATTTGACACCGTTCTGATCTTGATGAAGAGTTGACAAATTTTATTTAAAGTATATTAGCAGTGACAGAGAGATAATTGCCTCAAAGAGTTTGCAGAGTTAATTGAAAGCAGGAGGTCTGATGTTTCAGAGACCTAGCTAGGAAACATTACATTACATTACATTATAGGCATTTAGCAGACGCTCTTATCCAGAGCGACGTACAACAAGTGCATAGGTTTCATGATGTAGAGGCGCAAAAGAAACACTAGAGTGAAGTAAGGATCGTAGTGCCAGAAGTGACCACATCGATCAGGACTCCAACCCTGTAGAGTAAGCTTGTTCAGCAAGCAAGAATCCTACCAAGTACAAACTAGCACTGGAATCACACCTAATCATACAAAAAAACAATCCTGCCAGATACACTAACATAATCAAATTATCCTAGCTAGGTACAGTGAGCTGAACTATAGGCTAGGGAGGGGTGGGGAGAGGTGCAGCCTGAAGAGATGAGTCTTCAATCTGCGTTTGAAAGTGGTGAGATTCTCTGCTGTTCTGACCGTCACGGGGAGGTCATTCCACCAGCGAGGGGCCAGGACAGACAGCAGACGGGAGCGGGAAGTGCAGACGCGAAGAGGGGGAGGTGCCAAGCGTCCAGAGGTGGCAGAACGGAGAGGTCTGGCTGGTGTGTAGGGTCTGATGATCCTCTGGATGTATCCTGGTGCTGACCCCTTAGCTGCCTGGTATGCAAGCACCAAGGTCTTAAATTTGATGCGAGCCATAACAGGCAGCCAGTGGAGGTCAGTGAGCAGGGGGGTGACATGGGAATGTCTGGGGAGGTTGTAGACCAGACGCGCTGCAGCATTCTGGATGAGCTGCAGGGGTCTGATGGCGGATGCTGGCAGACCAGCCAGTAGCGAGTTGCAGTAGTCCAAGCGGGACAGGACCATCGCTTGAACCAGGAGCTGGGTTGCGTAGGTGGTGAGGAAGGGGCGGATTCTCCAGATGTTGTACAGGAAGAACCTGCACGTTCGACTCACCGCCGTGATGTTCTGGGAGAGGGACAGTCTGTTGTCCATCACCACTCCAAGGTTTTTTGCGGTGGGTGATGATGACACCACAGTGTCCCCCAGGGAAATGGAAAAGTCGAGAAGGTTAGAGGATGGAGCAGGGATGAAGATCATCTCCGTCTTGCCTGGGTTCAGCTTAAGATGGTGGTTATCCATCCAGCTCTGGATGTCCCTCAGGAAAGCAGAGATGCGAGCAGAGACCTGAGTGTCAGAGGACGGGAAGGAGAGAAAGAGTTGGGTGTCATCGGCATAACAATGATAGGACAACCCATGGGCAGAGATTACAGGACCAAGAGATTGGGTGTACAGGGAGAATAGGAGGGGACCAAGGACAGAGCCCTGGGGAACTCCTGTGGCAAGGGGGCGAGGTGCTGATACTGCACCAGCCCAGGCGACTTGGAAGGAGCGACCGGAGAGGTAGGACTCAATCCAGTCTAGTGCTGTGCCACAGATCCCCATAGCTGCCAGGGAGGACAGGAGGATGGGATGGTTGACGGTGTCAAAGGCAGCAGAAAGGTCAAGGAGGATCAGGACAGATGAATGGGAGAAACGGTCTATTGTAGTGTTAATAAACTCTCCTTGTTTGGAATAGTTCTTAATCGCACACTCCCATTTTCTATTCTGTAATTGAGTACTATGCAGATCTGTGACAACAAGTTGTCGATTATTCTTACAACCTGCATTGTCTTTATGATAAGTTGACTGAAACTATCTGGGTGGCAGACATGACACTTGAGTGGATAATCTTACAATATTGATAGACATTGAATGCATAAGATTCCTTCCTGCATAGGATGTTTCTTTGTGTACAATTCCAGGAGAATCTTTGATGGCAGGGTCTTTTTTTTTTGTCCAAATTCACATACGATGCCCCACAGTTCATTTATCATGATAATAGATTTGGAACGCAACTGTTGTGTTTCAATGAAACTGTCAGTAATAAGAGAATCACACATTTTATTTTTATTATCATTTTTTCAGACATTATTCTTTCCATTTTAATTTTTTTCTCATCTTCCTTATTGTTTGAATTTTTTTGTAAACAGTTATTCTAAATCAGACTCCATTTCATGGGCAATGGGAATATAATGAGCATACAATGAGGATGTACAGTTAAATGCAAAAGTATTGGGACAGTGACACATTTTTTGTTGTTTTGGTTCTGTACTCCAGCACAAGGAAATAAAAAGATTTATATGGGTTAAAGACTGTCAGCTTTAATTTGAATGTATTTACATCCATATCGGGTGATCCGCAGTCCTTTTTATACAAGTCCCCCCGTGTTCCGGAAGCAAAAGTAATTGGACAATTTGCTGCTCGGCTGTTTCTTAGCCAGCTGTGCGTCATTAGTTCATGCACAAGCAAGCTAAAAAAAAAAGGCCTAGAGTGCACTTGCAGCATGAGGATCAAATAAGTGTCATTACCAGTAAAGCAGGCCACATGAGTCCGAAAAATCAGCATAAATCATTCAGAAACATTGCCAAAACATTGGCTGTGTCAAAATCAACTGTTTGATACTTTGTGAAGAAAAAGGAACGCAATACCAAATACCAAACAAGCAATACCAAACAACCTGGTAGACCAGTGTAGTGGACCGCTGTAGTGGATGACCATATATGGTAATTAGCATGATGTCTTTTAGCGATAAGAAGCTCAGCCACTACGTTTCCTCACACAAGCTTCATTTCTCTGAGATTACAGATCAAAAAATGACCACTGCAGTGGACGCTGTTATGGCAGAGAGCAACCCTCTCAGCTGAGAGTGGGTAGTGTCTTTAAAAAATTAAAAATAAATAAATAAATAAAAAAAGACCTCAAGCTTGACCCAAAAATGACCCAAAAAAAAGAGATATGAACTGAACCATAGGTTGGAAATTGAGGATCAAACTGGACTGTGGACATGGAGAACCATTACACCCCTTGTGTGTGTATGTGTGGGCTATTCTTTATAAGCCCGGTATGCGTTTTCAGGCGCATGTGGGCTGTGGGCGAGTGTGGGCTGTGTATGGTATGTCTGTATGTACAGTATGCGTGCGCCTGTGCGACACTCCTCAGAGTGATGATGTTTACTTGTGTTTGCATTTTCAGGTACAGAGTTATGGTTGCATACGCTGCACAGACTGATTCAGAGATGCATTTGCGGGAAGGAGAGCTGGTTCTGGTGCAGCGGCCTCGGCAGGATGGCCGAGTTCTGCTGACCCAGGAGAAGAGTGGGAAAACGGGCCTCTTCCAGAGCGTCGTGTTTGAGGTTCTGGAGAAACTCAGCTGACCCTAGTTACTGAATCAACTCTGTTCTACCCCCACTGCCAAATCCTCCTGCCTACTGTGTGTGCGTGTCTGTTTCGGAAAGATGACCAGTCTGTTACACTCCCACCTGCTGTGTATGTGTGTGTGTGCGTGCATGCGTGTCTGCCTGTCTGTCTGTCTGTCTGGTACACGCCCTCCTGGTGTGTGCATACAGTACCTGTGTTTTTGAGGGATGGACAGGGTGTTACACTATCCAGGCAGCAATCACTGGTATACTGAATTAAGTCTGTTCCATTCGCTCCGCTGTCTGGCGATGTAGAACCCTTACAACTAAATCCAGTGACAAATAACAAATGAAATGTGCAACACATTTTTTTGTACATTTCATTACATTTATTTGGCAGAATCTTTTATTTAAAGTGACAGACAATCAGTGCATGCCGGAGGTCATTGGAACAACTACAAAACACAGGTCCGATAAGGTACAATACTCATTATGTAACAGTTATTCATAGACATAAACACAGCAAGCATAGTCTAGGTCAGAGAGTAATGTTAAGTCAGACAAGGAGGCATGACAACAAGCTACAACATTAAGATAATGATACAAATACAATATAAGTGTTGGGTGGAGCTACATGTGACATGGAAGTGGCACAGGAGGTACATGTGTAACATGAAAGTGCTATTGGAACAAAGTCGAAGGATACAATATATGTGATAAGAATGATCCTAGATTGGGAGTGCCCTGCAGAGCAGTGATAGTTAGTCCAGGTATAGACTGAAGAGATGTGTCTTCAGACCACGGTAGAAGATGGGCAATGACTGAGTGGTTCATAGAGGAACAGGGAGTTTGTTCCACCACTGGGGAGCTAGGGTGGAGAAGCTCCGTGTTAGGGACAAGCCGAGGGAAGGTTGAAGACAAGTCGGGCAGCAGCATTTTGAATCACCTGTAGACACTGTATGGCACAAGCTAGCAGGCCTGCAAGGAGGGAGTTGCAGTGAGTTCAAGACAGGAGGTCACTATAGCCTGGACAAGTAGCTTGACGGAGTGCATAGTCAGGTATGGTTGAATCCTCCTAATGTTGTACTGGAGGAATCTGCAGGACTGTGATGTTGCTTTGATATTAGCATTACTATCCTCTTTATTATAATGAATTACAGTAGAATTTTCTCCTTCAAACGTGGGGTAAAAATGAACCCGGTTAAGTTGAAAAGAACTAATATAACAATCACGGTCAAGAGGTGCTAAACACAGCACAGGTCTGAGTAACACTGTCATACAGCATGCAGTTACCAGCAATGCCGAAGTAAAATTTCATACACAATGAACAGTTGGAATGGTTTTACAGCTATCACAAAAATCCCAAAATGTTGCATTTCATGTTGGTCATGTCCTCAACAAAAGCTATTTAAAACTATAAGGAGATTGTACATTTGATGACAAAATTCAGACTGCAGGCAGTGTGTCATGCATTTCATGTTGCCAGCTTGTGCTTTAGTTGCTCTTTTATAATAGTATAAAAGAGCTACTAATGCTCTTTGACTCCCAGCATCCAAAGAGGATTTTCTGGCCATTTTTACCATTTAAATGTTTCCCGATTAAGGGATTTCTGTGGATTACCCAAAGGCGAGTTTCATTGAATGCAAAGCCATGGCCTTTACTATAATTATATGTTTCCGTCCCACTGTATATATGCTATGTACGTTCATTTGCCAATATTGTCCTCATTACATACTAGTTAATATCAGTAGACATGTCTCCTGTTTATCAATGGCATTTGAGTTCATATGATAACTCCATTAAAAGTCCACTGCCATGTTAAAATGCACTTTATTTACATGCAGTATCTACCAAAGCAGAGGGAATCCTTTCATTATGAACCTGTCCAGCATTTCGAAATGCTAAGTATACTCAGTTGTTGGTATCCTCAGTTATTCAAATTAAAACAAGAATTATAAAATGTAGAATTAAAGTATTGCTCTAGTAGTCTGTGGTAGAATTTTGTAAAAACCGGTTCCAAACTCACAGGTGCACCGTACTAGGAGTTTATCTTTCAGACAAAGGCATTTATGATATGTCCCACACTGGGAAGTAAAGTGAATTGTAAAAGTCAATGAGAAGAGCCAGAGAGCCTTGGGTGTAGGAGCCAAATGTAAGTGGAATGCTAGAGAAACTTGGAGTGCCTGTCACATACGCCCAGGTTTTCACATTACCGTTTGGCACTTTGCGGTTTAGCTCCATTGCAAATAGGATGTAAAGCAGTGGATGATGTGGACCCAGTGGATGTTTTTTTTTTTTTTGTCAAAATGTATTTATACAGTATATTGTCAAAATACTTGGAAATTTAGTTCAGTTGTGGCTGTAAGAGAAATACATGAGCAGAGAAAAAAAAAATCTGAAGATAATGTACTTCTCTTTTATGTTTGTCACAAAGGTCAGATCTTGTAATGAATATGAAAGAAGGAATCTGTAAATGTTACACTTTGGACATACAGAAACAAGCCTTTATGATGTTGCTAGCTATGGATTTATTAGTATGTTTGATTGCATTGCTGTTTATTTTTATTTTTTGGAAACCGTAGTATCCTGACATGTTATTCTTATTCCTCTCATAGTTATTATTATAATGGTACCCTTATTGCAGCTCTCAGTGTTGGCATGAACACAATGGCCGTAGTTAATGCCTTGGAAAAATAAACAAATTTCCAGAAACACTTGCTGCCACTTTTGTTTCTCTTTTCTATAGCATGCATTGATTAAATAAGGAGGGTGCGGTGGTGCACTGTTGCCTCACTGCCTCCAGGTAGTCCAAAGACATGCAGGTTAGGTTCATTGGAGAGTCTAAATTGTCCCTAGGTATGAGCGTGAGGCGAACTGTCCAGGGTGCATTCGTGCCTCACACCAAGTGCATGGGATAGGCTCCAGAACCTCTCATGACCCTGACCAGGAATAAACGGGTATAGATAATGGATGGATGGATGGATAGATGATTTTAAAAATCCAACAGCACACTTCTGACTCCCATCATTTAAAAAAATACAGCTCATTCTGTTCCATTATTTGCTGAATGTTGTAAATTTACTAGGGAGGGGCTTGTGCATCCATATCCAACCATTTCACAGGTGCCGTGGATGCAAAGTGAACTGATGCAGAGAAGATGTAACTGCACACTATTAAATGCTCCTAAGCAAGTTTAATGGTGTAATTTTGATGGGAAATATTTTTTTGGGTTAAGCTATAAAAGCCTGAACAAACTTGAACCAATAGGTGGATTCAACACCTTCAGGTTGTGTTTGCCTAACATATTAAAGTAAATCATAGCATATGCTTACTTATGAACACTGTTGTTATGCTTGGTCTTCCCAGAGATGAGTACACAATAGAGAAGGGAAGGGGGTAAGAAAATGCCAGAAATACCAACATATTAGGTTGTTTTCATTAGCCACTAGTTGTTTTCACTAGTTATTTCATCAGCTTGAAATAACTTACCTGCTCCACTACTTCAGCACAGTGGTTAGCAAACAGCCTCTCCCACTGCAGATCAGGGTTAAAGCCTTTGTAGATCTCTGTTTTTGCACTTGGTTTTACTCATTTTTAAAAAATGTATACAATAATGCACATGCTTGGCATAAATACAACAATTTATAGCTTCGTATCGTAGAATTATCAAAACAAGTCCAACAGAAAGTGCAGGGGGAAATCTTCATTTCTGTTCCAGTGCTCTACATAAATTCACATAGTTTCTGAGATTCCCACTGTTAAAAGCTATGTTTGGTTTGTATAAATTCAGAATACTCTGCACAATAATTTGACTACAATGTAGTGGTTGGCAAGGTTCAGATAAATAATGTGAGTATAGAAAAACACAAGCCAGCCAGATTATACACAGCCCCTGAAATTAAGTTGTTGAAGCATCCATAGGCGTAGATTTCGGGGGGGATGCAGGGGATATGTCCCACTCAATATTTAGAACACGTGCATTTGTCCCCCCCAATAAAAAAC
Organism: Anguilla rostrata; assembly: GCF_018555375.3. NCBI lineage: Eukaryota > Metazoa > Chordata > Actinopteri > Anguilliformes > Anguillidae > Anguilla > Anguilla rostrata. The sequence continues at coordinate 41,519,032 of NC_057935.1, forward strand.
ATGAAAGAAGCAGAGGACTTTTAAATTGATGCAGAAAAGGCACAAATTGGTGCATAAAAATTCACCAGAATGCAGGAAATGAAGTGCATGACGCTCAAATTTCCTGGGGGAAGGACCCCCAGACCCCCCCGCTTAATGTCCCCCCCCCACAAATGTTCAAACAAAACCTACGCCACTGGAAGCATCTACTTGGGGGATAGGGAGATAGGGGTGGTTTCAGACCCTGCAGTGTGCAAGTGTCTCAAAAAAGATTGGTCTACTGTACCCAGGCCCCTCTGGCCAGGGGTTCACAGGGTTCTGAATCAGAAAGAGAAACTCTAATTGGCCTTGAGCTCCATTGCCACATTGCCTCAAATACATGACTGAGAAGAGCAATAGGCTTTTTAATCATTCATGAGCATTTTATATAATCTATGCTGGAATAAACCAAAAGTATGTTCTATCTTAAAAGCTCTATGGGAGTAAATCTCACTGCTGCTAAAGCTTAGGTACCCGGAAACTCATTTTACATGACAGCTGTCGAGTCTCCTTAAGTCACACAATGTATTTCTTCAGCTTTTTGCAGATTTTAAAAAGCACTGTGCCACAAAAACATCAAAGTGACTTGCAGCAAACCATGGCTGAAAACAGACCCAAGACCAAAATAATCAACCTCAGAAGTCTGTGGGATTTATGATTATTCAAACAGGAGCAATGTGAAGCTGAGGATGAGAAGACCCAGGCTAGAAACTGCAACTAAATGTGGACCAATTCTGAGTTTTTCCCTCTAATGTGATATAATTACAATGTGCTTAGAACAATGTGAACAGCACAAAACCACATGGAATTGCATTTTTTCAGTTCTGGTTTGTGCCACAATGGAATGTGGAAATAGATCTGGCACGTTGCCATGGGTCTTGTATGTGACTTGTGTATGGATGCTCAACCCAGAATTGAGTCCACACGTGTTTAGAATATGGTGCATGCCAGTTAGTTATGCCCTTCATCAAGTACACAGTTGGTACAGGAGGGTATACCCTGCCCAGCAGGAGGAACACGTTATGTAGTGAACACAGGCATAGATTTTTACCAGTGGTGGCTCATGGGTCTTATCACAAGGGAGACAAACACCATATTGAAACCTAGGGGAGGGAATACATTTCTAAATTCATTAAACAAACACCAAAAATATCAAATATATTGAATTTATCATGTTGGTCAAGCAGAAAATATTTCAATGCATTAAAATTAAGATGTAACAGGATGAAAAACACAGCTTTGTATATGCATGGAGACCAGTTATCACACAAGGTATCTCCTACAGGCAGGAATGTGTAAGACATTAATACACCTGCTTGGCATCAAAAAGGGAAGATGATAAAATTAACACTGAGTGTCTTTGAATTAATGATTTCTTTTGCAAGACAAACATGGCAACTGCAAATCAAATGCAGTTAGCGTGTAAAATTGTTTTTTAAGAAGTTCCATAACCATGAAGAATTGTAACTAAAAGTGCTTTTCCCATTTCTCAAATCATGTACAACTCATCTTTCTCCACTTACCTGTCTGCCTTTAAGATCATTAACTTATATATCTGACCTCATGTAAACAGACCAAATTCACCAGCAACTTCACACATCCACACAATAAAGCCCAAAACTTTGGTGATTTTGCATTTTCTTCTTCTTTATCCTGCCGATTACATAATCACAAATGCTCCAGTACCACAATCAATAATTCTTCCCATTGGACATTTAGCTACATCAGCCAATAACAGCTTTGGGTCTTGAAAGTGGCCAAATGCTTGCAGGATACTTGGATGCACACTAAAAAAGGACATAAGGATATACACTTTTTCAAAAACTTTGTTTTTTACAGAAGCTAGCTTTTGCTTGCTAACTAAAAAATGCCAAAAATAAAAAAAATATATTTACTTTTACAGCTGAATAATCTGGAAACTCATTTATATTTCTGAAATGCATTATCTATCATTTCACATTCAAACACCACTTTACATTGTTTCATGGCTAGGGATGGTATCATTCACATTTTAACAATGGTTATCTACCTTTTTTAAATGAATGACCAAATGATGACATTAAAGAACATCCTTTTAATTGCAAAGGCACATCCCATTGTTAGAATCCTTCTGGGTAAAGTACAGCCACACTTTACACAGTTTTGCTTTCAGCATTTTGACCCAGTTTAAAGTAATAATCTTGAAGATTTTCATTAAAATAAATGTCTTTTAAGTCACTATCTATCGCTGCATTGGGTAACACAATGGTGATTGAGCCTATTTTTATATTAATTTATACTATTATTATTATCATAATTCATGATTAAAAAACTTGGTGTCTGTGGCGACATTCCCGGGAAAAAATCACAAGCGGCGCACAGTTAGTGACGCGTTTTTCATCACCCATCAGTGGTTGGTCCGCCAGAGAGGGTAGGCGGAACTAACGCAACAGGCTCGCTCTTCAACTCACTTGTGTGTGAGCGGCGTGCTGTTTTTTCCGGTGTCTGCATGCGTTACAATAACAGAGAAAGGGGGGTTGGGGGAGTTATGGAACCCTAAAAAGTTTTTGTGTAACATGAGAGATCATATTATTTGTTGATGTAGATTTCGTATTACATTTAATGACAATGTAACTTCACTAAATTACATAGCTATTTGCACAGCTAACGCTAGCTACCGACCATGGTAATTCCAAGACGTCTGATTGTAAACGTTCTAAAACTGCACTTGGCGATTTGACAAGGACGGTCTTTTAGAACCTCAGGGCAGGCAACGGCTCTGCTACTAGCCAGTTCACACCGCTGCGATTTTCTCTGCAAAATTCTAAAACCGTTTCGCCTCGTTGCGAATCATTTATCTGAACTGGCCTTAACGTTACCGTTATTTACATTGCTATCGAGTTCATCAATATATTATAATGATCGGAATAAAGCCAGGGTATGTAGAGCAGAGCCGGGTCTGATTTCTGAAGACGTCATGCAGGAGAAAACTAAATAAAAGAATATGGCAGTATGGATTAGCATTGTTATTATTTTATTACGCTTCCTCATATGTTCCTTCAGCCTTTATGCCCTTTTTGATGAAATCTCCTTTGTTTTTGTTTTATTCTTCTTGTTCTGATTGCTAATTTAACACCCATCTCAGCTTTATTCTCGAACCAAAAACACCAGGGGTAACATTTTGCAAGGCAGTTATTTCAAAAATACCACAACAATCATTCACGAAAAAGACTGCTTATTGTGCACGGGTCACGAGCCACAGAGAAATTCTTCTCTGCAGTGTAAAGATGTTCATACCGGGCAAAAGGTGGATAAAGAACGTTTGCAGAAATTGATCATCACTAATACTACCCCAGGTTTGCTACGGCATTTTAACTCGGCTCGGCAGTGTAAAGACATCTTGAGTTAGCCTAATGTTAGACAACGAATGAGTATGTACATAACGTTACTTTTATAACAACTGTTTTTTATTCAGTAAATAGTAAGTGTTATAGTTGGCGTGCCAACTGACTGACGTCACACAGGCGACACTGGTTGGATCCGGTTGGATCTATGGGAAGTGAGGTCCATAAACACACCTGCAATTACCGCTTCTCGCCATTGGCACCGCCATAGAGAACGAAACTGAAATCTTAGAGATTGTCACTTTAACATTAGCTAGCTTGCTTATGAGTCAACCGGATGCGTGTATATAATGTTAGTACAGATGGCGCTGAAATTAACCTCCGAAATCTGAATTCAATTACATATGTTTAGGAAAAGTCACAATGGGGGAGCTATTGGCTATGGATTTTATAACAGCAGATTTGTCGATTTTATTAAAGTGAGAAGTACCAAATTAACCGCTATAGTGTTTCTAGTGTTAACTACTTTTTAACTAGCCTACTGCAGCTACCTTGCAAATGCCACATGTCTAAATTAATGTTAGCTATCGATCCTCTACCGACATAAAAACAATGAATAAGTCTATCATTTATACAGCACCCCATTAAAAACACTTAAATTATGACAAAAAATTTGACAAAACACTTTCATTTATTCATTCATGGTAAAGTATCCATGCCTATGTGTTTGAGCTAGCATGCATGTGTGTTTGCATGTATGTTCCATCTCTCTCATACATTTATATGCTTTATTATTATTATTATTATTATTATTATTATTATTATCATAAACAACACCATACAAAACGAAATGATATCTGAACAAAAGCATGTTTTCAATGCACAAAAATGGCAAGTTCACACATACAAAGCACTGTCTATAAAACATTAATTAAATCAGGCAAAATCTAGCCCTGCCATTAAAAGTATTGATACCAAAATGAGGCAAACCTATCCAAACATGTTTCCCCATTAATGTACAGTATGTTTGTGGGTCAGATGAACTTTAGACAAATAAGTACAATTGTATAATTTATTGTACCATGTAAACTGATTTAAAAAATATATATTTGTGAACACAATGTTCTAAAGATAACAACAACAACAACAACAATAATAATAATAATAATAACAATGCTTTTGATGTGCTTTTCATATGCCCAAAACACTGGGTGCACACAATTGTTCAGACATGTAGTCATTTCAAAATATTTTTAGGTGTAACACAGCTGCATTATTTTCACTATAACTGATTGACATTTGGAACCATTTGACTCATAAACTTTCAATGAGGGTATTCTTTTCCGATGGTAAGATGAAAAAACATAGGGCCAAGTTACTTGAAATAATTTAGGAAACATTGAGTCGTATTGCTTTTGAATAAAGCTTGCTTAATTTGTGTGAGCTATGATAGCCAATATTGTTTGTTGTAAGGGCCAAATTTTAATATCAATACTTTTAATGGGAGGCCTATGAATGGCATTGAATTATACAATTCAATGTCTATCAGCCATTCATTAAAACGTGAGTAACCTGGCATGCTTTGTCCGTTGAAAACGTGTTTTTCTTCAGAAATTGATCAACGTCAACGCTCTGGCCTTTGCTATCAAAAGATTCGTTCTAGCGCGGTTGATAAGCTCTTAATTTACTTCCGGAGATACCGTCAAACTCTGATTCCGATATCACCAAAAACTACAACGCGACGTACCGTTATACGATTAATTCACGTTTACAAACCCACGCCTATTTTCCGGACAGCGGATTGGCTTATTGGTACGAGGTTCAGCATATTGGACGCTTTACGTAAATACGTAAAGTAGTTTGTCTGACCTGTAAGTAGCCGGAGTAGGCCGAAACTGTGTCTGGGTATTGCACTGACGATGAAACTGGGATTATTAAAACATATTCATTATTTATAGTCAGTATTAGCAGACACTTCGGAAAAAGATGATTATTGAGAATGTGGAAGCTCTGAAATCGTGGCTGGCTAAACTCCTGGAGCCGATGTGAGTGATAAATCAAAATGTCATTTTAATTTTATGCAGTAACTAGCTAACCTTAGCGAGCTAGCTAACTGTGTAGCTACTTGTGTAGTTTAGGGGGAACAGTCGTGCTACTAGCTTGCTAGCTAGCTGAATCGTGTTAGATAACTTCTTAGCAATCTTACTTGCTAGTTAGTCTATCTCGGAACCGATGCTACACTACGTGGCAAAATCAGCATTTATGTGACGAAGTTCGCTGGCTTGTTTTCTATCGAACTAGCTTTGCATACAAGATTGGTTTGCTAGTTGTGTAGCTAGCTGGGGCAGCCAGCTATCTTCTGATCTAGTTGAATTAGCAGTAGCTTTCTGCTATGAAATTCTGCTAGCAAGCTAGTAACAAGTGATCTGACGCAGCATTGGTTTGCTGGTGCAGATTCTCTAGGCCAGCAGTGAGTGTCAGGATAGTTGAGTGGGAGGTGCCTGTCGCTGGCTAACGTATAGTTTACGTTATGTTTTAATGCGATCTTGGCTGCAAAAGTACCACTACTTCTTTATTATTTGTTATTCACTTTACATTATATTTAAAGCCAACCCTGTCAAGCTTGTCTCTGTTCTTCAGATTAGGCCATTCAGCACATCCTCATCTCTAACGTGTGCTAACTAAGCTTTCAAGTTAGCCTGCTAACGAGCCACATGAACAAGTTCGCTGCATCTCTCGTTTTCGTTCATTCATTCATTCATAACTATTTGGCAATAGAAGTTATACTCTGTATTGATTTGAATCAAATAATGCAACGAATCGGGGTAAATTCAGCTGGATTTCTAAGACACTCTTGCTTGAGTTCGAGTCGGGTTGATACATTTTCTGGTGAACACTGATGATGTGCTTTTATCATGCCAGACCACTCACCATTTAGGCCTATTTACATGGTGATATTTTCATAGTCTCGTGCCACTGGAAAAGTTTCTGTCTGAAGTTTTGGTTGTGGTGCCTAGGAGTTGGTGTCCAGCAGGGTTGGGGAAATTTGAAATTCAGTTCATGAATTTAAAAATGGTCATAAAGCTTCAATTCATTGACCGAATGTTGTGAATGTAATGGAGCTTTCTATCCATTTACTGTTTCACGTCTTGCTGGTTCGCCAGGTATGTAGTTACAGCAGTAACTTGAATTAGCTTGTTTTTATTGTATGATGCCATTTGGTTGCGTATAAACCAGTCTATAATAAGCCAAATAAAAATTGAAATAAAATTGGCTAAAAGTGTCTTGAACATGAATATTCTGAAAGAAATTGTACCAATGTATATTTTTCTGTAATATGCACATTTGCCTGTTTGACAGCTGTTTGCATGCAAATGTTCAGTTTGAACGCTTCCTGAATTGTTTATTCTTCTCTCTGTTCTAGATGTGATGCAGACCCTTCTGCTTTGGCCAACTATGTTGTGGCCTTAGTTAAGAAAGACAAACCTGAGAAAGATCTCAGGGCTCTCTGTGCAGATCAGCTAGATGTCTTCTTACAAAAAGGTACATCATTTTACGCCCTACAGTATGCATGATTATGCACCACTGCACCTTTCCGTATTTGTAGCTTTCATTATTGAATCCTTACCGACATTGCAGTTTGTCCATTTGTCTGTTGTGCATGGTAATCGAGTGGATGTTTCTTCTCTTTCAGAGACAACTGGTTTTGTAGATAAACTCTTTGAATGTTTAACTACAAAAAACTACTTGGGCAATCCAGAACCAATAAAAGAACTTCCTAAAGTGGAACCCAAGCTGGCAGTGCAAAAACAGGAAGACCGAGAAGAGGTACTGCTTTGATCTACAGTGCTGTCTGTGCAAAAATTAGTCAGTGAAATATCTGCAAGGCTGTGTTAAACTGATTAGTCTAATGATTAAAAGCCTGATCTAATGATTTAAAACATTTTTTAAGTATCAGATACCACATAAATAACCAGTTAAGCTTTATTACACAGGTTTTATTTTTGTTGTATTCTCTTTATGTTATAGGTAAACCTTGCTATACTTTGCTTTATCCAGGCTGGTATAAATTTAGTTTGGGCATGTGGTTTCTTAGCAACTTGTCCAACTGGGCGAGTGTGAAAACACTTTAATGTTTAACCCTGTTTGATGTTTAGCTTCCTTTGCTATTGAGTAATGTAATGCCCCATCTGCCTTTTGTTATATTAGGCAGGGAATGCTGAGGAAGAAAGGGATGGTAGAAGAAGAAGGAGCCCTTTGAGAAACCGATCTGACATAAATGAATCCAGGCAAGTGTAAAAGCCACTCTATCACTGCTCATATACAGTTGGCTTGGCAGTCCTATTAAAGTGATGTCGTAATGAGTGATGGCAACAAAATGAACTTCACGTGTGGTTATGGATTTTTAATTTTTGCCAGTTTTGGTACTGTATGTTGTTCAGTGTATTTTCCAGCCTTGTTTTAAGATACAGGTGGTATCATTTTTAATTATCAGTGAATTGCTTTTCATTGTCTTAAGCCCTATTCGCACGGGACTAGTATTACCTGGGGACCTCATGTGATTTAGAAATTACCCCCCCACGTCTGTGTTTCATGCGGTGCATTCGCACGGGATGCGTGGGATAAACAGTAAGATACGACCCCAAATCACCGAGATGCCCATTCGCACGGGACTAATATTATCACATGACCTCTGTGTTTGGTGAAATATGGTAGGTAATTTGCGGTGGAATTTTTACTTTACAAATTACGGACATGGCAGATTCGCACGGGATTAAGATCACAGACGACCTCCGCAATTATTACAAGTTACTAGAGATCCCTAGGTAATACTAGTCCCCAGCATTATTGTAGCATCAGTAAATGCTGTGACAGTGCCTGCATGTACACTTTACTTAATTTCCTCTCCAAAAAATGCATGTCCTTGTAGACCATTTATAAAAATCAGCTTACCACAATTGCCTCGAGAATTTAAAGTTAAAGGTTTTAAGTTCAGTTAAATAATCTTACTGGGTTTGTGAATTTCCAAGATTAAGAGCGTGTTTAAAATATAAACAGTGCATCCAAGCCACAGGGGACATGTGTGTTTTTTTTGTGCTACACCCCAGGGCTCGTGATGAGAGGAGGAGAGATGACCGCAAGAGACGCGATGGCGATCGCTACGGGAAGAGCGAGTCCTACAGGGACCGGTATGAGCGGCGAGCGGGAAACAACCGGGGGCGGAGCTACAGTCGCAGCAGGAGCCGCAGCCGCAGCGGGAGCAGGGGCAAGAGCGGGGACAAGGAGCACGCCCGAGGTAAAGGTGAGTGACGGACAGGAGCTGCGTCGAGGGAGAGGCTGTGTGGGCCAGTGTGAAGATGGGCATCGACTGACACAGGGGTGGGACGAATGCCAAGAAAGGATGTTGGGTGACTGAGGGGTGGAAGGAAAATGGTGGGAACAGTTACAGTTGTTTGTGTAGCAGGTAAATGTGGCAGAGGGCATGTGATTGAGAGAACAAGCACTGCTGAGGGAAAATGTGAAGGCACTGCAGTCAGAAATAAGGAACGATACACAGTGTCATCGTGTTCCATACCTGGTTACATCTCATTTTTAAATACCGTATTCTGAAATGGTGTTTGAATATTTCCATATTTCAAAAACATTATGCAGGTGAGATGTTCAGTTAAGGCAATTTTAAACCCGAAGGCAGTGTGTTAAAATAATTCATGAATATATATACTGAACAAGTGTTAGTTCTTTCTGTTTTAAGTATAAATGTATTGACATACAGTAACATGAAATTTAGATTTGACCATTCCAAGATTAGGGTGAACTGAACTGAAAACCTTTTTTTTTCTGCCATAGTTCCTTTAATACATTTTCCCTATCAAATATTATATGGTACCTTTTCCTTTGTAATCATAGCTTTTGTGGTACCTTGCCTTTTATGGTCAATCCCCTGCCAGGTTTAGGAACACAGAGCAAGCAGTAAGGCTCCGCGTGGGGGCTGGACTCTCAAGAGTCTGATTCTTGTTGAGGCTAGGGTCTCTGAACCAGGAGTACATGCTCTTCCTTTTTTTCCTTGGGTTTTGTTTGTGTACAGTATTGTACACAAACAAAATTTGGAGTTTTTTAGTCATTGTATTTAAAGTGGGTGATCCTGGGCAGGTATCCTGTGGTGTCCCGTTGGCAGCCTGGCGCTAATGTAGAGTAGTAAGTGCAAAGACGGGCTTCCGTGTGTAACTGTCATGAAATGCGTGTTTGTAATTTTGCATTTGAAGGCCTGCTTTATGACACCCTCGGGTTATTTGGGTTCATGCCAAGGTCTTAAACACCTGCGTGTCTGTGTGCTTGTTTTGTCTGTGTCTGTGTTTGTGTGTTTGTGTGTGTGTGTGTTTTCACACTTGCGTGTGTGTGATGCAGAGCACCGGTCCAAGTTTGAGCAGGAGAGAAAGGAACAGGAGGGGTATATTCCCACGGCCGTGCCCGCCTGCAGCTCCCTACTCCCTCTGCCGCCCCCCCACCACCAGCTCTCCTCCGGGGCCACGGCTCTCCCCAGCTCCGTTACCGTGGTAGTGCCCGCTCACCTGCCCGATGGCACCAGTGAGAGCTGGTCCAATTACTTCTCCAATCACAGCGAAGGCAAACAGTTCAACAAAAGCGCCTCACTGAAGCGCCGCTGCCGTGACTACGACGGTAAGACCGCCGCCGGCGCCTCCTTCCTTTCTGTCCCGGTGTTTTCAGGAGCTGCGGAGCCTGTTTATATCTGACGGAAGGGACCGGAATTTCTTTGCAGCTGTTTATTTAATGAAGGCCCCCTGCACGCTTTCATAATACCTCCACTGTAATCGTATTTGACTGGGGCAGCACATGTTTCACTTATCTTGGTGGGATGGTGAGAATTCTACTCTTTTAAAATCAATATAATGATGTAGTATCATTTGAAGTGGTCATTTTAGTGCAGTAACACACCTGTTTTCAGTGATTTCATGCTTTTAAAAAAAAGTAATGCTGCCTTTGCAAAACAAATCTAATTCTATTGGAGAAAAAGCTATTTGGAGGTGGACTTCTAGAGGAAGAAGATAATTTGAGGAGTTTCGCTTGGTTTTAGACAGGTGGATTTTACAATGCTGTAATGTTTAGAAGGTTGGTCTGTTTGCTTGAGTTGACATAGGTAACGCAAATAGCATCTCTTAGCCCGCTGTGGAGCTCCGCTAATGATCTGAGCATCCCCCGGGATGCCTTAAAGCTTAGAGGGAAAGCTCCCAAAGTGTGGCTGATATATTTATCATCTCATTTACTCTCCGGTACAGTATTTAGACATTTACCATATCATTTACTCTCAGGTACGGTATTTAGAAAATGTTTCTCTCATTTACAGTCTGGTAAAGTATTTAGACCGTAATCTCTCATTTATTGTAAGGTGTAGTACTTACACACTTATCTAATTTACTCCAAGGTATGTTTTTATAGGTATTTATGGTGTTATTTACACTAAGGTACTGTAATTAGATTTTTACATTCTCATATACACTAAAGTTCAGTATTAAGACATTTGCCATCTCATTGACTCTTATGTATGGTATTTTTACCCTGCTGCTATTTGGGGCCTAAATACATGGACCTGCTGAATTAGCACTGTGTGTTCAGCAATATCAAATGCACAGATGGACACTTTGTCCCCGTCTTTCACTGAAACATTATCCCAAGAACTTTTTAAATCTATATTTACATTTTGTGGAGAAAGATCCTTGACTAGAGGATTAGTCATGGCAGCAATGTTATGACAGAACATTTTTATAGCGATATTATTCATGTTATGGCAGCAATGTTATGACATTACACTTTTATAATGATACTGTTCATGTCAGATGTCTTGTGTTTTTATTATTGCCTATTTTATTTATTTGCCTATGGCAAAGGTGTTGTTATTTCAGTAGGTTCTGATGGCGAATTTTGCCGTCTCTTCACAGAGAAAGGATTTTGTGTCCGAGGAGACCTGTGTCCCTTTGATCACGGCAATGATCCCCTGATAGTGGACGACGTCACCTTGCCAACCATGATTCCCTTCCCGCCCCCACCTGGCATGCCGCCACCGCCCCCCCGAATGCCCATGCCCCCTATGACAGAACCGCCTCCCAACATCAGAATGCCCATGCCCCCCCATGGACAGCCCCCTCCAATGCCCGGCATCTTCCCCCTGCCACCTGGTAAGTTTTTTTTGTTTTTTTTTCTCCCCCACCCATCTCAGAGACACTTCATCTTCTCAAACACATATATTTCAAATGGATTAAAATAAAGCTTTGCTCACCTCATGTGTAGCGAGATCGTGGAGTAAGTAGGATGTGAAGAAACGTTTTGAAGTAAAGCTGCCACCTCTCCCCTCTCCAAAGTACATTGAAGCATGGCATAGGCTGGAGGTTGTTCTCCTGTATTGATACACTCACATGCCCTTGTTTTATCATGAAGTTTCGTGGTCCTGTGCAGTGTTTGTAAGGAGTGTACTACTCATTCATAATACCATCTTCAGATTGTCCCATGGGTGTTGCGGGACTGTGGAATGTGTGATGATAACCCTTACTGCAATTGACCCTTTGTTTGCATTTTGTTTGGCTACCTGACCCGCCAATCAGAGGGCTCCCGTGCATGGCAATCATTGCTAGGTTGGAAAAAACATTTGTTGCCTAGATATGGGGAGGTCAGCTAGCTACATTTTGGCCTGCCCTCATATTTATCATGGTTATATCCTGTGGGGGGGGGGGGGGGGTACATGCAAAACAGACTGCAGTTATCCAGATTTGAAGGAATATGAATAACATTCATCACATTCCTGTTTTGTCCTGGAAGTTAGTGTCACCAGGGATATCATTGGGCAAAACTGCTCATGTACGGCAGGGTATGAACATTAGTAAATTATTTTACTAGTATTATGTCATTTACAGTGGCAGCTGCTCAGCTGAAAATTTACCTCGACCCGTTTTTAATTATTTTCCTTGATTAACGATTCTCCTCATTAAGGCTATTTGGTGAGTAAGAAAATTCTTTTGCATTGCAAAATTGTGCATATTTTATGCATATTAGTTATTGGGTACATGTATTCTTTATTCTTCACACTCACCTCTGAGAGTATTTAATGCAAAGATATTTAATGCGCAGATTTAGTCATTTGAGCGATCTTGAAACGTAGGTTTGTTAGAGGGTCTTGATTGCAGGTTGTGCTGAAAGATAACGAGGTAGTTAACACAATGGTCTATCTTTTCATTAAGTGTACTTAGTAATTAAAACAGATTTTTCTGAATTGTATTTATCGTTTAATCTCCCAAACATGACGAAGAAAGAAGCTGTGTGTTTACCTGGCACACTTGTTAATCAAGGAAAATTACTGAAAACAGGTGGAGATCAATGATCGGTTTAAAGGGAAGTTTTCCACCACATCTATTTTCAACTTACCAGCCGCCTCTGTAAAAGACATACTAGTTGAATAATTTACTAATATTACACACCCTGTAAAACATGAGCCGGATTGCCCCATGATATCCCCTTTGGCATTCACCTCCAAAGAAAGTAGATGAGACTTTTCTGTTTTTCGCATTGGATCTATGACGTGGCATTTATCGATTTGTCTGTGAATGTGACATTGTGTATGCAACATTCAGCAGCATACTGAAGGCCTTATTAGCAGCATTTAGAAGAAATTAGAGACTTCTAGCTCCAAAATTGGTCACTTACAGATTCCAGGGGCCAGTCCATGGTGCAGAGACAGCTAGCAGCCATGGCAAACCATTTCATTTTAAAGCAAAAGCAGTTGTTAAATGAATTGACACCAGACTGTTTTCGAGATACTGTTTTATTAATTATACGTATTTGAAATTGTTGTTTTCAGTGGGACCAGAGTCTCTTGAGAAATGTTTTCTCCTACTTAGCAACAGTAACTAAGGAGTGTGGGAGAGGGGCGGGCCTTGACAAGGGGTCAATTGAGATATTCACAAACCTCTAGCTCGACTTGACGTTGTGTCTTCCATAGGACCTCCATTAATACCAACAAGTGCAATAGATACTGGTGAGCACTCTGGGACAAGTTTGATCTCTACTCTTGCGCCGCCAGGAGTAGGACCTCCTCCTCCTCCTATACCAACACATCCTCAGTACACGCTTTCAGAATGTAAGCATGTGTACTCTTCTTCTTGATCTAGAGGATGTCTGTGCTTTCTGTCGGGCAGAAATCTGTCTTTGTGGTGACAAATTGTTGATGCTTATGTTGGTTTGTTGCGTTTGTGAATTGTTGATTCCTCAGCTTGGCGAGGGGTATAACTGCAATTCTGCACCTATAAACTGTTATTTTAAGTGTGAATGGGTCTGAATTGTATTAGCACTTGTTGGTGGTAGTTCTGCAAGATTCTGGCTGAAAGTTTTGCTGTCTTTCTGTTGCTGCAGTAGCAACGGCTGTCCGGATGGTAGCACTGTTGGGGGGGGGGGGGGGGGGTTTTGGGTATTCAGTTTTAAGTGCAAATTTTCTGTTCACTATATCTTATGTGAACTAATTAGAGTTAGTAATGTTATCTTTGTTTAGTTATTGCATAAAGCTTTGGATTTTTTAGTGTGTCGCCGGCAGCGTTGTTTGCAGTACAAACAGCAGTTTGTCGCCTCTTGACAGATAACTATGAGCAGGAGGCCTACAACCCTGAGGCTCCGGGAATCACGCAGTACAGACACTTCATCCCCCGCATCCAGACCCAGAGACCCAACCTCATCGGCCTCACGTCTGGAGACATGGACACGCAGAACTCTCGAGGTACCGGTCTCATGCAAACACACACAGTTTGAAACACGGATGCAGGCACATGCTTGCAGACGCGTACGCTTGCCTGCGTGTGGATGCAATTGTTAATTTCCTCCGTTTCAGTCCAGTTTCGCATTTGCAGACATCACTACTCGTTATTTGTGATCTGAATTGCTGTGCTATTGTTCCAGGCTGTGGTTACCATTCATTACCATTATTGTTGAGTGGTGTTTCTGAATGGTCATTTTATTCTATGAAATGTTTTGTTTTGCAGCAGCTAACATTGTCATTCAGACGGAGCCGTCCGTGTCGGCAGCATCCAACAGCAGCTCAAGGTACAGCAGTGAGCAGGAGAGCAGGAAGAGGCCCTTGGGAGCCACTGAAGGCCCCGCAATCAAGAAGCCCTGGATGGACAAGTAAGAGCAGCCAGCCACTGGTTAAATATAGTGGATCACTGCACAGACTTTCATCATGCTACTGTTTTCTGGCATACAGATAATCTGTTCTACTGTAAAAAATATACAGAATGTAACCTTTGAAAGCCAGATCACTGTGGTAGTCCGCAGAGGCTGTTGTCAGGCCCTTGCAGTGTGCCCCACAGATAGCACATGCTGCTCTAGCAGGGAAATGGTGTTATTGTGCACTCGGTCTTGGTCATACATATTAAAATTGTCATCAACAAAAATTTCATTGCCAAAATGACTGTGGTCAATCCACTGTGCAATAAGTATGAATTAATATTGCCTGAAAATTAGCTGTAACCTGCAGCTCAGTTCATTTAAAGGCCATGCAATATGTACACTTGTCAATGACCATGGCAGCTGTTATAGTTGTAAGGAGAAGACAACACCAACATTTTAAGTGCGCAATAATATAATTGCTTGATTGTTATGAATTATGATAGCTTTTTTGCTATGATATAAAGTAAGCTATTTACTTTTACAGAGATAAACATTTAGTCCAGTGACCATGTTACTTTATTTTTTTTTAATTGTTCATTTGAAATGATCCAGTTCTGTGAATTGAGATTGTGAGTTGTTCCAAGAAATATGTGGCGATCCAGATTGTATAAGTAGTTAATGTGGTGTGAATACTGTTATGCATTTAGGATCACCCACTGTGCTTCCTATTTTTTCTTGTCAATCTACCCCTCAGGTTTTGGTAAGCTGTGTACTTGGTTGTCATAAATTTGTTAACCTGCAGGGATACTTTCGTACGGGGAAGTTAAAATCTTCCATTACTTATTGAAACTGTTCACTTATGCAGTTATATTCTCTCATTAGGCAAAACTTCAATAATCAACACAAGCCTGGCTTTCAGAAGAAGAATCACTACGCCAACACGAAACTTGAAGTTCGCAAAATCCCCCGTGATCTCAACAACATCACCAAATTAAATGAGCACTTCAGCAAGTTTGGGACTATTGTGAACATTCAGGTACGTGTTCATTTTCCGCTACGCACAGTCCTGTTTCCGCTACGCACAGTCCTGTTTCCACTACGCACAGTCCTGTTTCCACTATACACAGTCCTGTTTCCGCTATGCGCAGTCCTGTTTCCGCTACGCGCAGTCCTGTTTTCACTGTGCACAGTTCTGTTTCCACTACGCACAGTCCTGTTTCCACTACGCACAGTCCTGTTTCCGCCACGCACAGTCCTGTTTCCACTATGCACAGTCCTGTTTCCGCCACGCGCAGTCCTGTTTCCGCCACGCGCAGTCCTGTTTCCGCCACGCGCAGTCCTGTTTCCGCCACGCGCAGTCCTGTTTCCACTACGCGCAGTCCTGTTTCCGATACGCACAGTCCTGTTTCCACTATGCACTGTCCCGTTTCCTCTACACACAGTTCTTTCCACTACACACAGTCCTGTTTCCGCTATGCACAGTCCTGTTTCCACTACGCACAGTCCTGTTTTCGCTACGCACAGTCCTGTTTCCGATATGCACAGTCCTGTTTCCGCTATGCACAGTCCTGTTTCCGATATGCACAGTCCTGTTTCCGCTATGCACAGTCCTGTTTCCACTATGCACAGTCCTGTTTCCGCTACGCACAGTCCTGTTTCCGATATGCACAGTCCTGTTTCCTCTATGCACAGTCCTGTTTCCACTACACACAGTCCTGTTTCCGCTACACACAGTCCTGTTTCTGCTATGCACAGTCCTGTTTCACACAGTTTACTGACACATTTCATAAGGTGCTGCATGCACAGTGCTGATCTTTTATCCACTATAAACTTGGTCACTGTTATTGTGTAGCTTAATGAGTTTTAGCTTGGTAAGGGTTGTACTGTACAGCACCTAGATGGGGGCCAGGGCTTTCAGAACACAATAAGAATAAATGTGCAATCATCTGTGGACCAGGTGGTGTTTGGTGGTGACCCTGAAGCAGCATTGATCCAGTACACCGCGAATGATGAGGCCCGGCGGGCCATTTCCAGCACAGAAGCAGTGCTTAACAACCGCTTCATCAGGGTCTACTGGCACCGGGAGAACAACGAACAGCTCCAGCCCCAGGGACAGGGACAGAGCCAGAACGCTCCCCTTGGGCCACAGCATGCTGGTGTCCACAAGGTATGTGTGCGTGCGTGCGTCTGTGTCTGTGTCTGTGTGTGTGCGCATCCGTGTGTGTGTGTGTCTGTGTGTGCGCATGTGTGTGTATGTTTGTATATATGTTGAAGTGCATTCCGTTCCTCTGCCTTTGTGTTACGAGTATGGGAAAAATTCATGATGCTTCTCAGTAGAATAAGCCTGCCATTAACAAGAAGAATCCAGGGAGTCCAGTTTTTCAGAGAGTTTCAGCTGAACCCCAATGACCCCTACTCTGTTATTGCTGAGAATCTCTATATTTAATAATAGTTTGGATTTCAGAGTGAAAAGGAGCCAACCCAGGATTATTAGACCTGCAGTGGTTCTAACTGGTATGCAGTGGGAGTGGCGTTTTGTTTGCTAGTCTTTACTCTGCTAGAGGGTCTTTGGTGAACTTGGCCAAATGGAAATGACCCAAATGTCACCTCACTCCCCAGTCTCCCTCTGGTTTGAAGGTTGTCAACAGGCCACACAGTCCTGGCTCCTACGTGCTGAACAAGATGACGGCCAAACATCGCATGGGAGGTGCGGCTCTGAGCAAAGTGGATGCGCTGCACCCCGCTCCAGACACCTCTCAGGTAATTACAGCAAGGTGTCAATCATTCCTCGGCAACAAAACAACCAGCATCGCCAGGTCTTTTAAAAAAAAAAACATTTTTGCTGAACTCTACTGGCTCAAGTTTACTGCACTTCAGAACGGTTTCCGTTCAGCTCAGGTCTGTTGAAACAGAAATGTTCACGTAAACATATTGTGTGCATCGTATGCATGTCCATATACGCAATAAGTCTTCACAGTTAATCAGTTATCAATATTATACCAGTGCACAATAGTGTCATAGACTGGATGTTCCAACATGGAGGCATAGAAATGATGCATGTCCTTATTATTGATGCAAGTGTTGTCTTCCAAGCACATACTAGGAAAGCGCATGCTATTTAATAATTAAATCCTTTACTTTCTTCCAAGAGGCGACTGTCTCTTCAGATTAAGTCTAAACCATCAAGATCAGTTTTGGTAAAATGTAAATAAAACTTAAGAGCTAAAATGTTTTGTCCTGTGTATAATACTGGATCTAATAATGCCGTGATGTTGGATTTTGATGGGGTTCAGGCTTCAAGATTTGAGTCAGTACGGCCTAAAATGTCATTATTGATTTTGGCTTGATCCGCGAATAATAATAAATTGTCAAAAGAAGTGACGTTCATGTTTTACTTTGTCATTTCAGACTATGACTACCTCTACAAGCCTCCAAAAGGGAGCTTACAGTTCAGCGATGAAGATGAGCTCCAAGACAATGGGGAAAGCAGCCAAGGCTCTGGAAGCTCATGAAGCACTGAAGAAGAAGCAGGCAAGATTTAAACTGTCTCCTCACATCCCCCATAGACCCTGTAACTACAGACCCTGTATCCCAAACAGAGTCTGCCCTCTCCCCATAATGCTAGACAACTCATTGTTCCATTTGAACCTTGGTTTTGGGTCACAGTTGAATTCAATCCTTGGTTCAAGTTGCATGTCAAACCCAGTCAAATCTGAATACAAATCTATTTTTACATTTCTTTTTCAGAAGAAAAAAAGAATACATAATCATTTAACATTCTTTGCTGAGAGGTTAGCTTTTGAACATTCAGTGGGCAGTGCAGTTAAAAGAAACCATTCACGTTGCAGCTATATTAATTTTCTTTTAACCTTCAAGGAAATGACAAGGCTTTGTGTACTCCTGATAAACATTGTGTTACATGTTCATCTTCTTTTGCTATAACTACTCTGAGCTCTTTGTTTCTTAAGCCCAGGTATATTCCCAAAGAACGTGTTTAAACCGTGTGTGTGTGCATGTGCGTATGCTGATTTGTCAGTTCTGTTGAGATCTTTGTTGGACTGTGTCTGCCTCTTTATAGATGTATGAGATGTGCATCTCACCTTAGCCATTCTCTGCTTTGATTTCATTACAGGAGGCGCTGAAATTACAGCAGGACATGAGAAAGAAAAAGCAGGAGATGGTGGAGAAGCACATAGAATACCAGAAGGTTGGTTCTGCCATTGCCAAAGAGACACAGAGGCTTAATGTGTCCCTTGCAGAAGACTGTTGGGACTCTAGACCCCCCCCAGTACTGTTGGGCTAAGTGACTGGAGTTTTAGTAAAAAGAGTCTCAGAAGAGGTGGCTCACTTCACATTGGGCGAATAACATGTCATGAAAAATAACATGAAGACTGTTCTGTGCTTGCTCAGCTTCCACACTTTAGGGATCCTCAGGCCTTGAAAATCCTTTCAAAAGTTTTCATCCTAGAAGAGCGATGGAAAATCTCAAATATTCCGCTTTGAATTCTTGGAAAAAATTAATATGTAAATGCATGTTGCAAACTCACTAGCACTCAGTTGCTCATTATTGTCATGTGTCGCAGTGGCATTGTGCTAATTTTCCAACTAATCTTGCTGCTCGACATTGAGCCCACTGTCGTTGGTCATTGGTTAACTGGTATTTACTGCTAAGAGAATAAGCAGGTTATTCTATGCAATTTAAAGGGTAATTGCTCCCTAGATCACTTTTCTATTAGCTGTTTCTAAACATGTTTCTATATCTACTTTATAATGAAACATTTTAATCCAGGCCGTTATTTCAACACTTCTGAAATAACATAGTTTGGCAGAAAAAGTGGTAGAAAACGTCTTGGTGCTGCCGTCTTTTGAAAATTGCTTTCTGCATTCCACGCTGGTCCCGCCCCAGTAATGATGTAAGAGTAACTCTTTGGAGTAGAGGTCGACTGATAGATCAAGGCTAAGGGCTCCAATTAATTTCATTATTGAATGCTCCTGGTGCTCCGTCTAGCGTCTATATTACGCTTATTCGCTCTCCCCACAACTACCCAGTGACTCCATCCATGAGACCTGGAACATTTTCAAGTTTCAACCTCAAGAGTATGCCGTTAGCTTCCACCTGATACATTAAGTTTATTTATTTAGCAGACGCTTTTATCCAAAGCGACCTACAAAAGTGCATATCATGGTCATTGGAACAACTGCAAAACACAGGTTCGATAAGGTACAATACTCATTTCGTACAGCTGTTTATAGCCAAGAACACAGTTCAGTTCACACAGTGAACATTATTCTGACCTAACTTATGCCAAATCAAACAGATCACTGCTTGCTAGCTTGGTAGCAGGTGGAACACGTACCAAAAAAAAAAAAAAAAAAAACCACTGAAATGTTAAAGTTGCTTTTCCACTTTAATGCAGTTCGGTAATGAAAGGCACATTTCACAAATGTTCTTGTCAAATATAACGTTCCCATTGGCCTTGCATGGGTTAACATTACCTCAGAGTCTCTGTTGCAAATCGCCAGCTATGTCATAGGCTAGAGCAACCCCTGCTATTATTAGTCAGCTACGGTTGGCTCATGTTGAGCATGGCTGACATTTTCATACGAGTATCAATAACGGCTGGTAATGTCAACATTAACCACACCATCTCGGACGACTATCTGAGGCGGAGACTACCACTGTTACGCATCCGTCAATTCAATCCAGTTAATTTCAAACATTTTCTGTTTCCAAAACCCTGTAGATGGTTTCTCTGTTTTGTGATTTTTTCACAATCATTTTTAAAAATTCTAAATTAGTCTTTATATCAGTCCCGTTGCTTTATCTAGGCTATCATTTTAAACTGAATTTCTCAGACCAACCGACGTGAACAAGCCGTTGCTGTTCTGCATTAAAGTTGGCTTATAGTCCAGTGAGAGTTGCTCGACTGAAATCGCAGAGCGTTCATGAACGTTCTGTTGTCGCCGGACATTGACTGTGGTTGCTGTCGTGAGCAAAAAATATAAACGCACTCCAGTGACATTACGGCTACAGCTGACACTCGGAGGACAAAGGATGTATTAAGCCGTCAATTTCTTTTTAATCTTCACAGTAATGACATTTCCTAGGATTTGATTAGAATTCATTTCTGGAACATTGGAAATGTTTATGAAAATATCAGTGAAATTGAAGTGTGACCAGAGTGAGAACCCTGTCATTTAGTGTGATTTGTCACACTAATCACATTTCTCCCCAGGCGCTGATAAGCAAACTGGAGAAGAATAAGAAGATGAAACCAGAGGAGAGGGCAAGGATCATGACCACGCTGAAAGAGCTCTCTCAAAAGATCCCCCAGCTGAAGGACGAGATAAAGCCAGCAGCTAACTCTGCAGCCAAGTCTGCTCAGCCCAAGACCAAGATAGACGTGAGTCTGTTCACCATACCTCATATTGCCTGCATCTGTCTCTGTCTGCATTACACTGCAAGGTGTGGAGTGTAAATCAAGAGGCTATGCGGTCAACTCTAGAATTGTTGGTACCCTTCATGAGTATGAGCAAAAATGGCTGTAAAAAAATTTAAATATACAATGAGTCATATTTTGGCTGAAACATATAGGGGAGCCTTATACTTTTATTTTATTTGTACAAAACACAAATTTATAAATTATTGGCAATTATTATCAACCCCTATGATTGATTTGGTGAAGCCTCCCCTGGAGAAGATAACGGCACTGAGGCTCTTCCTGTAATGCCTGACAAGGTTGGAGAACACCTTTCTTTTAATGGGTCTTGGACCACAGGAGGTGTCAGATCTATGTTTCCTCTGGTCTCTTGGATACAGTCAGATTCTAGACCTTAGGGTGCAACACCATGAACCAGTGATTTACGTGCGTATGTCACCTGAGGTCCACTTCCGTTATGAGCGGTTCTCAATGTATACTCTATGTCCGTAAACCATTTCTGATGTGAATAGATTGCCTCGATAGTTTAATTAAAGATGTCACTGTGTAAATGCAGGCACAGAAGGAACTGCTGGATGCCGAGTTGGATTTTCACAAGAAGCTGAGCTCCGGAGAAGACACCACCGACCTGAAGAGGCGACTTAGTCAGCTGCAGTTGGAGGTGAGTCTGCCCCTTCCTTTATGAGTGACTTCTGAAGGGCAGGGCTTCTTGATACAATTGTCTGAACACTTTAGCAAAATTAACCCAAATGTGACCTACATTCTTCATAACCAGTCTTACTTTCATTTGTCTGGCTTTCAGTTTGCTGAACTGTGGTTTAGGCTTGTTTTGTCTTTATGGAGAAGGTAAAACAAAGTTACGGAAGTCCTGAGTGATTTAGGGTGAAGTAGCGAGATCCTTTCCTCAGTGTTACATATTTAAAGAATGTGGCTTTATATGAGAACTAGTTTTGTAACACCAGCTGGGTGACTTTGTGTTGCTGGTGTGCTTAAATTAGCTAGCATGAAATATGGATTACTTTTCCCTCCTTAACATCATCAGCCACACTAAACAGCAGGCACTTTACAAACCCTGAGGACACACACTGCCAAAGTTGACTTTAAAAGAAGTCCATTAAAGTTGGAGCTGATGGGGGTTTGTCAGAGAAGTAAGGGGTGATGTTAGGGAACCCGTAGCCTTCAGACGGCCACGGGCCTGCTGCTCCTCAGCCCGCACCAACCATTAAATGAGAAAAACAGGCTTCTTCGCTTGGACTGGAGTGACCTTTCGTAAGCAATGTTGTCCATCTGGACGGGGGGCGGGAGGTTAGGATTGGTGACTGCTGTTCTGATGTGTGAGCCTGTCTCCCAACAGGCTGCTCGACTGGGACTAATTCCAGCTGGACGGGGCAAGCCTGCTCCAGTTCGGGGACGGGGCCGGGGGCGGGGTCGGAGCATGAGGGGTCGAGGCGGAGGCAGTCACATGGTGGTGGACCACAGGCCACGAGCGCTTGCCATCCTTGGCGTGAGCAAAGAAGAGAAGGATGAACTGATGCCTCACTTTGTGGTAAGTGTGCAGACGGGCTCACAAATTCAATGAAAAATACAGAGAATTCTCATTTTGCTTTAGATTGTGGATCGTCAATGGAGCACTTATCTTTGATTTGTAAATGGAGTTGGCAGCATTCCCCTCTTCTCCATGGTTGATTTCTGTTTCTGTCACAGAAATTTGGGGAAATTGAGGAACTGCGTGACCACGATGCCACCAGCGTCGTAATGACGTTCAAGACGAGGAGCGACGCCGAGAATGTAAGTCCAGTAGACTGAGGAGAGGGGTTGAGTTTCATCTCATCTGTTTACCTGGGAGAGAGCGGAATACACCATGCAGAATCGTCTGAATTTCAAAAACTACTGCATTTAATGAATGAAAAATCTCTTACGCAAGTACATATAAATGTACATTTAAATGGTAATTGATAGGTGAGTGTGCCATAAGCTATTGAAAGAAACTTTTATTTAAATTAAGGGATATTCAGACATTTTGACGACTCAAGTGTTCAATTCTTGGATCAAGAGGAAAAAGAATAAATAAATAATGTTCTTTCAGGCTGCAAACCAAGGCGCAAAATTCAAAGGCCGCACTCTCCAAATGTCCTGGTACAAACCCAAGATTCCATCTGTATCTACTGAACCGGAGGAGGAAGAATCAAAGGAAGAGGTAAGGAAAATTGTATTTGTAATTCTGATGGTGTATACAGGTAAAGGGTTTGATTGTGCAAACAAGCTTTCTCGTGTGGAACAAGTATACAAATAATTATTTGCGCTCAGAATGGGAAATATTTGGGCCATAGTGAAACTTCAGGAGGTATTTTATATTAATTTTAAACGTTTCTTGGATTTCTGCTTTCTCAGAAAAATGGATTATCTAATAAATTCTGCAGCAAGCTAATTCTGAACCGCACATATTTTCGTTCACACTAATAAGTAACAAGATACATTTGAAATGCTACAAAAAAGTGGAACACATTGCCACGGCTCCCACTGTAGAGTACCTATTGTGTTGGTATTAAGACACAGTTGTAAGGTAAAATAAACAAAGGTTTGTTTTGAGGACTTGGAGGCCATTAGAGTGTAGAGACCTAAGTGGCTCAGTTGGTTCAGTTCAGGGAGTGTACAGCCAGAGGACAAATCAGTTTTATTTGTATTGAAAGAATGACACAAACTGTGTCAGAGGAAAACGGAACCATCTCAAACATATCATTTCATTGGAATTATATGACTTGGATTTAATGCATTTTTTGTACTGGCAAACCACCGCAGAGTGCATAATGGCATGCAAGTGTATTTACTTGGCTCATACAGTAGGATTTGCATGTATTAAATGTTGGAATTATGATATTTTCTGACTGTGCCCCCACCTTTAAGGGATATGATACAACTGTCTCAGTCTTCTATAATGCAAAATATGGGAATGCTTTTATGCAAATGTAACTTTATCGGAACTTGTGGCATGACTGCATCTTGTTTAAGGAATGTAAAGCTAGTGCAAAATTTTTGTCTGGTAAAAGAGATGCTAGAAGTGAGAAAAAGCAGATGGCAGCCAAATGAAAATTGCACTCCTAATCAGTGTAATATATCTGAAGAATTAATTGAATCAACAGAGGTTATAGGCTTTCAAGCCATGCACTCAGCACATTCATTTTATTCTGGTTTGAATTTGTGCATTCCAAGGCTATATTCCACATCATCTTCGCATCCCATGATTTTTATTAGTTATCTTTCATTTCAACCCTTATAAAGCACACTTCATCCAACAGCTAGCAATCTTTTTGTGCTACTAATTAGTAGAGCCAGGTGTGCCAAATTATGGTTGAAATGGAAATTTACAGGACGGTAGATCTCCAGGAACAGGGTTGGTTACCACTGTACTGGATTTAATGTACCTACCTGTTAAGCCTACCCAATATTTAAGACCTTTGTATTTTTTGTAATCATCCCTAGATCTGTGTCTTTCAGCTTGGTTCTCATGGTTGAACATGCTTAGAAATGCTCAACCCATTACACGCTGAAAAAAGGGAAATGTTGGATCAACTTAAAAATTCTAAATTCATCATACCTATTGGTATCTCAACCATGAAATTCAAAGCTGTTACGTGCTCTCATGAAGTAAGTCACATACAAGTTGCTATATCAAAACTACAACCAGTTGCGTTCCGCAATGTCCCGTCACCACCACTCAAGTTTTGTACAAGTTTGCCTGCTCAATGCTTTGTACCCTTACATCTACCCTACACAGTTGGCATACTTTGGTAGAAGTAGTTGTTAAATGAAACAATGGAGAAATTAAGCTTTGTGGATGTTTGAGTAACTGCGTGATTATATTTGGAAATAGATTGTTTTATTTTTTGGAATGTAAATTTTTGGCACATTGACGCCACATGAAGATGGAACCACAAGGTCCGTTTAATTAGGAAGAGCTGTAGCCAGGATCTAGAAAGTTTCACTGAACTGTGACACGTTATCTGGATGGACAGATGCTACTGTGGGTTAGTGGAAACACCTTCATTTCATTTTAGGGTGAATTTTTGTGTAAATTTTGTGTAAATTTTTTAAAATAGTGGCATTTTCAAGAAAATGTTTCTGTGGAACGGACCTTTAGAAGACTGTTTTTCAAACATTTTATTTTTATGCCTCCGCGACAGCACAGCCGTGGCCGGAGGCATTATGTTTTCGAGTTGTCCATCCATCTGTCCGTCCTTCCGTCCATCCCGATTCTTGTGAACGCGATATCTCAGGAACGCCTTGAGGGAATTTCTTCAAATTTGGCACAAGCGTCCACTTGGACTCAAGGATGAACTGATTAGATTTTGTTGGTCAAGGTCACTGTGACCTCACAAAACACGTTTTTGCCTTGAGGGAATACAAAACACGTTTTTGCCTTGAGGGAATACAAAACACGTTTTTGCCTTGAGGGAATACAAAACACGTTTTTGCCTTGAGGGAATACAAAATACGTTTTTTCCTTGAGGGAATTTCTTCAAATGTGGCACAAACGTCCACTTGGACTCAAGGATGAACTGATTAGATTTTGGTTGTCAAAGGTCAAGGTCACTGTGACCTCACAAAACATGTTTTTGGCCATAACTCAAGAATTCATACGCTAATTATGACACAGTTTCACACAAATGTCTAATATGATAAAATTAAGTGATGACATTTTATATCCAAACTGGGTACTGGTTGGCGGAGGCATACAACTGTGGTATTTCTAGTTTAAAAATGTTTTATGTGAGATTAATGTCTTAATATTTGTATTGTTAGTAGATTACTTATATAATCAACTTTGTCATTTATCGGATAAAATATGGATCGGAATGGTTAACCCCGTCTGTTGCACCCCTGTTTTTAACACAAACCTGGAAATGAAATACTCAAAGTGGTTACTATTCTTGAACCTTTTTGACTACAAGCACAATCCTGTTGTCTTCTGAATGGTAACCCTTGGGGGTTTGTTTTCCAAGATCCTAAATTACTCAAAATATTACTGAAACAAATTTTTAGTTTTTCTTCTTTTTATTATTTTTTTGGTGTGGATACATATTCTTGTAGCTGTGGCTGTGCCTGGTCAGCTTAGAAACACAATGGAGCCACAATCACAATGCTGGGCAAATCCTGGTTCAAATTTGATGCCAGAAAATGAGTGTTCAGCATTGCTTTTTCTGAGCTATGTCTAGGAAGGGTTTCCAAAAAGGCCATTTGAAGACTCCAAAGGACACTTGGTAACCAAATTATATGGGTTTTTAGAGGTGTAAAATACAATTTATTGTATGCTATATGCTTATGGTAGAAGTGTGCTGAAATTAGTTCCCCTTCCCCCCTGCCGGACTTCCTCTCCATCTCCTTCTCCCCCCATCTCTGGCAGTGGCGGGTCTGAAAGATTGTAGAAAATAACTACGATAGATATCTAGTTTACTAATCCATTGAATGAGTTTCATTTATTTGAAGTTTTAGTCAATTACCCCACGCCCATTGACATGTCAAACACATCCCAGAATTTCAACATTTTTAGTTGGAGTTGGAGGATTCTTCCTACTTTCAACTCCTCACTTCACATCAGAAAACATGACATGGGTGAACATTCCGACGATTTTTTTTAAAAGGGCGGTTGGCCAAAAAGTGTAAGCTTTTTTATCTTTTAGGGCTTTGTTAACTTGTGAATATGAATCATAAAATAGGACAACTTCCATTTGGTTAGTGTATTTCTTTCTTTTATTTAATTTGGTGCTTATTCTTTAAGCAAGCTAACTAGAGTTAGACTTTTCATTCAAATTATGCGCTTTCTCTTTGAATCTTGCAATGCTACCAAAGGTTTGTATTGATGTGATCAATAAATTATACAAATGTAACTTGATGCGGTAAGGTTGGGATATATCATGCAGCTCTCAAGCACAGAATGCTTAAAGAACATTGTCAGATGTGATTTTGGTAAAAAATGGGATAAGTGCAGATCTGTCATTCAACTATCAATCTCTTAACTGTTACTATGTGCAGATATGGGAAAATATCTGAAAATGTAATGCCTGGTTAAGGCACTTGCTGCCGTTTGGCCATGTTTTCTTCATTTGTGTATAAAGCAGTACCTATGCAAATGACATGAAAATGATGTGGTGACAAGTAACTTTATATGATAATTACTTCCTGCAAATGTAAGAGAGGTGAAAAATGTTGTTTCACTATTTTTAAACTTCAGTGATCAATGTGCAGGATAAGGCTGGTGTAATTTATTATAAGTTTGTCAACATATTATCCTATGGAAAGACCAAGGTGGACAACTAATTCACCGATCTCATACTACTGTACTCTTGTTTTAAAATTAACAAAAGGCACAGTCTGCAAATTCGGTTACATTAAAGGTACCTTATACTGAAGTGTCTCCAAATGTCTGCCCAGATGTCTACTTTTTGTGGCGATTTTATAATCGGATATATCTATGGGAAATATAATCCTACCTTTTTCCACACCTAAGTGATACTTCAGAGGTGTTAAACTGGGAATTAGCATTCTGTTGTACTAAATCTATGAATCTGTATTGTGGGGAAATCCATCTCTCATCTTAATCTGATCATATGGAACTGTTGCACCCCTGCAGGAGTCGGAAAGCTCCCTATTGCTTCCAGAGGAAGAGGAGGAAGATGATGATGAAGAGGATGAAGATGAGAGCCGTTCATGGAGAAGATGAAAGGACTGTAAAGTTAATCCTTTTTTGTGAAAAGGACTGTTGATTTTTTTAAGTACAAATTTACCTGTATTTAATAAGGTGTTCCAAGTTTTTTGACTTTTTGAAAACTTCTAAATCGCAGAAGATTCTGACTCATACTGTACTGGTTAGTATGAGGGCTCCAGCTTCACATAAGCTTAATAATTCTCTGCCATCTCTCTGTTTTGTTTTCAGAGATATACAAGTAAACCGTTTTCATGATTTACCAATACTGAAATTTGAGTCCCAGAAATTGTTGATCTGGTTTTAGTTCCCGAACTATGGTTTGTGAGAAGCTTGAATCCATTTTATAAAAATTTAGCTTTTTTTACTTTCAAATCCAACACAGCATTTTGGGGTGTTTTTAGTTTTCATCAATATTTGTAGTACATTTTATGCCGGTTCTTCTCGCTGCTTTCTTTTTAAAAGAAATATGTGTGTCATTTAACACAGAAGACATTTGGAAACTATGCTATTGGCCACCAAAAAAGGAAAGAATATTCTGCAGTATTTTATACATGCTGTTCTCCATTAGCCCTTTTTTTCCATTGTATGTATAAGTGGCTGGTTTATGTCCCCTTTTGCAGTGCATTCAGCTCTGCTGGAGGGTGTGTGATCTGTAGGCTCCAGCTGTCTGGAGGGTGCCATCAGAGCCATTCACAAGATTGTATTGAATGCTATATCTGGATTCAGGCATGTATGGAATTGGCTACCTGGCTAATTAAGATCTGGTTTTTCCCTGGAGAAAACATGAATTCAGTGAGAACATTTACACATCAGAAATGGCCGCTACCGTGACTAAATTAAATTTAGACTGATTTCTTCCTGTATTGAGTTACATTTCATTAAGACACAGTGCCACTTTATGTAAATATTGACATCCAAATTGAAAGGTTTTGCCAGTATTTCTTTGAAAAGATATCCAGGTGTCAATTATATATATATGTATACACAAAGATATATGTATCTTTCCCCTAAATATAATTCTAGCTTTTGTCATCTTTGACTAGGAATGTCTGGTCTTGGATGATTTGACAATAGATTATTTAGAAAAGGTCAGCTGTCTGGCATGTCACACATCCCTGTTGAAGAGAGTGCATTATTTGCAGGGGTCACATTAATTACATCTGCAATATGCAGAGTCATGTAGGAATATATGTTGTGTATTTTTTGTATATGATTTTTTGCCTTATTGTCAGTTAAATTACCAGCAGACAGTTGCATTTTTTTATAATTTTTGTGTGTATTTTTCTGTACAGACCTTTGCAATAACATTACGGACAGTGTAGATAGGTTTTATTTTTAGAATAAATCGATATTGGATTACTGTGGCAGCAGAAGGAAAAAAGTCCCTTTCACATAATTTGGTTTAGGAGTGAGTTTGTCCTACAGGTCCCAGCCATGCGCACACAATTACATTTTACAACAAGCAGAGAACCATCAGCTTATTTCGATGCGATGCATGTTGCATATACTGGAGCAGTGCCTACATGAGTCTCTCCCTCCAAGTAAGCAGATTGTACGCTCTCAGGATACTTGTAGGACTTCCATTTGGGCTCATAGCATTTCATCAAATGGGCATCCGTTTAAATCATTTTCCTCCGTTAAAAGCGCTGCATTATTTGAAGAATTGGCTTGAAGGTGTAAATTTGAAACCTTAGTTTGTTTTGACAGTACAGGTTTTTTCTTTCAAATGTATGTGCACTATATTTTAAAGAAAATGCGGGATCACCTGTGTGTTGAGCTGATCCAGTTATACATCTTAAATTTACTATGTGTGCCCCTATGATACAAGCTATGATTATGTGGAAGGGAACTTTCTCCTTTGTACAACAGGCTGTGCATATGAGTTTTACATGGTGGTGATGTGTAATTGGATTTGTTACTTACTGTTTATATATGGGGATTTGTGGATGTATTTTTGATTTCTTGTTTATATCAATTTCTAACACACTAGCATGTTGGCTTTTACCAATAAAGATTAAGGAATGGCAGCAACAAGAACATACAAAAAAAGGAAATATATGTATATGTGCATACTTGCATATATATCCATATATTTCACAAAACAAGTAATCATCGATTATCAGAAAAAAATACAAATTCGGTGGAAAAAGAAAAGAATCCATTCCGAAACTTGTCACCTACCTCTCTGTCTCGTGTGATATTTTTTTTCATTTTTGTAAAAATTAACTATTTTAGTCTGTTTTAGAATTTCAGTTCTAAAACCTGTTGAGCAGACCTGGGTCAAATACGCATTTGTTTTGGATTCAAATACTTTTCTACACTTTACTGATCTTGTCTGGTGTATTGAAACCAATGAAATACTCTCAGAAAGTGCAAACCCCGCCTTCTGGTCATACTGGCAGGCTCAGTTTCACCAGGCGAGATCCGTAGAGCACAGAAAAGTATTTGAATACAAAACAAATATGTATTTGACCCAGGTCTGCTGTCGAGATATCGAAAATGATCTTGCTACATCACGTTAAAGGGTGATAAGGTGAATTGCATGTGCTTGATTGCGTATCAAAAGCAGCCATTTATCAGTTTTACATATTGCAATTTTCATTTTAAGAGTCCACCTGCAGCAGTTTGATACAGTATGTAATTCCTGGAGCTGTAAACAGCTAAATTTAGCTTCCCTCACAAAATGTAAGGCTGTGCTTTGAAGATGATTTCATAACACCTTATGCCACAAACTCACACTGCCCCCCTGAGGTTGAGTACGATATTCAATGTATTCGACATGGCCTTTTGATAAAATGAAATGAGGAGGGCGTGGCTATAATTGTCTTTAAAAATACCAAAATTCCTGAGCATTGTGGGAACTTCTGTGGTTTTCACTTATTGAGATTGCTGTTAAATTATTCATTCGTTCTACTTGGGAGTGTTTCTCACATGAATTCCCAAAGTCAATTCGGTTTAATGCAGCAGTGTTTGGTCCCCTGCTGAAGGAGGTATGTCAACTAACGGCTTCATCCCCTCGTCACTCTCAGTGTCTGTTACTGAAGCGATGTGTGCGCAGCGTGTGAATGAGTGCAGAAACCTGAATTAGCTGGGCACTCGATGACAGAAGACTGCATCACGAGAAGAGGAAAAGGCTGTCATTTTCTATAAACAAATCAATAAAACATGACGCGTGCAATTATGATGCTTGCTTACATCAAGTGCACGAGCTTGTAGGTACTACAGTAACCTTTAAAAGATTGATACCAGTTTTAAAGTGGTAGCAAGGGAGTCCTGAAGTTTGGATTTGATTTTGTGGATTGAGAGAATAATTCTTTACTGCCTACTGACACTTTCATAGACGTTGTGCCATCCTCGTCTTTTCTTCTCATCCTCGCTTTTTTAACTAGCCTTGTTGGCTTGTTGGCTTTGTGTAATTTTAATTGAGCATCAGTATCCAATAAAGGATCAGGCCTGTCCACTCATGCACATGCAGATACACTAACCAAGAAAGCACATCAGAGACAAAGCTTCAAAGACATTTCTGAAAGGTCATCCTGAGAATCTGCGTATGAATGTACCCAATGCATGCAGAGAGTACCAACAACTGTTCTCATCATAACAATGCCAAGGAGTTCAGTGGAGCCTGTGTATTTCATTTTTTTAATGGTGAGCAACAGATTTATTGGTTGTTTTCCTATATGCTCAAAGTAGTCGAACCTACCGGCTAGGTAATAAGATCTATTATATTCCCATCCATATTATGTTTTTGTGTTTTAATAAATAACATACCTTAACTGTATAAAATGTGTAATAAAATAAAATGTTTAGGTTGTCATTTGGTTTAGCTTAGAGAAAAACAACCAAAATGACCACACTGTAATATGTAACTCTCCATATTATCATGTGATCTCATAAGTTTATGATGGCAAGGGTTTCAAAAATGTTAACACTTCCTTTGTTATGTGTTGAATAACATATCCAGGTGATATGGGTTCTGAACACAAAATGCTATAAGATCAGCAAATTATTGACATGCCTTCTTATGGCTTGATTAATACTTGGATTACAGACCTCACAGAAACACAAAGTTCCTGCTGGAAGTGGTGCTTTGGGTCAGTAGGGGGCAGTCTTCCCTCTGGAAAAACCTGAAAAACCACTGCCCCAGTGTAGTGATGGGGACACTGTGCTATGGGAGATGCCGTCTATTGAGCATGGAGGCTGAGCTATATGGTAAGTTGGATGTGTTGTCTCTCAGCAACACATTTTCTCCTCAGTTAGAGTATGCTGTTTAATCTCCTTAATGAATAAGAAAATACAACAAGGTAACTGATGCATGCCATATACCTACTGAATTATTGACTGTCTGGGTAACATGAGAACCTAAAAGGATCTGACTGTGCAATGGAACAGTCCTGTCAGTGGTCTGTCCTCTGGGCTGGAGAGCATGGAAACCATGGCACAGTAACTACAAAGATACCTGGAGAGGAGAGAGCCTATACAGAGCTCATCTTCAAAAGTAATAGGACTACACCAGACTGGTTCATTCAGTCCAAATCCAAAGCAGCAGGCTATTCTGACTTGCAGTTGCACCTGTATAGCAGCCATCAGAACATGTGTTGGAGGATACGTGTAACTATAGTCCCAGTCAGGTCACAGAGACCTTGCAGAGGATTGCTATACAGACTGTCTCCTGACATGTGGGCGAACACTTCACTCACTACCTTTTGACCTGGCCATATGTTAACCTTTGAAAATTATGTCTTTATTGCTTAATGTGTCCCAGACGTGTGAAATACGATTTAAATACACTGTACCTTATGTTTTCTATATGCATTGCTTAAGAGCAGCTGTAACATACAGTTAATGAAGATCTGCATTCTGAATTGAAAGTAAAATCATTTGTGTGTTTATTTAATACTAATAATGAAGAACATATAAAGAAGAACAACAATAAGAAGAAGAACAACAACCAAAATATTCTTAAGTATGGTGACCCTGTTAAGAGTCATTTGACAGAAACAGGCTATAATTTAATTTCGATGTGAGCCAACTCATCTATCAGGCCGATCACTCATAAATAAAATATCACGATTAGAATCCCTGAACTGGATAATTCCAGTATCATCCTTAGTGGTGCTGACGGAATGTAATGGCGGTCCAGGGGCTTTAGACCAGTACTTGTTTGTGCAAAAACCTTTTGTTTTGTCTGTATTCAATGTCTACTTACATGTGCAGGGCAGGAACCATAACCTCTTAGTTAACTCAACATAGTTTTCCTACACATATTGTGTGATGGACACCAATCTAAAAAAAGAAAAAAGAAAACGCCAAATCTAATGCAAAATTGTCTACATTTGCACTAAGACAAAGCTTATGGTAATAGGTGTAGGCCTATATCTTATAAATCACTATTAATTGAGATTTCATTTCACACCAAAATTCTATTTTCACATAATGCTTTATCATAATATTTGTTAAATAACTAAATGAAAATTTAGTGTGCTTCAATTTTTCAGGTGTAGACTACATTAAATAACCAATTCGGCCGTTGTCTTGCTTCAGTTAATTGAATAGCCATATTGTGTGTTCAATTATTAAGATGAAAGCTAATACAATTGTACATCAATTAATTACCTTTTAGCAATGGTTGACTTTAAATATAGTGGCACTTCAAATAAAACTTTCATGTCGCTATTTAGGCCGCGTGAAATATAAATGATTTGCTCTGAATGTTTTATGAAAATCAGGGTGTATAAGCGACAAAGACGCTGATTAAACAGCTTTGAAGTACAGTTCACTCTCCAGATCCGCTCGTTTCCGTTTGCTGTCATCGTGGTAACTATGCAAGCTATGTTCCGAAGTTCACACACTTTCCTCAGTGCGCACCCATTACTTGGGTCAAAATCGTGAATGATTCATATGGATGTGGGGAGAAAAATAATAACTTACAGTCCCTATCTTTTCAACAGGTAATCCATATGGCCTGCACTAATAAATTAGGCTAAAATGAACAGTTGAAAAGTTTTCTGTTCCATTTGCATGGGATGTCAGATATCAATGAACAATGTAATTTTCTGTTTTTTTAAGCTACTGTTTGTGACTGCCCTGAAATAACCTCTGTGATTCGTTTTAGTTACTCTTCCATCTGTTCGGAAGGCTCTGAAGTTTGAATTCTGAATTACTATGGCTGAAGGGAAGGAATTTATTATGCTTTCTTTATATGCCTTCTGATTTCTACATGTAGGAGAGAGTCGGTATAAATATAACAGTTTATGAATTTAGTTCATTTACTGAGGAAATATTTAGCCTAGTGCTATGCAATTTTACTACATACAGCTTTGATGTGTCAGTAGTCTTTACCCAGTTCAATAAACGCCCATAACTCAATTGAGTCGAATACAATTTAAATCAAAAGACAATCAGTCTGATGTTACATTCATAAGACCTAGTCGATATAATTGTAACAGAGGGGCGGAACAATTGTAACAATAATGAAAATGACACATAATGCGTTTATGGAGTTTTTTCACATTTTTGCACATACAAATGTTAATAAAAATAGCACGTTTCCAAAGGCAACGTGAGAACAGCCACATCATCACATTTTTAAGCATGATGCTTTATTTATGAAAAAAGGGCTGTGCACAAACATTGAAGCACAAGCAACTTTGTAATTTACCGTTGTGATAACGTCCAAATTGATGAGGAAGGATGCTTTTGTATATTTCTTAACACCCAAGTAAGCTTTTACAAAGCAAATAGCTTTTACAAAGCAAATAGCTACATACCAATCTGGTGTATAGTAATCTTGCTATAGTAACTCAGAGGCGGCATAATTGTAACCGCAGTTACATTTATACAAACGGGGACATTACGGTTTTTGATCACCTAGCCAAGAATACCAGCTGACTCAGAAAAATCATACTTCCGGTACAAATGATTACTTACCTCGCTCAAAAACCGTTTTTAAAAATGATAAATTAATAAATACATAAATAAATAAATATCCCTCGAAAGTTATGGAATTGCTTCGTTATTTTGGCAAGTGGTAGAGAACTGAATTGCATGTGTACAAATGTGAAATGGCTACTGAAGCAGCCGTGTACAAAAAGTAATTGACCGTGTTATATTTGCAATGCGTTACATTTATACCGACTCTACCCTCCAGCATGGCTCACTCCGTGGCTGCGCTTGTATGAGCGAGGGTTATTATGAGATTTATAATTTCTTTGAGACATACCTACTACAAGCCTGTCAAACAAAATAACGTAGCTGTCTATCTACTGTTCTGTCTACTGTGGCGTCCAACAGGCTACAAATATTTGACTTTAATCATGTCAAATAATTATATTGATAAGTGTATTGTACCTATTATTAATATCAAATGAATAACCAAAATAAATAGACATTTATTGTTTGACTAAAATCATTTATAATAGTTGCGCTCAATGAATTTAATATTCTCATTCCGTTAATAAACTACGCGTAAAGCTGTTGTTTTTTAAAATCATTTCAGCCAGCCAGCGTATTAAATCGGAAAATTATCACCAGACGTATGGCCTAGGCAAATGGTTTTTAAATGTGGATTTTTGCAAATGACGGTCAACATTTTAGTTGGTTAACTTGGTTATAATAAGTAGGCTAAATAACCGATTTACGCTGCTTAATTGGACCATTGTCAAATGACTATGTAAAATTCAAATCAAACTTGCTGCGGCTTGATTACGGGTTATATTTGTCAATGGTTATGAATCTATCCATATTAAGCGAAGATGGAGAAGCGATTTTAAGTAGTCAGATTTAAAGTCACACTTGACGCTAAATGGTTGTGGCTCTTCCGGCTACTTTCTTTGCTATCTTACTTATACCACGCTTGCGCACAGCGACCAGTCCAATTCCTGGCGTGTAGCTTGTAAGATGAGTAAAGGAGCAGGTGGGTAGAGATGCGTAGGGAGAGGCTCTGTCATTCGAAATAGCTCACACTAACAGCAGAAAGCCAGGGTCCAGCCAGCATCTATGTCAGGGCTACCTACCTGCAAGGTACTCAAGGAAGATGATGGCCATGAACGGCAAACAACATTTTTCGATGCATCCCACATTACAGGAGCCCAGATATTCCAGCCTCCACTCAAATCCGGAATCTATGCGCAGAGTTTGCCTTCCACCTCCACAGGTATGTGAATTTTCATTACGACTTCTTTAAGGCACCTTTCTGACAGACATTTACTTTAAAGTTTTTTCATGTCAGCAAAACAATAAAATTTGCAACATCTCTCTCTCTCTCTCTCTCTCTCTCACTCTCTCTCTCACACACACCCCTTTCCCTATCTCTTTCTCTCCCACCCTTTCTGTCCCCTGATCCACATGTGTATTCAAACAGAGCCTCTGCGTTCATATTAATTTTTATGACCTGTGCTTTGAGGAGGATTCTCTCTGTGCTGGTAATGTTCTAATCCTGAGTTGACAGAATTCCCCACTGACTCCAATATGCACATTCCTGCTTGCAGCTCCAGGGCAATATATTCGGAGGTTTTGATGAGAGCCTGCTGGCCCGCGCGGAAGCTCTCGTGGCTGTTGATATCGTCTCTCACGGCAAGACCCATCCTTTTAAGCCAGACGTGACCTACCATACCATGAGTAGTATTCCCTGCACCTCAACCAACTCTACTGTGCCCATCTCTCACCCATCCACGCTCACATCACATCACCACGTCCATCAAACATTGGAGGGAGATCTGTTGGACCACATTTCCTCTAGTCTAACAGTGAGTGGGATGGGGGCACCGGATCCGTCGGTGATGTCGGCGCAAGTACACCAGCATCATCTTCAGACTATGGGTCATCTCCACCAAGCCATGGGCATGGGCCATCCACATTCCCTGTCCACGCACAATGGGATGACCTGCATCAATGATGTGGAATCTGATCCTAGAGAGCTCGAAGCTTTTGCTGAGCGTTTTAAACAAAGGAGAATCAAGCTTGGAGTTACCCAGGCAGATGTCGGTTCTGCCCTCGCAAACCTGAAGATACCCGGTGTTGGTTCTCTAAGCCAGAGCACCATCTGCAGGTTCGAGTCCCTGACTCTATCTCACAATAACATGATTGCTCTCAAACCCGTACTTCAAGCTTGGCTAGAAGAGGCAGAGGCGGCAAATCGAGAGAAAAACAGCAAGCCAGACATTTTTAATGGCAACGAAAGAAAGCGAAAACGTACTTCAATAGCCGCTCCAGAGAAACGTTCTTTGGAAGCATATTTTGCGATCCAACCCCGTCCATCTTCAGAAAAAATCGCGGCAATCGCTGAAAAGCTGGACCTCAAAAAGAACGTGGTCCGTGTTTGGTTTTGTAATCAAAGACAGAAACAGAAGCGGATGAAATATTCGGCAGTACATTAATTTAAAAGTCTGTGAGGTATGAGACATAGCATATAGCAGGGATGTATCCATGTCTTCAAGAACTTCACTATTTATACAATTAACAGGTTATCATTTTATTCATTTTCATTGGAGGTTTCATTGTTTTGTTCCGCTGCGTTATTTGTTTAAATGTAGCCTACTAAAATTGTAAAATATGTATCGTGCACGAAGATAATCTGTTCGTCACTTACTTTGTTAACGCATTGTATTACTGTATTTGATTGCTGCTTCTATGTTGTGACATTACTTCAATATACTGCTTTGGTGTTTCATAGAATGAAAATGCTATTTATTCTGAACAAATCACGATATTGTCTGACTCTGACTGTATTTGTACACTTTGATCTAAACATTTTCGGTAAAGACAGTATCGTTTTCGTATATTAGCCTATAGGCCTAACTGACCTGTGCTAAAATATTATTTTAAATATTAGATAGCCAACGCATGATTCCGGTTGCATTCTGCATGGACTGAACTACACAATTAGGCTAAAACATGAACGCATAAATTACAGGCAGTCTAGTTTATGACGAATAAAAAATACAATTTAACCACAAATCATTATCTGCAGTAGGCCTACTGTTTTTTGTGTTTACAATAAGAATTTTTCAAAAGGACAACAATTCAAGTCTTATTTAAAAAGTCAATTTTCCATTTTAACTTTAGGAAAGCGTGATCATTTTGAATGTTACAAAAATGCATCTTTCTTAAAGCTAAAAGCTTTTTTTTTTTACAGTATCGAAACACAAGAAGCTCAGTTCACTTGAATGGCTTGGGGAAACCAATTGCCTTGAACCATTTGCGTAGAGAAATATGTTGAAGTTTCCATTGGTGTTTAGCTTTTAATGTCTTTAACGATTCTTAATTCAGTTATAACAACTTTTTCCTTTTTATTTACTCATTTTAGTAACGTTGCATTTATGGTTTACAGTGTAGCCTACAAGGCAACCAGCTTCCTCGGACAATCTGAGGAAACTAAACTCTTTGGTTTACACTTTTAACTTAATTTAACTTCAACGGCGCCTTTGTCAGAGAGAAGCTCTTAGTTTGTTATAGGACAGGCTACGCATAATAAATCTGACTGGATGAAACCGAGAACCACCAAGACTATTATAGCCTAATGCTGTGAGCGGACTTGGTCTATTTTTTTATTTATGAATCCCTAAAGCGCCATCTAGATTAAAAATTAACGAAAAGCGAACAATTTTTCTCACTATTTTGCTGAGAAATTTCTATGTCTGTCATTCAAAACCACTTGAAATTTTGAAAAAGAGAAGTCCTGCTCGGAAACCATCTTATCAGATCTGCCGATACCTTTGCCCTTCAACCCAATAGTCTTTTAAATAAGCTTTTCTGCATTCAATCATTGAATAATTAATTGTTTGATTCCATTACAACACATGCTATACTGTGGGTTTTGAAAATGTTAAATACATGTGATGTATTTAGCCTAATGGACCTTGTGGACTATTAAAGCCTTTCAGACTGTTTAGAGACTGTAGAGACTGGAAACGTCCAAGGATTAATTCCTATTTCATCAACAGATGAAATAGGAATTAACCATTCCAGGTAAGGCTGCAATAACGTAATTCGCATGCTGTATTCTATATTGTTTTATTGTTGCTACGCCCCGTTTAATCCTTCTTGTATTCATTAAGCAATTTAATTATTGGTTCGGATTAGCCAAGCCTACATGCAGAAACCATGGCTAAAAAGTGAAATGAAATACCAACTTGACTACTTTATACCGACAACATTTTTTAATGTGTTGCTTTCCTTTCAGTTCCCCGAATTGAAAAGGTGTAGCCTTACACTGGCTTGTCTGTAATAGCGTACGTTTCATTTAATTGCATATGCATATGCATATATAATGCATATTTGCATAATCGATTCGTTTAATCTATTAGTAGTATATTGTGATTGATGCGAAGTTTTCAGTTAAGGCAAACAATCTGCCAAGCGGCAAATAGCAACGGACAATTAAAAAATGTAGGCTACTGGACAAAGACAGGTTTTTTTGTTCTTTAATGAAACTGTAAATCGTAATCACGATCAGATGCTGTCTGAAAACATTTTAAACTGAATATAAGACTCTAATGTAGGATTAGTTGACGGTTCTGTTGTGCATTTTGTGTAGGCCTACAATCTACAGCTAATCTTGTTTTTGATTGTCATTCACTTTTGCGTAGAATGGTCAGTTCTTCATTCGTAACGGTTTATTATCAAGACAGACTATTTTTAGAGATTATTCTTACTTTCTCAGGACAGAGGAAATTTTCACAGAGGTAATGCTTAAATGCAGATTCATTTTTGTATATTATTATTTATTATTTGTAGGCTATATTATTATTTATTTTGATTTATTATTGTATATTATTAAAATATTCAGAGTAAGAAGCAATTTTCAGATACAAAACAGCACAGTCGTGTAACCGCCAGCTGCAACCTAATTCTACAAGTGATTAAAATAACTTTCCAATTGATAGGCCCTACGTTTCTTATGTTGCCTTCGGAAACCTTTGAATTGACCCCATTCATTTAAAAAATCGGTTTATGTTCTTTATTTTTTTCCAGATTACATCACGCACACAGGAACAAGTGGGTAGGCCTATAGGCTACCTCCAGGTTGTTCAGCGTCCGGACTGCAATCGGTTTAAAAATACACATACAAAAATTCAGTGTGCGAACAGTGATAAGGCCTTATTCGATCTGCTTGGAAAGTCTTTTTCTTAACTTTAATAAACAAATTTAGGCCTGTGCATCGTAGGCTATTTAGCCTTCAGGTATTCTAAATGAACAAACTTGTAATTTAAGATGAAGAGTGAAGCACTGACAACACGTCCCTCAGGGTCATTACTTATTAAACTATTTTAAGTTCCTGGAATACACAGAGTATGATTCTTTTTTTTTTGCCAAACACAACCAAGAAATGGGAAAGGGATGAAAAGAGTTGAGTGTGTCTGAGCTGAGCATGCAGTGCAGTGTCTCCCTAATATGTCAGTGCTATTAAAACTTAATATATCCATCACAAATAAAAAATGGTCACTTTCAAAGCTGCATACAAAATTGTTAGTATATGCCATGCCATTCATAACATTTACATATGAAATATAAAAAGATAACCAATGAACATTTTCCACACCGATGAACACATATATTTCCTCAATATTTTCCTTCAGTATTACACCAGAGGTTCACCTCCTGATAAAATCTATTAGGCATATATGGTTGAAGGTGATACAAGATGAGAAATTAATTACTTCTTTTGAAGTAAAAAGACATGGTTCCAGTATTATTATAACAAATAACTTGCATAACGAGAATCATTCAGGATGAATGACTGTTGTCTTTGTTAATGTCTTTGAGGTGAATATTTTCCAAAACGCTCAATGCCAATAAACTGAACACTGCCTTTCGAGAAAAATGACTACACTGCTTGCATAAGACTAAGCAATATAAATGTGTACAACTTAGTCATTTCAGTGCATAGCTGTGTCACATGGATTTTCTACATTTTTCCTGCTTGACATCATCTTGGAGCCTGTTTTCTTGTGAGAGCAATGCAGGACAGAATGTCCTCTTTGGTAATTGTTTGTTTGATTATTACCCAAAATTTGATTTAACAAAACATGCTGGGGAAAAAAAAGACAAAGACATTAATATTTCATACAGTAAACAAATGGCAGTGGAAATGGATAGGAGCTCACAGAGCATCACAGCAGGATTAAACTGTATGATAGCTCCTCGGTGGTCACATGATACATGGTAAAAGGTTTCAACTATCTGATCCGAAACGTTTTGAGCAGGCTATACCTAGTACTCTATTCCAAAAGACAACAGCTAAACACACAAAAGTCGAATCACCTGACCAGTTTTGGAGCTATGCTTTCCCAGAATATTCCCATACAGAGCAGTCTTGTGATTTTTGAACAACGGAGTACGGACTGCCTGAAGTTGCCTGCCATGCGCTGTAATTAGAATTAAACGGTCAGTTTCAGTACGTGGCATTTAGAATGCAATGGCTAATTCCCACGCACTGTAATTTTAATGCGCCAGTCACTTTCAATACGAACTTCCCTGAGTTCACCCGCTGCAGTCTTAATCAGGGATGTCAGGTGGGAAAAGCCCAACCAACAGAGACGAGCAAAGGAAAAGTAAGAATGAGAGAAATTCAGGGTCTGCTGCTCTGATAAAATATGCATTGCTGGCTGTTGTAAAATCTAGGGCGACCAGATGTCCCATTTTTTCCAGGAAAGCTCCCTATTTAAGCCCCTTTTCATGCATCCCAACTTTACGCATCCCGACTAAAATATGGAACAAATAAGGGGCTTATTTGTTCCGTATTTCAGTCATACCATTATATCAATGGGTTTTATGAATGTAATTGCCATTACTGTGGATCCTCATTTCATCATGTACACGGTCCTCCAGGGAATCTGGTCACCCTATATTAACCCAAAGCTGCCCATCAGATTTCTGCCAAGGTGCAATTTCCCCCATTATGGGTCCTTTGTAAGTTCCCTACATTCATTTTATGTACGTGGGTCAGTGACAAATAAGGGTTGGCAAGACGAGCAATTCAAAAATCTTTTAAAAACTTGTTTTATTCTCTCAAAATTGATTAAAACCAGATATTTTAGGCTAGGTCCTCAAATAAAGAATGTATGCAAGTAATTTGTAAATTTATTTTCAAATTTTAACCCTTTTAAACTTAAAGTAATAATCTCGAAGATTTTCATTAAAATAAACGTCTTTTAAGTCACTATCTATCGCTGCATTGGGTAACACAATGGTGATTGAGCCTATTTTTATATTAATTTATACCATTATTATCATAATTCATGATTAAAAAACTTGGTTTCTGTGGCGACATTCCCGGGAAAGAAATCACAAGCGGCGCACAGTTAGTGACGCGTTTTTCATCACCCATCAGTGGTTGGTCCGCCAGAGAGGGTAGGCGGAACTAACGCAACAGGCTCGCTCTTCAACTCACTTGTGTGCGAGCGGCGTAGTTTTTTCCGTTGTCTGCATGCGTTACAATAACAGAGAAAGGGGGGTTGGGGGAGTTATGGAACCCTAAAAAGTTTTTGTGTAACATGAGAGATCATATTATTTGTTGATGTAGATTTCGTATTACATTTAATGACACTGTAACTTTACTAAATTGCATAGCTATTTGCACAGCTAACGCTAGCTACCGGACCATGTCAAGAAAGACAACATTAGTTTAGACAACGTAGCGCACAGTATCCATCTCTCATATCAGGTAACGTTGCGTTAGCTAGCTAGCTAGCTAATGTAATTAACACAATCTAATGTCGGCTAACAATTAGAAAAAAACGCTAGCTAACGACCTCGCAAACCGTCTCTCGAATGCAATGCTACCTTGTTGCAACGTTGCAGTGTAGCTAACTTAAGGCCAGTTCAGATCAATGATTCGCAACGAGACTGGGTGCAACTTGCAAAATTCCAAGACGTCTGATTGTAAACGTTCTAAAACTGCACTTGGCGATTTGACAAAGACGGTCTTTTAAAACCTCAGGGCAGGCAACGGCTCTGCTACTAGCCAGTTCACACCGCTGCAATTTTCTCTGCAACATTCTAAAACCGTTTCTCCTCGTTGCGAATCATTGATCTGAACTGGCCTTAACGTTACCGTTATTTACATTGCCATCGAGTTCATCAATATATTATAATGATTGGAATAAAGCCGGAGTATGTGGAGCAGAGCCGGGTCTGATTTCTGAAGACGTCATACAGGAGAAAATTAAATAAAAGAATAGGGCAGTATGGATTAGCATCGTTATTATTTTATTACGCTTCCTCATATGTTCCTTCAGCCTTTATGCCCTTTTTGATGAAATCTCCTTTGTTCTTGTTTTATTCTTCTTGTTCTGATTGCTAATTTAACACCCAGCTCAGCTTTATTCTCGAACAGTTTAGCTAGCAAAACCAGAAACACCAGGGGTAACATTTTGCAAGGCAGTTGTTTCAAAAATACCACACAACAATCATTCACGAAAAAGACTGCTTATTGGGCACTAGATACATAATTGCACGAGCCACAGCGAATCCCGCAAATTCTTCTCTGCAGTGTAAAGATGTTCGTACCGGGCAAAAGGTGGATAAAGAACGTTTGCAGAAATTGATCATCACTAATTCTACCCCAGGTTTGCTACGGCATTTTAACCCGGCTTGGCAGTGTAAAGACATCTTGAGTTAGCCTAATGTTAGACAACGAATGAGTATGTACATAACGTTACTTTTATAACAACCGTTTTTTATTCAGTAAATAGTAAGTGTTATAGTTGGCGTGCCAACTGACTGACGTCACACAGGCGACACTGGTTGGATCCGGTTGGATCTATGGGAAGTGAGGTCCAAAAACACACCTGCAATTACCGCTTCTCGCCATTGGCACCGCCATAGAGAACGAAACTGAAATCTTCGAGATTGTCACTTTAACTAAACCATATGGACACAAAAAAATTAGCATCACATCATTGACCCACAAGGCATTTGGTCTTCCGTCCTACTGGACTATGGGCTACTCTGACTGCCACATGCCAATATAAACACATGGATATCATCACCAGTTGATTATCAACAAAATACACTTTCACTGTGAATCTCTCACATCAAATTCTTCCCTGCTTAATTGTATTTAATGTCATTGTTGTAAAGCACAAATGCTGCCACTTGTTTTGTTGCATAGTGGAAACAGTGCTTCTATAAAGGTAAATGTATCAGAGCCTAGT
Source organism: Anguilla rostrata (assembly GCF_018555375.3). Taxonomy (NCBI): domain Eukaryota; kingdom Metazoa; phylum Chordata; class Actinopteri; order Anguilliformes; family Anguillidae; genus Anguilla; species Anguilla rostrata. The sequence goes on from NC_057935.1 coordinate 41,562,836, forward strand.
TAAAATGATGACAGGATGTGTCAACTGTGTAGCAGTATATGGGTGCAGTTGTCCTGGGTAGGAGGACAGGGGCAGGGTAGGGGCTCTGAATTATTGATGGTTGGAATGCCCCATGTATGGGATGCCATAACACACTTGTTATGAGGTAAATTGAGATGAAGCCTGGTGCAGCAGAGTGGCATGTGGGAAGTGAGGGCTGTTCTATTATTCATACCTGCTCAGAGGTATTAGTTTTTCACATGCAATCATCAGGCTGCAGGCCCAAACCGGCAGTGCACTGTACGTTTCCCACTTCATTCCTCAAGGCTATTGTTCTGCAATCCTCTCACTCATAATCCTTGTATGTAACTGCTATATGGCTGAGAGAAACTCCTTCAAAAAGCAAAAACAACAGCAAGCTGGCAAGGCAAGTTTCACGTGTGGGCAGTGTAGTATGGTGGGAAAGGAGTTGGTCTTGCAACCTAAAGGTCGCAGGTTCAATTCCCAAGTTGGACACTGTCGTTGTACCCTTGAGCAAGGTACCTAACCGGCATTGCTTCAGTATATATCCAGCTGTATAAATGGATACAATGTAAATGCTATGTAAAAAGTTATCTAAGTCGCTCTGGATAAGAGCGTCTGCTAAATGCCTGTAATGTAATGTAATGTAATGTGAAGTCTGCTCGCAAAGAAATCAACTGCCTGTGGAAACCCACTCTCTATGAAGGTGATCAAAAAGTGCTCAGTCCCTGCCATCTACATCAGAGACACCACAGCATGAGAAAAACCCTGGCTCAGAGTTGGCTGATTCAATGACCTTCTTGCAAAGCTAAATGAATAAGTAATGACATGCTGGGACTTATTTCTCAAAGGCCATTGGTGGTGGGACCTGTAAGATGAACAAAATTTAGCTTGAGATGTTTCTGGAGAGGCAACAGTGTTTGACAGAATGAGGATGAGAGCTCTTTAACTGCCACAGACTGTGTTTCAGAAGGCAAGCAGTCGCAAACAGGCTCTGTCTCCCCCTTTTCCAGCAAAAAGCAAGTTCAGGCACTGGGAACCACAGTGAAGCTAAGGATGGCAGAATCAAGATTCCACCAACTCAATTATTCATAAAATGCCAGCAGCAAGAAACCAGATTGTGACCAATATGAAGTCAGTCAGCTACCTCTCTGTGTTTTATTAGTCCTCTCCTATTATCGTCACTGGGGCAGCCACCTTAAGACTTCACCTTAAGTTCCCTGCTAACGTATCAACAAGCTACCTGAGAACTGCTGTTGCCATGACGCGCACAATGTTACAGTCTAAAGGTATGCTTTTCTTTGTGGCATGGCATTGGACCACAACGGCCTTTCCCTCTTTGAAGAAGGTTAAGGTAGGACAGAGTGTAGCACAGTGGGTAAGGAACTGGGCTTGTAACCAAAAGGTCGCAGGTTCGATTCCTGGGTAGGACACTGCCGTTGTACCCTTGAGCAAGGTACTTAACCGAAATTTCTTCAGTATATATCCAGCTGTATAAATGGATACAATGTAAAAAATGCTATGTAAAAGTTGTGTAAGCCTGCTAAATGCCTGTAATGTAATGTAATGTAAATGTGTATTTCAGGTCTCACACAAAAGACAACTGCACATACATGCGGACACGCATACAGGTACAAAAATAGAATAGCACTAATTCACTTCAAAATATCTGACTGATATATCATGTAATTAACTCAACTTCAAATTATGGTCACATTATAATGTATGTCTAAGAACAAAGATGAGAGAATAAAACAAATACACCATTGATCACATGGCGCTGGGTGTTTTTCAAATAGAAGTGCTTGTACAGCATCTATAATGGACACATGCAGCTCAAAGCGGAAGAAGTGTTAAAATTGGCAAGCAAAACGTCCCAAACTTTATGGGCCTCTTAAAATTACCTGTGTAGCTTAAGTACTATGATATAGCCACATGTGAAAAAGGATACTTGTTTGCCCCTAAATTTGCCTTAAAGCATTTGAAATATAATTAATAGAAATTTAAGTATTTAATTATTTAATCTTTTTGTATCCAATTTTCACCCCAATTTCAAAAGCTCCATCACAACGACAAGACTGGACGTCCCTTCCCTGAAACCCAATTTAAGAGACTTTAAAACTAGGTCTTTTGAAGCAATTACTTTGAAACGAATTCAGTTGAGACTGTACATGATTTCAGGGTGGGCATAGTGACCACCCCACATTGTTATTAATCACTGTTATGACAAGAGACTGCACATCAGTGCTTTTAATCAAAGTTAGTCTGTTTTTAATATAATTTCTCCATTTTGCTTTCACACATCCTACAGAATAATTTATTCCTGATTGTTGTGAACACTGAATTATCACATAAGAAGAAATGCAAAATGATGGTATACTATGATAAAAATGGATGGGCATTGCATTTATCCATCCATCCATTTTCTAACTGCTTAGTCCAGATGAGGGTCATGGTGGCAACAGGGCAAGCAGACAGAGCAGCCCAGAAGTCCCTCTCCCCAGCAATTTCCTCCAACTCATCCCAGGGGATCCCAAGGTGAACCCATGCCAGCCGGGAGATATAATCTCACCAGCGTGTCCTATGTCTGCCCCTGGGTCTCCTCCCAGATGGCCGCCCAGGAGTTATCCTTATTAGATGCCAAAACCACCGCAACTGACTCCTTTCAATGCGGAGGAGCAGCAGCAATCCTCTGAGGTCTTCCCAGACAGATGAGCTCCTCACCTTGTCATGGAGTGTAAACCCTGCCACCCTACAGAAAAACCCCAATTCGGCCGTTTGTATTTGCGATCTCACTCATTCGGTCAGTTCAGTTGCTTCCCCCTCACTTGAAGGGGACAAGCCATATTTTTCCAGGAGAGAACCATGGCTACAGACTCTGAGGTGCTGATCCTCATCCCAACCGTATTTATAAAAAGGTAAACAAATTCACTTAAAGATACAGGTCACTGCAATGTTAAGGAGGCATCAGACCACATCACAACTCTGGAGCAATGTGATGCCTTTGTCACCACAGAACATTAGTCATGATGAGTTTCCAAACACTGCTGCCACACACAAAGATTAGATTACTTTGCGGTCTTGAAATGGAGATATCCACAGCTGGCAGATCTACAGCTCACAGAAATAAAGACAGTACAGGTAAAAGCATAATGCCACAGGACAGTAGCACAGAAGGCATATGCAAGCCAATGGTATTCTAGATGAAAGTACATAAAAGTGGTATTATCTGTGATTGAGTTACTGAGCTAAATACCCAACAATTATGCATGCATTTTAATTCTAGGGGTCATAGCAGTTTGGGGACTTGCATGCTCATCTGTTCCTTACACATTAGACAAACTGATAGCAAAAGGGAGACCTAATGCAAACTTTATGATTAACTTGGCTCATTTTGCTTGAGTTAAGGTTCAAAACATTTTCTTTGTTACTTTGTTTAACTGGAAGTCTTTTTTGAATTTCTAATATTTTCTCAAATTTGGATTGGAAAAGATAATTTTAAATATAAGCTAGAAACATTGAAGTTGCAAGTGAATTTTTGCTGCCGTCAATCCAAAGAATATATTTCATTCTACAGTACATACCCTCTAACAGTACCCTCAACTGTTGATAAGTACAATTTGTACGGCCTATACACTCTCAGTACCTGGGGTCAAATTAAATCACAGACCCCGGCCTGGAAGCAGCCCCCAAGTACTACTACAGACTGAGATCTTCACCATCTATTTAAAGCAGTAATGGTTGTGGTAAATTGTAGAAATGGCACAATAAATCAGGATGTGTCACATGCGGTCTAACTGATCATATCACATTCTGTTTACTTTGGCAAACAATTATATTCAGATCAATTATAGTCCAACAGTGGCACCTGTTGGCTTCGAAATGAAACGCCTACTTTTAAGAATTTACATTGAACCATTTCAGTAAACCAAATGTCCCTTGCAATATTACTACATTTCAGAACCTATGCATTTATATTTTACAATTACACAATTAAACAGGGCATCCTGCCCGACTGCGGTGAATCTCATGGGCGATGACCGTCGGTGAATTCAAGTAAACAGTACGTGATTGCAGGTCATGATCCGCCCCCTTTCGTTATGCATTGAGTTGACCCTATTCATCGAATTACGTCAGTAGTCTCACCGTTCTATTTGATTGGTGCAGTATATAAACTCTTTCCTTATAATTGGCTACTTTTCGCATCAATCGGGTCCAAGAAGTGAAAGGGGACAAAACTCTGCACATGCTCAGTTTATCAGGGGAGAAAAAATGGTCTTTTAAATGGGGTTGTAGAGCTCTGTTGACTGTGATTTTGTCAAATCACATAACGTACAGTTCAGCCTGTTTTATTTTGGCAGTGGATGTCTGCATATTCCATTGTAACAGCTGATTCTTCTTGATTTCTAAACATGCCGGTAAGAGATTTTCGGCCGATTAGCTACCTTGATGGCTAACTAGCTCGCCAGTTAATGCTTTTGTTTTGACTGTTAGCCTAGCAGCGGTCCCTCCCTTCCTATGCGGTAAACGATGACTGGCTAAATTCTTCTGTAATTGTTATAACGTAAGCTTACGGCATGCATGATGTCGTATTTGGATGTGTAGATTACGGTAGTTACTCTAGTAGTTAATGTTACACAAGCTCCCGTTAGTTGTCTTGTGATGTTATTAATTTTATTAGCAAGTTAGCTTGTTAACTAACCCCACCATATTACAGTGTAGATAATGTGAGCTAGTTGGCTATATTGGTCGTAGCAACCGCGTAGCTATTGTTGCCAATGTTTGGCAGCTATTGTGGTTACTATTTGTACAGATGTGTGCATTGCTTGACATTTCAAATGGCCTACCTGCCTATGTTCTCTGACTAGCTGGTTGTCTTTGTAGTGAGTAGCTTTCCTATATGTTGGCTAGCTAACCAGTAATCTTTCGTACTAGGACTTCAGAATCATTTGTACAGCCAACTAGGTAACATCCAACGTTATCCATCTAATTGGTTTAGCACTGATTTCCAACGTTGGTCACTTTTTTTCAGATTTTGCCTGGAATGAATGAACGCGTCTCGTACGCTGCTAGCTTGGTAGCTACCTCTGGGTGCAGCCGTACTAGCTACCTACCGTTAGCTGGTGCGCACTGCTGTGCATACGTATTATAGTAACGTTAGACTTTTGTAATATATACATAGCAACGTTAGAAGCTTGTTGAATTGATTAGAAATACAATGCAGCTGATTAATATAAAAAGGCGTCGCCAAGTTATTGAATATTTATGTAGCTTAGCAACTGTTTATTATGTGTATTGATGAATACGTATCCTCTTAATTACAAGGTAGCTAACTGATATTTTTATTAACAGAGTAACAAGCTGGAAAAACCCGAAAGGGAGGTCAGTGACAACGTTAAAGTGGTGGTGCGATGTCGGCCTCTCAATCAGAAGGAAAAAATGATGGGTCACAAGCTGTCGGTGTCAGTGGATGAGATACGAGGGACAATAACAGTCAATAAATTAGAAACTCCCAACGAACCTCCAAAAACATTCACATTTGACACAGTGTTTGGACCCGAGAGCAAACAGCTGGATGTTTATAATCTAACTGCCCGACCTATTATTGACTCTGTTTTGGAAGGATATAATGGTGAGTAGCTCTTGTCAAATATTTATGCCACATCTAGTCTTTTAGGCTGAAATGTTATTGACCTCACCTACAGTATATGTTTCTGTTGGTGCTAAAATGTCACTTCTGAACATGCTATCTGTTTGTTACAGTGAAAGGTCATTGTATGTTTCAGGAACAATATTTGCCTATGGCCAGACAGGGACGGGTAAGACATTCACCATGGAAGGTGTCCGAGCAGTACCGGAGCTGCGAGGAATCATTCCAAATTCATTTGCTCATGTATTTGGCCACATTGCCAAAGCAGAGGGTGACACCAGGTGAGATCACAAACAAAAAGAATATATTCTGTTGATGACTTGTACCCAGATCTACATTATCACATAAAAAACACTTCTCTACTCTATATAAATGACGCTATTTGTACACTGCAAGGCAGATGACTAGCAAGATTTCATTTATATTTTGGCTCCGGGCCTCATTTTAGAGATTCAGGAAAGTAACCACAACATACTGTATGAAATGGATTGGTAGCTTTGAGGTATTATGGACTGGCATCTTAATGAAATTTGTGAATAATCTTGGTTCACTTTATCCTTTTGGAGTACCCAAAAGATGGTGTGAATTATCCTGGCTAAATTTACAGCTGACAGCTTACCCACCTGCAGATATATACATAGTTATTCATGTCCCATGTAGGCAATGAAAATGCGCTCGTATAGCTTCAAGCTGCAGTTAGTGTTGTGATGGTAGGGGGTGATAGCCTAGTCAGTTCTGGTCTGACCAAATTATTATCCATGGGATCTTGTGAGTTCGGGAATTTATTGTTTTTAAGGCACAATCACGTTTGAACCATTTATAAGAGGAATGAGTGCAGTGTTTTTTTATTGTCTTAGATTTTTCAATATATTAGGGAAAAATCCATAGAGTGTCAAGTTTCGACAGTTGGTTGGGAAACACTTTTGGATCCATGAATAATTTTGAGAGTCATCTCCTCTGGAAATAAGCAATGTTTGAATGTTTTGTCAGATGCATGCTACTTATTTGTTATTTCTACATTGAGAATGACTGTTAAAGCAGGTATTGCATTGTTAACATGCTCATGGGCAACACACTGCCATAGGAAGACTTTCAGAGTTAATCCAAATCTTTCTTCCCAGGTTCTTGGTGCGGGTGTCTTACTTGGAGATTTACAATGAAGAAGTGAGGGACTTGCTCGGCAAGGACCAGATGCAGAGGCTAGAGGTGAGATGAGAGTACTGTCAGATGCAATGCAGTGGCCATCTCAGTCTTCAGACTTGAAGTGATTGCAAATGTCTGCTTGGAATTGAAGAGGGCAGTCCACGGGAACAGACCGAAAAGATACTGTGTGGAGAAATTTTGAAGGCACCCCCCCCCCCCCCAATGTGATTTCTAGGGAAACACTCAAAATCGCTCTCATCTCATTAAATAGAAGAATACTTCATAGTTGGATTTGTGTGAAGGGAGCTTGCACGAAATACTGATTGGGTGTCAATGAATTTGAATAATATAATGATGATGACATACAATTTCATCTAGAAATGTTTCCATTGTGGTATTGTAATGCACATCTCCATGCTTCTTTTCTGTGTATATTTGTTTTAACAGGTTAAAGAAAGACCGGATGTGGGAGTCTACATAAAGGACCTGTCTGGATATGTGGTGAACAACGCTGATGACATGGACAGGATTATGACACTTGGACACAAGAATCGTGAGTTTGCAGGCAATCTCAAACACTTGAAATGTACAGGCAGAATGATATTCTTCACCTTATAACGTTAAAAAGCGTTTTTAAAGCACTTCATTTATAGTGTCTACTTATATAATGACCTTGAAATAAGGGTGGCATGGGGTTGCATTTTTAAATCTCGGTTGTTTGTGTTTCAAGCACTAATTATTTTAATGCATTTTCCTATTTTTTCACCCTAATTTGGAGTGCCCAGTCATTCACCAACTACTCTTGATTGATGCAACTGGCCCTGTCAATTCGTGGGAGCACAGAGAAACGCATGCTCTCCTCTGAAACTTGTGAAGTCAGACCGTTGCTTCTTTCCGTACCACAGCCCACAAGCTGAGCTTGCACAGACATGAGCTTGCGTGCAGATGAGTACGTGGAAGAAGCGTTATGTGCAGCTTGAGTATGCAGCCTGTGCAGGCCCGATTAACCTGCAGGGGTCGCAGCTGAGCAGTGAGACATGGCCATTCGGGGCTGACTGAATCTATCCTTCCCTCGGTGACGCCTAGGCCATTTCTGCACCCTGCAGGGTCGCTGGCCACTGTTGGCACAGACACTGACACAGTCCATATTTGATATCATACATTGGCCACCCTGCAGCCCCCAAAAAGTTAAATTGAAAGAATTTTTTAAATTATTGTCAGATGTGACCTTGCACTTTTACTCTTCCCTCAGAATATCAATCGCTGCTTTATTTTGTATACGTTTCCAAAGAAATTAGGAAATGTATAAAAAGTCTGACTTCAGTTGGTGGCAATTGTCCTTCTTAATACACACAAAAAGTGGGAGTAAATATAAAACTGAGTGACTGAGCCGGTCCTTCTTCCCCAGGTTCGGTCGGAGCGACTAACATGAACGAACACAGCTCACGATCTCACGCCATCTTCACCATCACAATTGAGTGCAGTGAGAAGGGAATCGATGGGAACCAGCATGTTCGGATGGGCAAACTACACCTGGTAGACCTAGCGGTAAGACCCTCAAGCTATTAATGTCATATTCTCTGCTGTTCATCATAGACCTGGTGGAGTGACCGTCCATCTGGAAACCTTAATGATGTATTCTCACCTCCCCACTGCCGATTTGGCGGTGTGACCATACAGCTGCTAATGCCATTTTATCAGCTGTTTGCCATAGACATGGCAGTGAGACCTTTTGGTCTCTTATATTAGCAGGTCTTCATTATGGATGCAGTGGTGAGAACCTGCATCTACTAGTAATAGATCATCAGCTTTTCACTAGAAATTGGTTAAGATACTGTTATGTTGAGTACTTTCTCCTCACCATCTGCTGTCATCCATGCAAAACCATTATTTAAAAGTATCCTGGGAATCCTGATCTACTGGAGAATTTAGTTATTTTGTCTTTGTCCCAGGGTTCCGAGAGGCAGGGAAAAACGGGAGCAACAGGACAGCGTCTGAAAGAGGCCACGAAAATAAACCTCTCTCTCTCCACCCTGGGGAATGTCATTTCTGCTCTGGTGGATGGCAGAAGCACCCATGTGCCCTATAGAAACTCCAAACTCACCCGCCTCCTGCAGGACTCACTGGGAGGAAATTCTAAAACGATGATGGTAAGGACACCGTCTGGGCCTTACGCTTTGTGTTACCATTGCTTTTAAGCCTTTCATTTATCAGGACATCATGCTAGCACCGCAGTTAGCGTTCCGTCATTGCTCTTGTATAATAAGGTGAACAAGATCACCCATTCGTACATTCTTGCAGTTCCCTCTCATTTGGACATGTGAAGCAAAATTTTCACTGTATATTTATTTCCTGTTAGTGTGCAAACATTGGGCCTGCTGACTACAATTATGACGAGACCATCAGCACCCTGCGCTACGCCAATCGAGCCAAGAACATCAAGAACAAAGCTAGGATCAATGAGGACCCGAAGGATGCCCTCCTCCGGCAGTTTCAGAAGGAGATTGAGGAGCTCAAGAAGAAACTGGAGGAAGGTATGCTTATTTTTTATAAAGGACATTCAGAATTGGCAGGCGGTGAACATTGGACAGCTGAGTGGAATAGCAGTAGCCTCAGCCAGATGGCAGTGTTGAGCTGAGTCAGGATGTATAGTGCCGCTCAACGAATATCAATGAAGGAGGAAGCGCGTCACCTTTAAAAATGTCATTTTTATTCATTTATTTAAGAAAAATGATAAAATCCCATTAAGATGTAGAATCTCTTTCATCAGAGAGGCCTGGCTAAGAGGACAGCACAATAAATGTGCACAGATTGTGATATAACAGACATAATTGATGCATAATAAAATGAGAGTACTAATAGTTAAAAACGAATTACGCACTTCCAGCACTGCTTTCTGAATTCTTGATTTCAGTTCTTTATATGAAGCGCTTAAGCGGAGTGCTTTTTTAAAGGTTATTTAAGGAACACGGATCCAGAAAGTTGAAAGCCTTCATGTCAGTTCTTAGTCCCGATACCTGAAATTTATTCAAGGACTGAGAGTGTAGAATCTAAAAACTATGACGTGTGATGTTTCAGGGAAAGTCTAAGTTTGTGTGTATTCTCGCAGGGAAAAGCCTGAGCTCTTTTCTAACGTTACAGGGGAGGAGATCTCTGGTTCGGATGGGAGCGGATCGGAGGACATGGAGGACGGCGACGTGGACGGAGGCGAGGGAGGGGATAAGCGCCGGAGACGCAGAGGTACGCATCCCCGTTGGCAGGGAGAGGGAGCATGGTACAGCTTTCAGTCCCGTGGTTGACGGTGGAACTCTACCTGCATGGCACATTTCACTCTGAGAGACATGGTTTAACGGTCACCTGCACAGTACCCAAAACATATCTAAAAGGCTGGCTACAGAAGTGTGGTTACAGGACTTATGGTGTGTCTGGGCGTGTGCACGTATGTGTGCACATGTCTGAATATGCGCATATGGGAGCGTGTCCATGCTTTTGAGAGTGCGTGCATCCGGGCGTCCAATCAAATGGGTTTCCTTCTGTTACTGTTCAGTGTCAAATTCTGTTTATAGAGTCTGACTTGGATATAGCAGTGTTTGCAGTAAAATGGCTGCAGAGCAATGAAATGAGGCCTGTATTTGAATTTTCCTGCAAGACACCCTCTGCAAGGGTTTGTCTTCACTTCTAATCAGCGTTGCGGTAAATATTCACACAAGCAGATGTTCACGCGATAATGTCTACGTGTGTTCATCAGCATGCTATTTTAAATCTTCTGCATCCTTTTTTATGAAGAAATCAAACACTAGATGACTTCTTGGTAGTTTTCAGTTATTACAGACTTTTGGAAATGTCAAATGACAAGGACCTCAAGATCAGTCATTAGTTTTTAAACTGCTGAATATTCCCGAGTTACTTAAAAGGGCTCTTGTTCTCTTGCCTGTCTATACGAAATATATGAAATAAGTCACAAGTTAAAACAAGTTTAAGTTTTAAATGAGTTGAAGTATTTCATTCTGCTTAATGGGAGTGCAAGGGAGCATTGGCCTTCTATTTTAAATTACCATTTTATTTTTATACAGGACCGCATGCTATTATTATTGTTGTCACTGTTTTACATATTGTTATTGTACAGGAGTTACATTGGTCATGGTAACGCAGGGTTTTTTTTTACGTGGAAAAAAGTGCCAGAATGTAGGGAAAAATAGACTGCATTTTATTAACGTGAATATTCCGAGGCCTTTTAAAAAAAATTACAACGGGCGATGACCCAGACTGGAACCACAACAAAGTAATTACTCTCGTTTCTGAAAGCCAGTCATCTGCTGGTGTCTGACATTTGAGTTTGTTTATTGGTCATACATTTTTCACAGCCATTGGTAGCGCTGCAAGATTTATTTGCGCATAATTTGAAGTAAAAGTCGAAAATGTGATGTCACACTCCACAACATGAGCAAATTAAAAAAAAAAAAAAAAAAAAAAAATTGCTCCTAGGGTTTAAAAAAATATATGAGCATGTGTGGCAAAAATGCATTTTGATCAGAAAGCCAAAACAATATTTGTAGTTTATTTCCCGCTAATCTCCCTGTTTCATCCCACTTCTGTTGCAAGTGTCATAATAAAATGATGAATACCATACATTTATTGTAAGTTGGTATATTATGACGAAATAGTTATTTTTATCACAATGCGAGTGAGTTAGTGTGAAATGCAAATTTTGAAATGTCTCGTGTTCCAAAGACGAGACAATCCACGGTCTTGTGCGATCACTGGTGTTATGTTTACCTGGGCTCTTTTATGACTTAATTCTGTGTGGAAGGAAAGAGCTGACAGTGAAACTGCTGTCAGGCTTTGTCGGACTGAAACTTGGATAAATTTGACAATTGGCTGTGAATAATGATGGTTTTGCTTTGAGAAACTTGTAATCACTCAGGCCCAGCAGAGCTGTAACATGTTTACAAATAGTGTAAGCTTTCCTTTCATATACCTCAACGTACCTGGTTCTTTTTGGAAATAGTCTGGAAAAAGTAGAAAAATCCTCACTGATTATGAAAACCCTTGGTTTAAGGAGCAGAGTAACATCACAAAAATGACACTCAGGTGGGCATCTGAAAGATTCGCATTTGCCACTTGACAACATGAGTTAACATTCTAATTGCTCAGCTGTGCTACTGTGTCTGTCTATACATAACCTAGTGAAGAGAGAGGCAGAGAGTTCTCCAGGTGCATGTGCACCTATGTTTTTGCTCTCTACCTGTCATGTCCTGTGCTGTGATTGGCCAGCCATGTTGGGGCGTGTCTCTCTCTTTTGCAGGCAGTCGCAGCAGCAGTAGTTCAGACTCCGCCTGTTCTGTCATTCAGAACTGTCCGGAGAAATCCCAGCCTAGTGAGTGGGAGCAGCTTCAGAATAACAAACCCTGTCCTCCTTCCTGCCCCTTGTGTGAAGAATCACTGTCAGTCCATGTAACTCACAACCTTTATGCATACTTCAGAGTATGTACATGTAAAATGCCTGCATATTTGTGAGAGAGTATGTACTGTGTACTTCATCATACAGTACAGGGTGCAGAAAAGCCACAGTGCGCTAAACATTTCAGTAGTCATGAGTTCTCCACCAAAGCATGTACTCTGCTAGCTTTTCTTTTGCTCACTTGCTGGGTTGCTCAGGTATTGTGTTGGTGGAGCACACTTTACAGTTGGCGAAAGCAGTATAATAACAGTAGATTAGAACAGTCATTATTACATGAGACGGGGACTACTCTGTCAAATGAAACTCTCCTTCCCTCGGAAATACTACTGCCGGTGTGTGTCCAATGTGCCTTTGTTGGACATTTTTGTGATAATTTGATTGATGTGAAACTTTCTCTGTACCAGCACACCTTGAAAGGCAGTATGGGCTGTTCTTCTTCATGAATTTGGAATGCACCAATTCTTGGTTTAGGAAAAGTAGGAATGCTAGGGACATAGATACATTTCCATACATCTATGCATCATAGCACCTAAACTAAACAAATGTTTTAGCCAGGGCTTGAGGGAGAGCTCTTGCCATTTCCGGTATTTTTCTTGTGAAATTGAGTTTTTATTTCCTCAGGTTTTCAGATGTGTAGTATTACTCTGTTAGTTGTAATACAGTAGAATGCATATTGTCATGCAGAAAAAAAGACACGACCTTGGGCTGCGTAAGTACGCATTTGAATTTTCCATGCCAATAGACTAAACCCATCACTCACATTTGGTGGGCTTAGCCTATAATAGATGTAAAAATGGTTAAAAAAAAATACAAAAAACACTAAAACTGCCACAAACACACTGACATAAACATGGGTCAGATTCCACTAACAAATCCAAACACTGGCTATTTTACATGTACAAGAATTATGAATGACACTTTTGCATTGTGATTTCACATGCAGGGGTTGTGACTTACAGATGAGTTGCTTTTTACTGTACCTTTTTGGTTCTGAACACATGGGGCTTTGGCGATGATATAACCCTTTGGTCATTTCTTTATCAGAGTGGAGGGAGCATCTCCAAATTATTTTGCTCCCTTTTAACAGTGTCTAGCAAGAGCTCACAATGACCTCATCAAACTGCATGCCTCTTTTTTCCCCCCATGATTCTCCCTGTGACGCATGTTGCTGGAACTGCTCACTGTGCAACAGCTGTGTTTAGCATAACCGCGCTTTGTCTGACCCACCATGAGGCTGACGGGTAGAAAACATCATTTAAAAAGCTTAAACCAAAAACATGGATAACTTTTGTTGCTGCTGGCAAACTTATGGATGGCTTATTTTCCACTAAGCCTACAATATCCATGCGAGTGCTTAACACGCGACTGTTCACCTTCTTTTCACCATCTTGTCCACTAACGGTTCACTGTCTGACGTTCTGTTACATGTGATGTCTTGTGTCTCCTGCTTCTGCTGAGCTGAAGTCTTTCGGTGTCTGTGTTCTGTGTTCTGTCGGTCATTATCTCTGGGGGAAAGTAGACCGTTGTGGGTTATCCGGTGAAAGAAATAATGTGTATTTCTTCTTCTCTTCCCCCTTCCTGATGCACAATGCGCTGCCTCTCTGACTTGCTATTCTCTTCTTAATGCAAGACCAAACAGGTTGGTTCGGAATGATCCCCCTACCCAGCAGTGCTATTTATTAAGAGCCGATTTTCAACCACAGCTGTACAGCCAAGAAAGACAGAATAATGGCTGCATTTAGGGAGTCTATACATTTCTCATCATTTGAATGTTGTCCATAATCTTCATTATGTACATTCATAGATTTATTTTTGAACCATGTCCTCTAAACCATACATTAAATCATGTGTATTTTTATCTATTACTATCAAAATCTGAAAGAGAAAATGAATAATATGGAGACCGTTCAGTTGAGAACTGTTGTGAAGCTGTTCTTTAGGAGATTATTATTTTATTATTGTTGGTTCTGTTAATCTTTCCTTTTTCTTACTTAGGAAGGTGAATTTACATTTACTGTGATGAAACGTTGGTGAATGTACTTTTAATGTACTTTTTATTTCTTCTCTCAAAACATTCTTAATGGCCACTATTGAAAATGAATTATGTCTTCGCTGAAGTTTCTTGCTGAGGTGATATTAGTTGTTTTATGGGATTGTCACACAGTCTTTAGTTTATGATTCTCAGAATGTCAGTTTCTTTCTGGGTAATGCTGCATATTGCAAATGAGTGTCATGATGTATACGTGGAACTGTCTGACTTTCAGGAAAGAAGAAGGTCTCACCTGATAAGATGGTTGAGATGCAGGCAAAGATTGAGGAGGAGAGAAAAGCTTTGGAGGCCAAACTAGACATGGAGGAAGAAGAGAGGAACAAGGCACGTGCTGAACTGGAGAAAAGAGAGAAGGACCTGCTCAAAGCACAGTGAGTCTCTCCCCAAATGCTCTGTATGCTATCAGTGGATGTACAGTGCCCTCCATAATGTTTTTTTGGCTCTGCACTCAGATTTGCAATCAAACAATTCAGATGGGTTTGAAGTGCTGATGTTTTTCTGCTTTTGTTAAAGGGTATTTGTTTATACATTTTGCCCCCTTTTCAGGGCACTATTACATTTTGGACAAATTGTGTAGGAGCCATCTTTGGTATTTGTATAGTTTGCCAGTTCGAGGCTACATTGTTAGATTTGGTTACATTTAGCTCCCGCCACCCATTTTCCACTTCCTGCCTGCTTGTGACCTTATTACGCCGGATGAACACACCCAACCTACCGCCTAGTGCTACCTGCTGCCCTCTAATGGCAAACTATACAAATACCAAAAATGGCTCCTTAACAATTTGTCCATAATGTAATGGTGCCCTGAAAAGGGGGCAGTGTGGTCTGTGTGTAATGAGGTGGTTCATTCTTTTCTTCTTTAGCGTTTGAGTTCAGATGACGGTGCAGCCCCACACTGTTTTGAGGTATTGTGGTATTTATGGAATTGACCTGGACCTTACTGTGGCCGCCGTGCATGCTTCCTCAGACAGGAGCATCACCTGTTGCTGGAGAAGCTGTCGGCCCTGGAGAAGAAGGTGATTGTGGGGGGAGTGGACCTGCTGGCCAAGGCTGAGGAACAGGAGAAACTGCTGGAGGAGTCCAACAATGAGCTGGAGGAGCGGAGAAAGCGTGCGGAGCAGCTGCGGAGGGAGCTGGAGGAGAAGGAGGTCCGGCAGAGTATGCTTCTTAAGCACAGGAGAGACAAAAAATTTTAAAAAAATTATGTGCTAAATATATGTAAGAATAGCATCTACCCCAAATGATTTTATTATTAGAAAGCATATGTTATTAGAAGTAGAGTGCATTCAAATGTTTTGAACAAGTAAATTTGGCCAAAATGGTTAAAAATGTCACTGTTGCTGACTAAACATTTCAAAGATTTGAACAGGAATGATTGTATCCTATGGATTTTCATCACTACATCTGAATTATTCCAATATGCTTACAAGCAGGTTGCACTGTATTCATAATCTTAACCCTCCACCCCACCCACAAAACAGCAAGAGCGTCTCGACATCGAGGAGAAGTACACTAGTTTACAAGAGGAAGCCCAAGGAAAGACCAAGAAGCTGAAGAAAGTTTGGACCATGCTAATGGCAGCCAAATCAGAGGTACAACAAAAAACCACTCAAATTCATAAACAAATGTGATTATTATGAACATGAGTTGTTGTTATTATTATTATTATTATTATTACATGAGATGATGGATGAACACGAAAATGAGATTATAAATGGATTTCTGATCATAAACCAGCATCAATATTATAAATGGCCCAGAGATTTTAAACAAACAGGAACATTTTAAATATCATGAATGGACTAAATGGACTGCATTTATATAGCGCTTTTATCCAAAGCGCTTTACAATTGATGCCTCTCATTCGCCAGAGCAGTTAGAGGTTAGGGGTTAGGTGTCTTGCTCAAGGACACTTCGACATGCCCAGGGCGGGGTTTGAACCGGCAACCCTCCGACTGCCAGACAATCGGTCTTACCTCCTGAGCTATATCGCCCCATGAGATCATGAGATGATGGACAAAATGGTGAACTTGAGAATGAGATTATAAATGAATAAACAATGACATTATAAACAAAGTAGATTACATTATGATTGGTAACAAACATGACACCTAAAACATGATCTGAATTCAAGCAACTTTTGTCCTTTTATATTCTGTCCTTGTTTGGTCAGTTTTTGTGCTGTTCTGTGATGATTTTGTGCAGAGAAGAAGTGATAAATGCTTTTAATTATGACTCAAAGTTATGGGGCATATGTATATGGAATTCATTGTCAATGAAAATGGGAAATAGTAGCTTTGCGCTGACCACATCTGCCTTAGAAGTGCATTTTGATCATGCATATCTGTTTTTTTAAACATCACATTTTCCCAAGGGAGCTGTAAGCCGAGGGGCATTTCCAAAGCATTTTTATATCATTCGCACTTTTAACATTCTCACTTTTGTGAATGTGGGTGAAGATCATAACAGTCCAGTTTCAGTTATGAGTACAAGGGTAATTTCCAAAAGGGAGGTTCATTAAATGTGCATAATGTGTAGGCGGACAAAGGTCACACCCGTTGATCCTGAAGTTTAGTGGTAGCATTACTGTGTAGCGGCTATAAAATCTGTTGTGCTGTTCATGTATCTTTGGATTGAAGGATTGAAATCCCTTTTCAAATTTCATACATTAATTAGCATGGTCTTCATCTGTGTCTCTTTCTCTCTCACTCTCTCTCTTTCTGTCTCTCTCTCTCTCTCTCACACACACACACACACACACAATCTAATGACAAAACACCACATTAAAACAAGTGTGCTTGTGTGTCTTTAAAAAAAGCATCTTTTTCTTAGTGTCCCCTTTAGCATTAACTTTAAATATGAAAAAGTACAGTTACAGTGAGTTTGACAAGTTGAGCATTTTGGGATGGCATTGTTTTAAGACCTTATATTTAATTAAAAGGTTAGTTAAAATTAAGTCATTTACGATTTATGCATCTTTCATTCGCACTCTAATGAAACACTTTGAAGTATGGGGGGTTTGCACTGCCATTGGGTTTAATGGGAGGTTTGCACTGCCGGTGGGTGTAATGGGAGGTGCACTACCAGTGGGTGTAATGGGGGTCACCAGTGGGTGTAATGGGGTTACACTGCGGGGTGTAATGGGAGGTGCACTACCAGTGGGTGTAATGGGGGGTTACACTGCCGGTGGGTGTAATGGGAGGTGCACTACCAGTGGGTGTAATGGGGGGTTACACTGCCGGTGGGTGTAATGGGGGTTTTGCACTGCTGGTGGGTTTAATGAGAGGTTTGCACTGCCGGTGGGTGTAATGGGGGGTTTACACTGCTGGTGGGTGTAATGGGAGGTTTGCACTGCCATTGGGTTTAAAGGGGGTTTACACTGCTGGTGGGTGTAATGGGAGGTGCACTACCAGTGGGTGTAATGGGGGTTTTGCACTGCTGGTGGGTGTAATGAGAGGTTTGCACTGCCGGTGGGTGTAATGGGGGGTTTACACTGCTGGTGGGTGTAATGGGAGGTTTGCACTGCCATTGGGTTTAAAGGGGGTTTACACTGCTGGTGGGTGTAATGGGAGGTTTGCACTGCCGGTGGGTGTAATGGGGGTTTACACTGCCGAGTGTAATGGGGGGTTTACACTGCCGGTGGGTGTAATGGGGGGTTTGCACTGCCGGTGGGTGTAATGGGGGGTTTGCACTGCCAGTAGGTGTAATGGGAGGTTTGCACTGCTGATGAGTGTAATGGGGGGTTTACACTGCCAGTAGGTGTAATGGGGGGTTTGCACTGCTGATGAGTGTAATGGGGGGTTTACACTGCTGATGAGTGTAATGGGGGGTTTACACTGCCGGTGGGTGTAATGGGGGGTTTACACTGCTGGTGGGTGTAATGGGAGGTGCACTACCAGTGGGTGTAATGGGAGGTTTGCACTGCTGATGAGTGTAATGGGGGGTTTACACTGCCAGTAGGTGTAATGGGGGGTTTGCACTGCTGATGGGTGTAATGGGGGGTTTACACTGCCAGTAGGTGTAATGGGGGGTTTGCACTGTCGGTGGGTGTAATGGGAGGTTTGCACTACCAGTGGGTATAATGGGGGGTTTGCACTGCCGGTGGGTGTAATGGTAGGTTTGCACTGCTTGTGGGTGTTGCGGTGAGCTTACACTATTTTCCCTGTGCAGATGGCAGACCTGCAGCAGGAACATCATCGTGAAATTGAGGGGCTGCTGGAGAACATTCGGCAGCTGAGCCGCGAGCTGCGCCTGCAGATGCTCATCATTGACAACTTCATCCCCCATGAGTACCAGGTGATCATGCGGAGACCTCTCAAAAATAGCAGGGACACTTATTCTTTTTTTTGTTCATCTTTTTCAATGACGTTCTTTACTGTATTCCAGCGTGTGGTATGGATGCTGTCCGTTCATCTCATTCTATCACAACTTCCACAGAGAGCAAGAATAGTTGCTTGATACCGGAACCGCTAAAAGTGGAAGGATAACTTTATATTTATTACATGTAGTCATACATTCCCAAATTACTTCTTAAAGCTGAGAAAGTATGTAAAAATGGTTTTATGGGTAGATTTATTTTTTCTTGCTCTTTAAGGCTGTGTTTACACCAGACGCGCTTTTTCGGCTTGAACTGCTCCACTGGAATTTTTTAGCCGATTAAATCAGGGGATGATTAGGTGGCAAGTTTTTGTGAGAGCCAGGTCTGGGATTTTTAGCCAGGATACCGGCGAACCCCCTACTCTTTGCGAATAGTGTCATGGGATCTTTAATGACCACAGTGAGTCAGGACCTCGGTTTAACGTCTCATCCGTCACTGCACTGGGGCATTGGGGTTTATTTGACCAGAGGGAAGATTGCCCCCTGCTGGCCCACCAACACCACTTCCAGCAGCAACTCCATATTCCCTGGTGGTCTCCCATCCAAGTACTAACCAAGCCCACACCTGCTTAGCTTCAGCCAGTCGGCAGGAGCAGAGTGCGTGGTGGTATGGCTGCTGGCTGTAATGTTGTTAACGGCATCAGTGACCTAATTTTACCAGAAATTAAATGCGGGGGGGGGAATTTTTTTTTTTGAAATCTTATGAGAAAAGGCAACGCCCAATCATCTTTGTTTGCAAAGGAACCTAACGGCAAAATCAAGGCCTGCCTCTTTTTTCTTGGAAAGCATCTAGATAAGATAATATTCAGCACACTGAAAAACAGCAAGGTGCCTGGAGCGGATGAACTTGAGGCCCCTGGCGTGCACAAGCAGCGTAGAAAATGCTTCAAACTCATTGAAAATAATGAGAAAGAAGGCGTCCCTAGCTGTTGAAGCGTGTCCAGTTTGAACGCAGCCCTTTATGACTCTTTTACATCAACAGTCGTGTGTCCAATAATGAGTAACATAGTAAAATAATCAGTATTGAAACAGGTAGACTTGATTCCGGGGGTATTTGTTTTTTGTGTTTTCTGTGTAGGACATGATTGAGAACTATGTGCACTGGAATGAAGACATAGGGGAATGGCAACTGGTAAGTGGACCATTACAGATGGACCTAATTGTGTTGTCATTGTAAAGAATATGTATATAATTATGCTGTTTTAGACTACAGTATGTGGTCACAGTTCTTGCTTGTGGCATTTATGTGGTTGTTTGAATATCAAAGTTTCACAGTTTTTAAGATTGCTTATGATTTTGCATGTCAAATGCACAATAAAACCAACTCTAGCGTCAAAATATTTGTGGAAAAATGGGGAGCTGGACAGCATGGTCACAGGTTAAAACGACACTATTTCTTTACAGAAATGTGTGGCGTATACTGGCAACAACATGAGGAAACAGACCCCAGTGCCTGACAAGAAAGAAAAAGATGTAAGTTGTACTCATCTGAGTAGCATGAACAAAACCATTCAAACTTTGGGTTCCCCCAGAAAAATCAGTTTATGGGGGGGGAGGGGTGCCTCAGAGGGTAAGGCCTGTAATATACCCTAGGTAAGTACACGTAGCATCAAGCTACTCAGTCTATTTCGTGTGTTGTCACCTGAAATTCTTAACGCAACTCAAGTGCAAGCTGCAGTATCGAACGCCACGTTGAGTGGCGCTATAGCAGGCATTAACAGAATGAAGCCGTCTTCTTCGATTTGTGCTTTTTTCTGCTGAGTCTTTTCAGAACTGTCCTGGATCGACCCTTGAGGACTCTGTTTATTACCTCCATAGGGACATAACGCACGTTGAGTATGTACAGCTGGGACGTGCGTTTTCAGTGTATCAGCCCAGCATTGTCATTTTCATTTGCATACTCGTGTAGGGTATGTTTCGGGCCTAAGCAGCGGTGACAAATTTAGTTTTGACTCTGTACTCCAGCACATTAGATTTTAAATAAAACAATGAATATGTTAAAGTTATAGTGCAGACTGTCAGCTTTACTTATTGGTATTACCTATAGGGTGATCCATGTAGGAATTACAGCCCTTTTTATACATAGTCTTCCCCATTTTAGTGGCGCAAAAACAATTGGACAATTGGCTGCTCAGCTGTTTCTTGGCCAACTGTCTTTGCATTATTAGTTCACAGGAAAGCAAAGCACAGGTCTTGAGTTGATTCTAGTTGGTTCTTCTTTGGAGTCATTGCTGTTGTCCCTCAACATGAGGACCAAATAAGTGTCAATGCCAGTACAATAGGCTGTCAAGAGGCTGTATTCAGAATAAATTTATTGGAGACAAAGCCAAAACACTGGATGTGTCAAACTATTACATTGTTAGAAAGCAAGAACGCACTGGAGCTCCGCAATAGCAAATGACCTGGAAGACCACTGTAGTGGATGAATTGGTTGTGGAACATTTTAAATAGACAAATCCACTTTTTAGTCCCCATATTCATTGTTTTATTTCAAATCCTCTGGAGTACAGAGCCGAAAAAACAAAAATTGTGTTACTGTCACAGGGGATGTCTTGTAGGGGATGAACAGCAGCTCAGTCGTGTTGAGGTTGAGCTTCATGTAGAGTAACTGTGATTTGTATCACAGCTTAATCACAGGTGATGTTACTGATTGCTTCTGTGTGACAATGAGTAGGTTTCATTTTAACAACACATGGCAAAATGGCAAATGGCAAAACACCAAACATTACTATAAAATGTAGGCTATAGTAGGTGTACCGGGGAGACATAACTGTTCAAATATAAAAATGTCATTTTAAGGATTTATTTTATCACAATGTAGGCCTATAATTATAATTTAATCTGACCGTAAGATGAATTTTTCCACCCCTTGCCTTCTGACACCCCCGGCCAGCCCATGTAGAGTGGAGGAGCGCTGCAATCAGTGTGTAAAATTAACACCCGCCACCCGCCAAATTTGGGTGATTTAGCGGAGTGGCTGGTGAATTTGTGAGGCTCACACGCCACAGTGGCAGATGCCCAAACTTTGTCTGTACTGTGTTATCGCGTTATTTACATGGCAGTAACCTGGCAACCCATCTCGCGTCTCGGCCCCGAGACGATATTTCAATGAGAAGTGGCGACATGATCAGGTGTTCGAGCCGTCTAGCAAAAAGTATTGCTCCCACTGGCGTATTTAGCCTTTCATGGTGACTGGTGGGCGTGAAACTTTCCTATAAACTAATCATTGATCTCAAACTGTTTTAATTCATTTTCAGTGATTAACAAGCATGCAAACATCTGACTAATCAAATGGAAAGGGACACAACTTATTTGTGTTGTGTTAGGGAGATTAAATGATATATGCGATTTAGAAAAATCTGTTCTAATCGCTAAGCAGTGGTGGAATCTTCCCCTGATTTTCCTTAAGTATCAATACAATTAATCCACAAAATAGGCTACTCAATACTATCATATATAGCCAGCTCTCCACAAATAGGCAGTTTTAGCGAGTAGTCTAGGCCGTATAGCCTACATTTATTTTAATTTGCAGTATGAAATTGTGCACATTTTTAATCAACATTATTTGCGGATACATGCACTTCTTTCTCTGCACTCGTATTCATGGCAAATATTTGCAATGCGTAGATTGTAAACAACCTTGAAGTGCAGGTTTTGTTTTTGCTGGTTATTCTGTAAGCTAACATGGTAGATAACAGACTGGTGTATCTTGTTTAAGTGTAGACTACTTGGTGATTAAAACGGATTTTTAACGGATAGATTGAATTTATGATTTAATCCGCCTAACACGGTATGAAGACGCCGTGTGTTAGGCTACTTGTCATTTCAGTGGTCCGATCGTTGGCATGCTTGATAATAAAGGAAAATTAATGAAAACAGATTGAGATCAATGATTAGTTTAAAGGAAAGTTTTGCGCCCCACCAATTTTCAGCTCAGTCGCCGCTGCTTTAATATTGATTTTTAAAAAGTGGCTGGTAAAAAAGGTGAGTGGCTGGTAGAAGTTGAGAATCTACCAGACACAGTGGCTAGTGCATAAAGTTAATTTTACACCCTGGCTGCAACACTGCACAAAAGCAAAAGTATGATAAAAAATTTAAATGAGGCAGGCAGATGTGAATGATAGCCAATTTCCGATTGCTTGCATGCACACGTTTGTCGTGTTGATGGCTCCAAATTGCGATTTCTACATTAAAATGTTGCAAAAAGAGCAGGAGAAATCTATCTTTCAGATCTCGGCTTGCACGTTGCGATTTTCGTAAAACGAGCCACTGTTGTCTTGTATGCCTTCTCCGCCTGGATGGATATTTCTGTATGTTAAGGAGAAAATTTTTCACATTTGAAACATTTTTTTCATTAATAATTTTTGCAGGATGTTCAACAATGCTTGGTCTGTCTTGGTGAGAAGTGGCTGCCATTGTCTAAAGATGACAGTGAATATATTTCTCTCCCTCCCTGCCTCTGTCATTCTCTTCTCTCTCAGCCATTTGAGGTGGACCTTTCCCATGTGTACTTGGCATATACAGAGGAGAGCATGAGGCAGTCACTCATGAAGCTGGAGAGGCCTAGGACCTCCAAGAGTGGTAAATCCAGGCCAAAAACAGGCAGAAGGTAAACCATGATTCATACTTCAGACATGGTCTCCAGTGATTGTTAATTTTACAAATCATAAATAAATATAATAATAGACAACTTGGTTAAGGTAAAAAAAAATCATTGTAATTACAATTCATGGAAAAAAGCTGTTCAATGCACAGATATGATTTCTGACTTTTACCCAGGAAAAGGTCTTCAAAACCTGAGGCTGTGATCGAGTCCCTTCTGCAATAACACTTTCATGGAGAAAGATCACTACTGCAACCTCAACATGTTACTGAAAAAACCAAGTCTATGAAAGGACTCCTATCAAAAATGAAAAAGAAAAAATTGTTTCATGGCATGCAGAAAGGAATTACATGTATGACTTGGCATTCTGAACTCAGCAAGACACCGGGGTTTCATCCTATAGCCAACAATACGAGCCAGCCAGACTACTAGTGTTTTCCATCCGTAGTGCTTTGATCACTGAATGACACCAAGAATCAAGCAGGGGAAAATTCTTGAATGTAGTGATTGTGCAGTTTGTGCATTGTGATAACGTATTTGTTCCCAACTAGAATGAAGATTGAGGAATGAAGGAATTCCTGAGGATCCAGTTTGGTTTACTGTAGTTTCCATGCTTTGGGCTGGATCATTGATTGTTACGGGTGCCAGGATTGAGGCTTACTGGGCACAGATTGCATTTTTCAAATATGCATGTATGTATGTATACTTTGCGTGGAATGATGAAACGATTTCTCATTTTTGATTGGAAATTACCTTTAAAACCTGCTAAATTCCCACAGTATATAATACTATTCATATGCCAGTGTCCCTGTTAAAGGGTTTCCCTGTTTACTGTGTAAAATAAAACAAATGGAAACACAGGACAAAAGCTGAAGTCTTAACACTGTTTCAGGGTATAATTTAAATAGACCCACACTTTAGCCGGGGTGACTCAGCTTCTTTATGTAAAAATGTCACGTGTGTGTGTGTGTATAAATAACATGAGCAACACAGTCTATTACTCTGCATAATACTACTCTTCCACTCTAAATAGTTCATAATTTTGAGAGCACCATGACTTTCTTCAATGAATTGAAGCTGGGTTTACTCTTCATTTCTTATGTACCATGTCTGTTGCTGAAATTTATGAAAAATCCTGTATAAAATGCAAGAATTACATGTTTTTGCTCAGTACATTTAGATTGAATAGAGCTCTAAAGAAGCACTTTAATGGCCAGCCTACATTGTCTTCTGCAGATGCTCAAACCACTCTGATGGACTGGAAATGATCTCAGTCTTAGTAAACAGAAGACCAAGGGTAGGGCTTTGTCCTTGTAGTAGTTTGGTCTTATACTCTAGAAGGCTTGGAGTATAAAACTCTTCAGCACTGTAAAAGTCATACACATTCAGCCAATGGCAGTGTGATAGTTTAAAAGTTGGATTTGAAATGGAAGCAAATAGTGCTTAATACTTAATTTAATGGTATTGTAATTTGCATGCTATACAGTTACTTATGTGAGGCCATTTGTCCCAGATGAAACACTAATGTACTTTTTTGTGTTTAAATGTCGTCTCTTTGATGTTCTGTAGTCTTAACATTTTGACCAACTATAATATAAAAAGGTAAATCTTCCTACATTGTATGTCAAATGTTTACATGTACTGGTCCCCCACCCAATTAATGTAGGTAATAAATTATTACACACCTTTGTTTGTCAAGAAGTGCTTGCTTTGTCGATCAGACTGATTTCATCCTACCATATCTCGTATTCTGTGTAACATTAAGAGGACAGATGAACACCATCTGAAAGCTTCCTATCACTAAATGACACGAGGTAAATTGTCGCTCCAGAAATCTTGGGCTCATTCCAATTGTTTATTTTATCAATACTTACTTCCTTTCCTTGCGTCCTTTCCTAGTAAGGAAGGCTAAACTGGTCAAAAATACATTAAATTAACGACTGGGTCTCATTCCAGTTGCTTATTTTCTTTGTTCTTATCTCCACACTCCTTGCCTGACCTGGAAATCGATCGAGGTCCACCATCTCTAAACAATGAGTGCATGTTAAATGGATGACCTGCGTGACAATGGTGGTACTTGGAAATTAGTTTATATTTAACATACAGTGCCTTCGAAAAGTATTCATACCCCTTCACTTTTTCCACATTTTATGTTACAGCCTTATTCTAAAATTTATTAAATTCATTTTTATTCTCATCAATCAACACACAATACACACATAATGACAAATTGAAAACAGGTTTTTAGATATCTTTGCAAATTTATTAAAAATAAAAAACTTTATCACATTAACGTAAGTATTCAGACCCTTTGCTATGACACTCAAAATTGAGCTCAGGTGCATCCTGTTTCCATTGATCATACTTGAGGTGTTTCTACAACTTGATTGGAGTCCACCTGTGGTAAATTCAATTGATCGGATATGATTTGGAAAGCCACACACCTGTGTGTATAAGTTCCCGTTGACAGTGCATGTCGGAGCAAAAGCCAAGCCACGAAGTCAAAGGATTTGTCCGTAGTCCTCAGAGACAGAATTGTGTTGAGGTACAGATCTGGGGATGGGTACAAAAAATTTTCTGCAGCATTGAAGGTCCCGAAGAACACAGTGGCCTCCATCATTCTTAAATGGAAGAAGTTTTGAACCACCAGGACTCTTCCTAGAGCTGGCCGCCCAGCCGAACTGAACAAGGGGGGGGGGAGGGCCTTAGTCATGGAGGTGACCAAGAACCTGATGGCTGCTCTGACAGAGCTCCAGAGTTCCTCTGTGGAGATGGGTGAACCTTCCAGAGGGACAACCATCTCTGCAGCACTCCACCAATCAGGCCTTTATAGTCGACTGGCCAGACAGAAGCCATTCCTCAGTAAAAGGCACATGACAGCCCAAAAGGAACCTAAAGGACTCTCAGACCATGAGAAACAAGATTCTGTGGCCTGATGAAATCAAGATTGAACTCTTTGGGCACAATGCCAAGTGTAGTGTCTGGAGGAAACCAGGTACTGCTCATCACCTGGCCAGTACCATCCCTACGGTGAAGCATGGTGGTGGCAGCATATCATGTTGTTACCCATCACTTCACCATTTCCCCTGACCGTAAATGCCATGTTCCTTCGGCCTTGCACACTGAATAACTGAGTAGCGTTTCATTGCGCTAAATAATTAGAAAAGCGACGGGTTTTGAATAATATAAAAGGACTTTGAGCAAATCTGTTTGGCGAAACAAATTCATCGGCTCAAGCGAATACAGAAAAAGAGACGTTCGCTGGTTTTTAACAGCCTTGGATATCCGCAGTCAAAATTAGCGAGCTACGCTGAGGCAGTGAACATCATACAGGGCAGGAGCGCGGGGCCTAGGCGATGCCACCCAAGTACAGAAATATCCAGAGGAAGAGCTAGTGACAATGTCTACTCTTCAATCCATGATGGAGCAAAAAAAGGACTTTTACAAAGAGCTACTGGAGCAGCAAAGTAAGAACTTTAAATCTTGTGTTGAAATTATCTCAGATGGTGTGCATAAGAGAGTGTACAGTGCACTTAAAGAGATACGGGAACTCAAGACTAATCTAGAGTTTGCGCATGGAAAATTGGAGAGTCAGGACAAAGTGCAACGTGAGAATGGAAAAAAAACTGAAACAACTGGAGGAGGACCTGGCAAAATCTGTAGAGATCCTTGAAGGGATTCATAAAAAGATGGACTATTTGGAAAATCAACCACGGAGGAGCAATATCATCATTGACGGTGTCCCTGAAGAAAAAGGTGAAAACTGGGAAATGTCAGAAATGAAAGTACAAGAAATACTAGGAATGAAATTGTGACTGAATGTGAAGGATATTGAAATAGAACGGGCCTATAGAGTAGGGAAGTTTGATGAAAGTAGGCTGAGACAGATCGTAGTAAAACTCCTGCGCTACAAGGACAAGCAGATGATGCAATCACATGCCAAGAAACTTAAAGGAACATGGAATTCCATCAAAGAAGACTACTCTCACTTAATCAAGAAGAAAAGGAAGATGTTGACGCCTGAGCTGCCTGCCGCCTGGGAAAGGGGTGATTCTGCAGTGCTGAGGTATGACAAGCTGATCATTAAACCAGAACCAGAAAAAATTCCTGAATTATGCACGTCTGATTTTATGACCAAGGCAGCTCTTATCTCAAATGATGACATTGAGCCCTTTAAAGCTCACAAACAAAGGCTTGGTAATTGTACATGTGAATATCTGTAGCAAGGAACAAGATAGACGACTTGAATATTCTGGTGCTTGCTAATTCCATTCATATATTGGCGGTATCTGAGACTTATTTAGATTCATCTATTCAAAACTCCAAGTTATTGGTTAATGGTTTCTCCCTCTTTAGGAGGGACAGAAATATACATGGTGGGGGGTAGCTATTTTTGTACAAAGCCATCTTCCTGTTAAACTGCATTCTGATTTCATGCTGAATGATGTAGAAGGCTAGAAGCATTGTGGGTTTAGGTACATCTACCCCACCTGAAACCAATATTGGTGGCCTGCTGCTACAGACCTCCTGATGCTGATGCTGACTACCTTACTCAATTATGTGAAGTGATTGACAGAGTCTCTGATGTAAACAGTGAAATATATTTGCTTGGAGATATGAATATAGACTGGTTAGCCAGTAACTGCCAAAGGAAGAAAAATATTATCATTTATTAGTGCTTGTAATTTATCTCAGATTGTTTCTTTGCCAACAAGAGTTTTCACCAATCAAGCAGGTTATACTTCCTCTACATGTATTGATAATATATATACTAATGTCCCTGAGCTATACCAGTAGGTTTTAGTGACCACAATATGGTTGCTCTCAGTAGAAAGGCTAAAATTCCTAAAGCAAGAGCTAAAGTTGTATATAGACGGTCATGCAAAAGATTTGCTAATGATCACTTTGTGGAGGATGTTAGAAATGTTGATTGGAATGGTGTGTACAGTGCTGACGACCCAGAGGTTTCCTTAACTGCTTTCATGAATATATTTATGGAAATTGTTGATAGACATGCACCTATGAAAAAGTTCACAGCTAAAACTAAAACAGCCCAATGGATTGATTTACCTTTAAAGAATTTAATGAAACAGAGGGATGAAGCTAAATTGGTGGCAGTAATATCGGGTTTATTGGAGGACAGATTAAAATACTGTAAACTGAGAAACCAAGTGACTAAATCAAACAAAAGGAAGAAGAAAAAATATTATAGGCAAAGAATTGACAGTATTAAACATTATGGTAAAAAACTTTGGAATACCTTGAATGAGATCAGGAAGAAAAATGCATGTGCCTCTTTTGTTGAAGCAGATGGTATGTTTTTAACTAAGCCCCAAGATAT
This sequence comes from Anguilla rostrata, assembly GCF_018555375.3. Classification (NCBI taxonomy): domain Eukaryota; kingdom Metazoa; phylum Chordata; class Actinopteri; order Anguilliformes; family Anguillidae; genus Anguilla; species Anguilla rostrata. The sequence goes on from NC_057935.1 coordinate 41,591,461, forward strand.
AGCTAACTACTTTAATAACTTCTTTATCAATAAAGTGAACAATCTGAGGCAGAGCCTAGGTGGTACTGATTCTAATCCTTGTGAACTGATAAATAATGAAATAATAGATGGTAAAAATTTTATGTTTCAGTTCAACTGTGTTGTGGCTATAGATGTTAAGATATCGCTGAAGACTCTTTCTGAATATGGCAGTGCAGGCACAGACAATCTTGACAGCAAGGTGCTAAATACTGGTGCTGATTACATTTCGGGTCCCTTAAGTTACATATTGAATAGATGTCTGCTATGTGGGGTGTATCCTAGACTGTGGAAGGAGGGAAAAATCATTCCATTGCTTAAGGATAAGTTACCTTTCAGTGGGCCTAATAGTAGACCTATAAGTATTCTTCCTGTGCTTACAAAGGTTATGGAAAGGATTATTCATATTCAGATCCAAGACTACTTTAACAATAACTGCTTGATTACCAAATATCAACATGCATACAGAAAGGGTTACTCGATTTCTGTGCCGCATTTGACGTTATTGATCATGATATTTTAATCGAAAAGCTTAAATGTTATGGTTTTGGCCCATCTGTGACTACCTTGATGAAGATCTTTCCTCTAGAACACAAAAGGTCTTTTGCAATGGTAGTCTATCAAGTTGTAGTAGTTTAGCATGTGGTATACCTCAAGGAAGTTGTCTGGGACCACTCTTATTTTCAATTTTTACTAATAACTTGCCCCCTGCTGTGAAAAATGCAGGTATAACAATGTACGCTGACGATTCCACTGTTTATTATGCAGCAACTACATGCCATGAATTAAATCAAGTTTTGTCTAGCGAGTTGAATATAGTATATGATTGGATCAAAACAAATAAATTAGCCTTAAATATATCCAAAACAAAAGGTATTGTCTTTGGGTCACGATACAAATTGATTTCAAAGCCTAAACTAGAGCTATCCATATCTGGTGAACCCATACAGCAGGTAGACAAAGCTAAATTGCTGGGCCTAGTCCTTGACAGTCACCTATCATGGACTGAGCACGTTAATACAGTTGTTAGAAAAATGGGCCGAGGCATTGCAGTCACAAGAAAGTGTTCTCCTTATATACAATCACACATGCTGGGTCAGGTTTATAAATCATTCATTTTGTGCCACCTGGACAATTGCTCAACAGTATGGTCGTCTGCATCCAAAACAAATCTCGCAAAACAACAAGTCGCACAAAACAGGGCTGCTAGACTTGTTCTGGGCTGCTCTATTAGGACTAGCACCGAAAAGTTGCACTCCAGCCTCTCATGGCTCACCATTGAGCAAAGGATTTCCTTACGCATGACTACATTTTTCATCTGCACCATGAACTCAAAGTTGCCAACATTTTTATTTGACCAAATAGTTCACTGCAGTAACACACATAACCACAACACCAGATTTGCCGGTTAAAGGTCATATCGTGGCACCCAGCCCAAGGACTAACTCATTGAAATTTTTTTTTTTTTTTCACTTAAATTCATTTACAGAGCCATAACAAACTGGAATAATTTACCCCTTAATCTCCACCTAATAAAAAATAAATTATCCTTTAAAAAGAATATGCAGATGCATCTATTGGCATGCAGATGACAGACTAGTAGGAGGTATAACTCTGTGCTAGTTTTCAATATTCATGTTCCGCTTCATATGAATTGTATAATTCTTATTCTTTTAAACATCATCTGTATATTGATTTTTAATTAGTATTCTAACCTAAATGTATGTTCAGTGTTGACTAGCTTTGAATTTTATATGAATGTAATTTCATATCAATGTAATCCTTGCATTTTATATTAATGTATATTGATGCTATTTAATGTATATTAATGTAATTTAATGTTTATCATGTAATGTGTTAAGTACAGTATGTCAGGTGTGGACCCCAGGAAGAGTTGCTGATTGCCACGGCATCAGCTAATGGGGATCCTTTAAATAAACAAATAAACAAATAAGCATCATGCTATGGGGATGTTTTTCAGCAGCAGGAACTGGGAGACTAGTCAGGATCAAGGGAAAAAATGAATGGAGCAAAGTACAGAGATCCTTGATGAAAACCTGCGCCAGAGCACTCAGGACCTCAGACTGGAGCGAAGGTTCACCTTCCAACAGGACAACAACCCTAAGCGCACAAGACAACGCAGGAGTGATGATAAGAATAAAAATTAATTTAATCAATTTTAGAATAAAGCTGTAACGTAACAAAATGTGGAAAAAGTGAAGGGGACTGAATATCAGAAGGCACTGTAAATTAGTTAATGGTAAATTCCACAATGATATCAGGAAGTATTTTTACAGAGAGAGATGTGGAACCACTTGCTAAATCATATATTGGTGGCAGAGACCCTTGGAAAGTCCAGGCTTAAAGTGCTGCTGCTGCATACTACAGTGAGCTGTAAAAAAACTTGGGACAAAGACATATATCTTTTCTTGATTTGGCTTTGAGTGATGGCAAGAGCAAAATGTGGAGGCCAAATGGAACTACCTAAGATCCAAAGCAACCCCATCATTTATGAAACGAGGTGCTGGGGTGTTATGGTTTGGGCATGTATGCCTGCCACAGGTATTGGCTCACTTGTTTTCATTGATTATGTAACTTCTGATTGCAGTGGCAGAATTCTGTGTACAGTGTACAGTAGCATCCCATCTGCTCAAGTTCAAGCAAATGCCTTCAACTCATCTCTTCATCCTACTGTGCGGCTAAAGCAGCAATGGAGTTTTTCAAAGCCAAAAACTGAAAAATTCTTGATTGGTTAAGTCAATCACACAATCTGAATCCAATTGAACATATGATTCATATGCTGAAGAGAACACTTAAAGCATCTTGCCCCCGAAGCTGGCAGAAGCTGAAAATGGCTGCAGTACAGGTCAGAGAAGATTCTCAGCACCAGGTCTGTGGGTCATAGACTTTCAGCAGTCATTGTATGCAAAGTACTAAACATTAGCACTTACATTTACATGGCCCCAACCATGATGGTGCCCTGAAATCTAAAAGTGTGGAGTACAGAGCCAAAAAAAATATGTCTTTGTCCCAATCATTATGGAGCTCTCTGTATATTCTACCAGACTGTGGACAACGGAAGAACCCATATGGGCTGAATGCCCTGTTTTTACTATTTTATTTTCTTATATGATTGTGTTAAATATTTACATATTAAATACTTTTTTGTGTATACAAATGTGATTGGACCATGGCCCTGCTGACCCATGTCATTCTGCTGTCTATGATTTTGAAAGATTTAATGACCAGTGCCACCTCTAGCACTTTGGCTTAAAGGGAAAGCAGGTAAGCATAGCCTAAGTATTAAGACACCAATGTTCAACTCGCTACATATAAAATAAGCAGGTAGTCAAAGAACTGCTGTACAAAAACCTTTTTTGTGTGACTTGAATATGACAAAGAAATAGGCTAACAGGAATCATGAAAACCATAGTATTGATTGCCTAGTAAACTTTATTCTTCTCTGTATAAATAGGAACAAAATAAATAATTTAAATACAGCAAAACATGATAAATAAATGGAGATATCTTAATAAATAATAGAGGAACATGGCAAACATGCAGTGCCCAAGAAACAGATAATGACCACTGCTAGGCCATTGTGTTAACACATGTTAATGTATATTTTCTGAACGCAACGTCTCATACGTTTCAAAAGTTCTTTCATCTGCAGCTCATTTCCACTCTCTATGACTTTGCAGTCTTTCCCCTGAAAGAGAGAAATACATAGTCTTGTCAACATTTATGTGAATCCTGGGGTTTTGCCTACCAAGATGAAAACAGTCTATAACAAGCATAATTTGGCCTACAATTTTCTCCAAATAAAAGACACTGCTCTCCAGCCTATTATTGGCAACAATTATGTTGAACAACTTCATATTTTTTTATGATAATGTGCTGAAAAATGATCCCATTTCATTGTAAGATCTGCATTTTGTCTCATCTTCAATATGCCTTATCTGAAATGGCTTTTTCTGAAACTATTGGTTTAGTACTAATACTGTAAAATGATACAGTACATTTTGACCTGAAATTTATATTATGGAATATGGCTGTTAACTGTCATTTAAGTTAAATTGCAGATATGACTGATGATTTCAGCTTCTGCTTTGAAGTAATACGGCAACAGTAGAGTGAAATTTGTTATTTTTGCTATATAGTTAAGGCATTTGGATTTGAGATCAAAAGGATAATATGAGACAAAAGTACAGGTGATCAGCTTTTATTTCATCGTAGTTGCATGCATATGTTTTACCATTTTATAGAAACAGCTGTTTTTGAGTCCCCTCTATTTTCAACTGTGCAAAATTCAGTTAACGAATGAACATAAAAGTAAAGCAATAAAGTGTAATATTTAGTTGCATTGCCCTTAAATGCAGTGCATCAAGTCTATGATCCATTGATATCACCCAACACTTGATATCTTCTTTAGAAATGGTTTTCCATGCCTTCAATGCTGCCTTTTTATTGAGCTTCATTTGGAGAATTTCTGTCTTTAGTCTCCTCTTCAGCAAAATAATTGCATGTTCAATTGGATTTAAATCAGGTAATTGACTTGGCCAGTCCAAAACCAGTCCACTTTTCACAATTGATGAATGCTTTGGTTGTTTAGGCATTGTCTTTGCAGTCATTGTCTTGCTGCAGGATGAAGCGCTGGCCAATGAGGAATTTCTTTGTACATAGCCAGGCAAAATCTGACTTTACATTTTCAAATTCATCCTATTGCTACCATCCTCCATTACGTCATCAATAATGATCATTGAGCCTGTTCCATAAGCGGAAATGTGTGCCCAAGTCATGACCCTACCTCCTTTGTATTTCACAGATGTGGTGGTAAGCTTTGGCTCTTGGACTCTTCCTTCCTTTTTCCACATTTTCAGCTGTCCATTGCTTTGGTAAAGGTTTATATTGGTCTCATTTGTCCATAAAGCTTTGTTCCAATCTGGCTTGTCTCTATTTTTTGGTGAATTCTAATCTGGCCCTTCGATTCTTGCTGCTGATGAGAGGTTTGCATCTTGTAGTGTGGCCTCTATAATTGTGCTCTCAGAGTCTTCTTAATGAATTATTCTGTTCTCTAAGCTTACAGAGGAGTTGTTTTTCAGCAATAGTTAGTTCTCTATTCTTCATGGTGGTGTATGCCTCTGACTCCAAATGCAATTTCCACAGAGGAAAACAAAGGCCAAAACCCAGACTAAACCCTCACTGCTCTTTCATGTTTAACTTTTCCACAGCCGAAAATTGAGGGGACTCAACACAAAAACAGCTGTTTCTATAAAATGGTAAAGCATATAGATGTGTAAATGCCATTAAATAAAAACTGATGCCTTACGTATGTAGCAAAAGTAACAAATTTCACTTTACCATTATTATACTTTTGGAGGGCACTGATATAATAAATACAGAACATATCACCTTCTATAAGAATCTGCTGGAACCTATTTTTGTGGGTTTAAATCCTAGCTTTCTTCCATTTGATTATTGAAGGATTTGAGCAGAATCATGTCAAAATTACCTGACTGTATGTCCTGAACAATCTGGAAATTGTTGCATTTCTCCCAAGGGTATTTGATGTAATTTTCCAAGCTTTGCAGAAATCTTCTTTCTGTATTATGATTAAAAACATTATAAATAATTAGTTTTCTTGAAGAAAAGAAAAGCATAAAACTACACAATTGATATATCACTGATATAATTACAGTAAATGTCAAAAAGAATCTTTACCCTCCCATGAGTTTAATCACCATAGTGATGTAATTTTTGTGAAATCCATGTGCTACTTTATTTCAAATGAAGTCCAGAGGAATATACCTGTATAATACCTGTGTACTATGCCTGAGCAAACTGAGCGGGCCCAACAAAAACGTAATTGTAATATTGTAATAAGAAAATTGTAATAAGAAAATTATTTGTTCACTGATTCAGAAGATTTTATGTTATCATGTTATAAAATGGTTAATAATAATAATAATAATAATAATAATAATAATAATAATAATAATAATAATAAATTACCGTGCACTTTTCATAGTTGATCACATCTGGAACAAACTGGTTCGTGAATATCTAAGATAGAAAGATAGACATTTTAATATTTTAATAAATTGAAAAGTTAGGATTTCCCCCATGCAGTGCCTCTCTGTTTCCTACTGCTTGATGATAAAAAATTCCTGATTCTTACCTTAGGGTCTGTCTTGTTGAGTTCTGTATTAATTTCCTCCAGTTGGATCCTCTTGCATTCATGAGGAATTGACTTAGTGCTGACTAGCACCAATGTTAATGAGAAAAGAATAACAGCCTTCATGGCTTTGAAGTCTGGTTACGTCTAAACGATGTCAACTGTCTTTGATTCTAAATGCAGATTACTTATATCTTTTACACAGGATGTCTACAACTGCTGACACACACATGCACATAATTGGTATTTAATTATCTTGATTGAGATTTTGTTGATTTCTGCCACGTCATTGGAAAACTCTTAGAAAGTAATTTCCTAGCACTCAAATATATATGTCATATGTACATAAGGGAAATTTTTCTATGCCTGTTCCGATACATTGTCATACAAAATGTAGCATGACGTACATGTTCATTGAATGCCATAAATTAATTCTTGGCAACTCTTTTGTACAAAGTCACACAGATGACCATGTATATGTTGGATCACACTCATGGTTATGGTGGTGGGTTTGTCATGGAAGTCATGAGACTTTTTTGAGAATACAATATACTCATTATCTGTATTATGTATTTTATGCAGCCTACTTTGCTCATCTTTATCAAGGATGTGAATAATTTTGAATTGTGTGTGATTGGGAGGAACGTCCTCTGATCTGAAGAGTCTGTCTGGAAGGATTTCAACTCCCACCTCCGAGAGAGCTTTTTCTGTATCCCGGAAGAGGTTGGGGACATGGAGTCTGAATGAACCCTCTTCAAAACCTTGATTGTTGAAGTGGCTACAAGGGGTTGTGGAAAAAGTTGGTTTGTGCATGTCCTGGCAGCAACCCAAAAACCTGTTAGTGGACTCCAGCAGTAAGGGGGACTGTCAAGCTGAAGAAAGAGGCATTCCAGACCCGGTTGGCATGGGGAACCTCTGATTCAACAGACTTGGCATGGGGAACCTCTGATTCAACAAGTATTGGCAGGTGAAAAAGGTCACACTGCTGCAGTTGCAGAAGCAAAAGCCGGGGCATGGGAGGAGTTTGGAGAGACCTTGGAGAAGGACTTTTGGTCAGCTCTTCAGTGGTTCTGGAGAACCGTTTGGCACCTCAGAAGGGGAAAGCAGGACACTGTCCAGGCTGTTCTTAGCAGGGATGGTGAAACTCTGATCTCAACTGGGAATATTGTCGGAAGGTCGAAGGAACACTTTGAGGAACTCCTGAATCTGACAAACATACCCTTCTTTATGGAGGCTGAGCTGGAGCAATCTGGGGGATCAGAGTCCAGCTCTGTGGCAGAAGTCACTGGGGTGGTAAGAGAGCTCCTCGGTGGCAGGGCACCAGGGGTGGATGAGATTCATCCAGAAATGTTGAAGTCTCAGTCATGGTTGACATGGATCTTCACTGTCGCATGAAAGTCGGGAACAGTACCTTTGGAATCGCAAACCGGGATGGTGGTCTTCCTTTTAAGAAAGGGGACAGGACCAGAGGGTGTGTTCCAATTATCGGAGGATCACACTCCTCAGCCTCCCCGGGAAAGTCTGTGTCAAGGTGCTGGACAGGAGGCTATGACTGATAGTCAAACCCCAGATTCAGGAGAAACAATGTGGGTTTCGTCCAGGCTGTGGAACAGCAGACCAGCTTTTTACTCTCTTGCAGATTTTTGAGGGGGCAAGGGAGTTTCCCTATCCAGTCTACTTGTGTTTTGTGGATTTGAAGAAGGCATAGGACTGTGAGCCCTGGGGTGTCTTATGGGAGGCACTGCTGGAGTATAGGGTGCCAGTGTTGCTGTTACTTGCCATTCAGTCCCTGTATAATCAGAGTGAGATCTGTGTAGGCATTCTCAGAATTAAGTCAAGCTCAGTCAAAGTGGGTATCAGATGCTTTGTCTCCCCTCCTGTTTGTGGTATTCATGGACAGTATTTCAAGGTGCAGCTGAAGTATGGAGTGTGTCCAGTCAGAGGACATAAGAGGTGGCATCTCTGCTGTTTGCAGATGATGCAGATGACTCTTAGCCTCATCATACTGTGACCCTCGGTGCACACTCAAACGGTTTGCAGCTGAGTGTGATGTGGTAAGGGGGAGAAACTACCCCAGATGGAGGAGTTCAAGTATTCACGAATGAGGAAAAAAGGGATTCAGAGATTGACTGCCGTCTAGGTGCAGCAGCCATGTGGACATTGTATCGAACGGTGGTGGTGAAGAAATACAGCCGAAAGGCAAAGCTTCTCGATTTATCAGTCGATCTTTGCCCCTATTCTCACCTATGGTCACAAGTTATGGGTAGTGACCCATATAAGCAGCTGAAATGGGGTTCCTCCATAGGGTGGCAGGGCTTACTCTCCTTGATAGGGTTAGGAGCTCTGCTGTCCAGGAGGACCTCAAAGAAGAGCCACTACTCCTCCGCATTGAAAGGGGTTAGCTGAGGTGGTTTGGGCGTCTGATAAGGATGCCTCCAGGGCACCTCCCTCCAGGCACGGCCACCGGGTAGGAGACCGAGGGGTAGACCTAAAATACACTGAAGGGATTATATTCACCAACTGGCCTAGGATTGCCTTTGGATCCACCGAGATGAGCTGGCAGAAGTTGCTGGGGAGAGAGATGTCTGGACTGCTGAGCTTCCCCTGTTGTCATCCAGACCCTGATCTGGATCATGCAGTTAGAAAATGGATGAATGAATAGATGGATGGATGGATGTTTTCTGCAAGAATAAGCCATTGTGTTGGTAATGGTTCTGTTTTTTGTTTTCTGATATTTTGTTTTTCTGTTTATTCTTTGTTATTCTACCTTGTATATCATCAGGTGGGATTAAAAATCTAGTTGCACAATATGAAATTTAAAGGAATTTACTGTTTCCTGTGTAAGGCTGGTTATTGACTCATCACATGGTTTATTTTACCTAAAATATGTGTGTAGACATATATGTATGTGTATGTATATGTGTATGTATGTATATATACAGTATGTTGTTATTGTTGAGATATTAAAACACTAAAGTCATGGTTTTACAATGACATCAATTATAATCCAGTATTTAACAAATTTACAAGCAATGACAATGAGGCATTTATATCACTGAGGTAAATACACAGTCAAATCAAGTTTCAAACATAGGTAAAATGTTTAAGGCGTTAGTTAGGTGGAGTAATATTCACTATAAAGTGCCCAAAGCATAATGGCCTTGCTCTGGCCTATCTAATGTTACAGGAAACACTCGCTGTCTCTCTGCCGGTGTGTGTGTCTAACTGAGGAAATGAGTGAATTGCATCAAAGGGATGGGAAAAAAGATCAGAATACGAATAATATTGGTCAAATTCGGGAGGAGAAAACATTTGGGGAGAACACATTATTTGAGTGTTGCACACATGGAATGTGCAAAGCAAGTTCTGTTAGGAAACTCAAAATTGCAGCACACAACACTTTTCTCTTACCCATCCAATCACAGGCACACATCACCAATGGAGCACCTTTTTACACCAACAATCTGCCCTGTCAGTGCTGCTGCTAGCCTGCGCTGCTTTTGCATGCTTCATTGCTACTGCTCAGAATTGCACTCACCCTCCACCACCCCAGCACCACCTATTGTTTGGATCAGCTTCCAGATCCTCAGTGGTTTTGGTATTCCTCCTATTTAGTAGGGGAGATGTATAGTACTCCCGGTTAGATAAGGTGAATAGATGAAGTAGATCCATTCAGCACCAAACCAAAAATGTATTTACATATTCATGTAAATATTTTAATATGTGAGTTGTCCTGACTGAATTATAGTTATGTAGCCTATGTAGCGTAACACACAGGATATTTACTGTCGCCTAATCATATTGTATAAATAGGTAAATTGATATACCAAAACCTGGCAATATTGAAAATTGTGGTGTATATCTAATCAGCCTAACAATGACAATGGTTCTCAGTGTTGTCACATGGTGTATGGTTGATCCATTTAAGCCTTGGATGTGGGGTCAGACATTCAGCACTCCGAAAAAGGCTTAGGCCAAAACGTTTTTGCATATCGTTTATAATAGTTTATAATATACTTGTGAGTCCTGTCTGTTTTTTGCTTTAATTTATAGATAAATGTTAACATGTCTTTATGAAGCAAAATGTAACTACTAGTTTTCCTTGTACGTGGAGGTCACTGGAATTTATGCATTGTTTTTGACTCTGTAGAGATTTAGGAATGTGTGAGCTCTGGAGTGCTGCAGCAGGTCAGCCAGTCTGTTAAAGTTCTCAAGATCTGTCATATTCACATTGGTACCAAGGGAAAATGCTCTGCATACTGGTTGGCACACAGGCAAATTTTTTAAATAATTTTTTTTTTGTTGACAGTTGATTTATCAGGGCCAGATCCCAGGGTTACAGAGATGGCCAGGAGGAATATGAAGAGTGAGACTTGTTTCACTGTATGAAATAGCTTGCCACTGGATGCCCCAATTTGTTTTCAGTTCCATACATGATCAATGTATGATGTTGTACTAAATACCGATTGAGTGCAGTCCTTAAATATTTACAGTATGAGCACCTTTTTGCCACTAGATGGTGCTATTTAGTTTTTAGGCAGCATTCTCTTAGTTTTCAATAATTTTTTTTTTTTTTGTTGAGTGAATATGATTTTCCTTGTCTTTTCAAGAATCAGTGAAACCCCTGTCCTTTCCATTTCACAGAAATAAATTCAGATTCCCTTAACAAAGGAAAAACTGCATAGGAATTTGCTGCACAGTGATATGCTGCTACAATGTGATATGTTATGTCATTCTTTTAATCCATTTAATGTGCATAAATAACATTTTGCAATGGTTTAATACATTCCCCATACCCCTAGACCTACATTGAATTGCTGGTCATCAGAGTGCAAAATGTCCCATAACATGAATCTGCTACTTTATATGTGAAAGTATACAAATAAGTATACCAATCAACTAGCATTATACTACATACATCTGTTTTTTAAGTGAGAATTACATTATTTATTTATTTATTTATTTATTTATTTATTTATTTATTTATTATTTTGACTGGAAACCATCTTGTGTATCACTGATATGGCAATGAAGATTGAGACAGTTTTGGTTATATAAGATTTAACTATTTTTTCAATAAGAAAGTTAATAAAGTACAGCTTAACATGAAAACTATTTAACACTCACGACACGCACTAAGAATACAATGATGATAAAATGTGAAACAGCTTTTGCACACAGGTGCATCGCCTATGTAAAACAGACACGACAGTTAAGCAGGAGCATTCTTTTGCATTATGGAACTGAAAGTATTTTTTGTTGCAAGCCACTCCTCCGCACTACTCATGGTAACGATGACTCTGCATTATTACAGGGTTACTCTACGCCTTTGGTGCTGAAGTGGCAGTCTGTGATTCTTATCTCTTGGGCTTGAAATAAGTCAACCTGTAATTTCCTGTAAGAATGATTCTGTGAATCCCACACAGCAGATTGAAATCTAGATTACAATTTAGATTAAGTTTTCTTAAAGGATTAAGTTTTCAAATTTTGTCAGATTGCAAATGTTTACTCATAAATACATATAAAAGGATCCATAATTATAAATAGTAATCTGATGACTGATGACAGTAAGTATGACTATGTACAAGTAAAATTTGTTCTGTATAAGTAAAATATTTTATATGCTTACAGGGTGCAATGGACTTGGTTTTGGTTTTCTTAAATTATAAACTGTGGAAATGTTTTCACCATCTTAAAAAGTCTGTAAGTCTGATAACCTTTAACAAACATGTGTGATTAAGTTGTTTTCTAATATAATCAGTGACACTATTTCATTAGTCAAGGTAATCACACACATGTTTGATAAAGGTTATAATACTTACAGACTTAAAATTTTTAAAGATGCAGTTTAGAATTCATTAATAATGATGTCACTGACTGTAGGTGTCTTTATCCAACTTCCAGTGCCCTGATTCAGACCCACCCATGTAGAAGAAAATGTTTTCATACAAACAAGACCTTGGTTTCTTTAGAATTAAGAAAATATACTATGTCATATGTAGGATGGGATAAAATGTGGTCATCACTGAAAGATGCTGCACAAAGGCCCTGTAGGCCTCCTACTTGCCTTCGGTGACATGCCAATTTGAAATAATTGAAGACACTAGCATAAAATTGAAACAAATAAATTATGCCTACCTTAATAATAATGCAATTTAAAAGTTATAGGAAGGGCCAAGACCAATATTATTCACATTTTAATGATGCTTTGTTATGCCCCCGTTAAGCAATACCATACTGAATGAACACTGCAGTGGATATCTGACAACTTTACCTCAGGGTTTCAGTAGGGGTCATATGATAATAGATATCTATGTACAGCAATGGATACCACACTGAGCATTTAATTCAGAAAGTCGATAGGAATAGGATTGTGTTATGTACCGTATTCTCTATTACGGCAGTCTTGCTTCTGCTCTCTCGCTTAACTGTGAAAACACATTTTTTTTCATTATATTGGGTTATTGACTTCATTCACACCTAACCTATGCAAACCCATATTTTTTACAGATAGTCTCGATTTTTACACACATGAACTGGCACAATAGACACAAAGATCAAAACTTGCTTGTTTATGCTTTAGATTTGACATATTTCCAAAACAAGATTCCATTTTTGCAAAACAATGACCAGGACCAGCAAAACAGATTTTGGCCAAATAGCCCAAATCCACTGCAAAATGCAGTATTTTTTTCCAATAAATGCCCTCTCTGGTATATTGGCATTTATATTCTATATACTTTTCCTCTATTGATTAGCTCATCTCTTCAGCTTTGTCCACAAAGGTGGAGTAAATGCAAAATATCAGTTTCGGAATGTTCAGAAATCAACTACGGCAACTATATATTTGGAAATTGTCATTTACATAAGAAAGGAAGGCCTAATTCACAGTGCAGTGATTCACAGTACAATACACAGGTCCCCTGGTATACAACGACTGTTGGACATATTATTTGTCTGGATTCATTTTTATAAATAAAATATTAGTCAAATTCACTTTCTTCATAACTACCGGGTTCAACATCTGGAACCAGTCACCTTGCTTTCCTCTATTTTATAAAGAGTATACATATGCTTTCTAGTGGGGTGCCACTTTATGCAGACTGTCATGCAAAGGATTGTGCAACATTACAATACAATACAACTTTATTTGTCCACACAGAGAGGAAAATTGCCTTTGACTCACATGGCATGACATAGTACACAGCAATACACAAAATATAAAATAAACACATAAGGACACATAAGAAACACATAAGAGCATAAGAGATACAAATAAAAGATTAAGAACCTAACAGGATAAGAGCAGCAAGTCGTTACAGTGCATTATATAGAATTTAATATGGTGATTGCACTTGGAATGAAGGACTTCCTAAAAACATTTCTGGTTGCCAGTGGCACCCTATAGTGCCTCCCTGAGTTCATCATCTCAAACTGAGTGAATAAAGGATGAGAATCATCACTAAGAATGCCCAGGGCTTTATTCCTGGTTCTAAGGATGTATAGGTCACTAAGTTGAGTCTGAGATTTTCTCACAATTTTTCCAGCCATGCCAACAATTCTGACAAGTTAACTCCTTAATCTGCAGTTGAGGTTGCCAAACCATGATGTAAGGTTAAAAGTGAGTACGCTCTTGATCAGAGCCTTGTACACAGTTTCTAAAATTGAGTGGCTCACGTTAAGACTGTTGAGTCTTCTGAGAAGATAAAGGCGCTGTGAACATTTCTTGAATATATAATCAGTGTTTTCAGAGAAGTTCAGTTTACTATCCAGAATTGTGCCCAAGTGCTTGAAACTGTCTACAGTTTCAACAGGTTGACCATTAAGTATGACTGGCTTTGTTAAAAAATCCTGATTGGTACATATGATCAGTTCTTTAGTTTTACTAGTGTTAATCTCTAGAGCACCGCTTTGACACCATGTCTGAAGAGCTTGTGTGTGTGTCGGATAGCCCACTTCGCTTAAGGAGTCTCCCTTCAATAAAAGTCCAACTAAGGCCATGTCATCAGCATACTTCTACAAACTGTAACATTGGTTTTGGATCATGATTCCATTTGTGTACAAAGAAAACAGTACAGGGGAAAGAACGCATCCTTGCAGGGGGCCCCTGTACCAATAGTGAGTTGATCAGACGTATTTCCTTTGACACAGACTTTCTGCGGTCGTTTGGAGAGGAAGTCTCTCATCCAAAGAATGAGGCCAGTGTTAACCCCAAGTTCAATGAGTCTTTTCAAAAGAATATGTATTTTCATTGAGTTAAAAGCAGAACAAAAATATAAAAATAACACTGTAGCATATCCTTTAGGCTGCTGAAGATGTTTTTAATATAACTTCTGATTTATACTGATCAGGTTTAAGTGTATAATCGAGAGTCCTATCTGTGTTTGCATTTTTTTAACTACTTTGGCACAGTACCTAGATCAAGACAAATTTGACTACTAAAACACACAGGTTTAGCATGATTGATGCTATAAAACAAAAGAATTGTTCTCACGTGTTAAATTCTTAAATTGTGGAAAAAAACATGTATTGGTCTATGCTAAATTCTGGGTTCTCTTTAAATCTTCTTTATTTTCAAGGTTATTTCTTCAAGGTAAATTTCATAACAGTCTCCAGCAGAAAACAAAACAGGGAAAATAATACTATTCACGAAACCTAATACAGTACACCACGAACAAGTACTATAGAATCACTACTGATGTAGTATTTGAGGGAGAAGCAGTAGTTTCTAAGTCTGCTGAGGGACAAGTGTAAACGTTGCCATTCCTTATAACACAGTGGCATCTGCTGGGGACTCAGCTGCATAACATGTACCCACTGACAAAACAAATGCAACATTATAAGGGTTTAAATACACATGAAGGAGAGGAGAGTAAACAGCCAAGAATTTCAAATGTATTTTTTATGTTTATGTTTATGTTGAAACTAGAAATCATGTCCAGAAATTGTCTTGTTTGAGGGATGCTACTGAATTAAAAAACCCCACCCAGAAAATACTGCTATGTGATATCTTTAAAACATTTATTACATGTACGCTGCTGGTAAAAAGTTT
The DNA here is from genome assembly GCF_018555375.3 of Anguilla rostrata. Lineage (NCBI taxonomy): Eukaryota > Metazoa > Chordata > Actinopteri > Anguilliformes > Anguillidae > Anguilla > Anguilla rostrata. Next base: position 41,606,706 of record NC_057935.1, read on the forward strand.
TAGAACACCCCCATTTTCCAGTTTTTATTAAAATTTTACACAGTTGTCTCAATGTACTCTGAAATTAAAGCATCGAACAAATAAACAATTTGAGGTAAATAAAGAAATCATGGAATCGTTCTGTTTAACACAATTTCATCTAAATTTTTAACTCATCAAAGTAGCCAACTTTTGCAGATATAACTGCCGAACACACTCGTGGAATTCTTTCTACAATGGAAATCAAATATTGTTCGGAAAGTTCTTTCCAACAATGTTGCAGAAGTTCCCACAAATGTGATGCACTTGTAGGCTGCTTTTCTTTCACCCTTCTGTCCAGTTCATCCCAAGCCAGCTCAAAGGGGTTTAAGTCTCGAGACTGTGCTGGCCATTCCACGATTTTAAGCCTACCGTCTTTTTCTTTTCTTCTAAGGTAGTTCTGACATAGCCTGGAGGTATGTTCTGAGTCATTATCTTGCTGTAGGATGAACCTCTGACCAACTCAACGTAGACCAGAGGGTGTTGCACGGCGCTGCAAAATGCTGTGGTAGCCCTTTTGGTTCAGGGTGCCAGTCAGTCTGTGCAAGTCCCAAAATCTGAATCCAGAAAAAGAGCCACGGACCATCACACTTCCTCCTCCATGTTTGACAGTTGGTGTCACACACTGAGGAACCATGCTTTCATCTACTCAACAGCGTACAAAAACCCTGCGTGATGAACCGAAGACCTTGAATGGACCTTCTTCCAGTCTTCAGTAGTCCACTGCCGGTGCTTTGTGGCCCAGGCAAGCCTCTTTTTCTTATTTTGCCGTTTTAGCAATGGCTTTCGTACTGCCACTCGACCTGTCAATCCTGCAGCTCGAGGTCTTCTCTTCACAGTTGAGACTTGCTCACTTCAACCACTGTTAAGCTGTGTTTGAGGCTGTTGTCCTGTGAGCCACATATCATGCAAGCTGTTGACTCTCAGAAACTTCTCTTCTGATTCTATTGTGACTTTGGGTCTGCCGGACCTCTTCCTCCAGTTTCCAAGTGCGTTTTGATGGTGTAGGAAACCGTATTCACTGACACCTTGGCTTTCTTTGCAATTTCTCTAAAGAAAAGACCTACACTTTTAAGGGTTATAATAGTCTGTCTGTCTTCCTTTGTTCCATTATGATAACAATATACTACTTCCTGCAGTGCAATATTGTCCACATAATGCGTCAGAGGGTGTAGTAACACAGTCTGTTCGAACACTGATTTTATACAGACAAAGGATTTGTAAGTAATCAGCAAAAGTTGGGACACCTGTTGTAATTGTTTGCATCAACTTTCAAGGCTGAATTTACTGCCATTGATGCAGAAAAGCTGTAAGTTGTTAACCCATTACTTGTTCCCTGAAAAATAACTTTTTATAAGGCCTCTGAAATTTACATATTTTTCAGTTTTTGGTGACCTAAGCTTTTCTTTTTTTAACCTCTGGCAGTCTACTGCTTACCTTTGTACCATTTCAGGTCATTCACTGGACTTTTGACTGGTAGTGTAGGTAACATGTAGTACTGTAGTACTGTACAGCCATAACTATTGGCTATCAGTTTGCTCTGTTGAATAATAATAATAATAATAATTATCATTATTATTGGTGGCCTGTCCAAGTTGTATTCCTGCCTCTTGCCCAATGCACGCTGTGAGAGGCTCCAGCACCCCCTCATGACCCTGCTCAGGATAAGCAGGTATAGATAACGCATGGAAAATAATAATAATATGGATTGCAAAAATAGTGAGTCTTAACACACAATGTCTTGTGTGAACATGCAAATTGCTGTATTCGGGTGTAATACCTGTAGAAACAGGAATGGTTATAAAAAACATTGACCGGGCGCCATTTTGAAATATCAGTTGGGCTTCCTTTTAAAATGTAATGAGCACACCATGATTTCAGCATTGTTGTGAGCAGACAATGAAACAAATTAAAGTACGGACTGACCAATGGCTTGTTTCTAAGAGGCTGTAACTTTAACATAGAGAAACATAAGCCTAAATCTTGAATTCAAGCACATTTCATGCAAATGTATTCAACAATGTCCTTTGAATAGATGAGAAAAAAACTTGGGACAGGTTGGGGGGATGGTAGCGATTCTGGAGCGGCGGGGAGGGGACCAGACACTGTTGGGTGGTACAAGTTAAGCTATTATGAACGTAGGTCAAGGTAAACAGATGTAAACAGATGGTCACTGAATCAAAGAATATCCCAACAAGCTAGGCCTATAGCTTCCTAAAGCCTACAGAACACAACATGTCAAGCCAAAAAGCCCAGAAGAGATATGGTTTGGCATGGCCAAAGCTCACATTGTAGTAGGCTAGCAGGCTATGAATACAATGCATAGGCTACACTATTAATTTACATATTTCACAACTTGAGCACTGCACTCAGAGATTGCTAACCATCTAGCTAGGTAACAAGTATTGCTACAGCCAAAAACTGCACAACTGCACCATACTAGTTAGCTAATAGCCTAATCACATGACAATAAAATCCACCCATTACCCAACACTCTTCAAACTCCCAGAAGCTAACTTACAGAGGGCAATGTGCTGTCAGTATTCCCCCAATTTCATCACACAAAGGAGTTTTTACTGAAACACTGAGTATAACCTATTGTACCCAATACTATATATTGTCCCAAATACAGTTTCATTCATTGAATTTACTGCACTGTGGGAATATGTGAATATTTCATTTAAAATGAAATTGAAATTGAAATTTAAAACTGGGGCTTACTGACGTTGCACAGCAAATGCTAATGCATAGACAATGCCAGGATCAAATCCTTAATATTGTCAATCACTAACCATCTTACATTATAAAACAATATTATAAGTATTAATTAAATGCTGCTGTCAGATCAGAAGGCACTATTCTGTGACGTGTTCCTTATTTATAGTTATAGGTTGAAAAATTCTCATGAATCATGAGAACTGCATTTGTCATGGACGTTTTGTATGGTAAGACAAAACTGCCACAGTGTGGCTTAACGTAACGGCAGGACATTTTTTTCTCATGCTTGATATCACCACACCATCAAATATGAGACACTACTGAAAATCCCCCCACCCCTACTTCTCTGTGACATCCAAAGCCAAGTATGTGCTGTACACTGTGTACCACCAGCCCACAGTGAACTCAAAAAGTTTTCCTTTCTTTTTCTCTGTCTATCTATAGGGTAGATAAAAATTATTGTCTGAGAGGAGAATATTTAAGGTGATCCTCAAATTCCCCTCAAATAAAGTGAGCAGCTTAGCTGTGTGTAGATTAAAGTGTGCTGAGATATAGCTGACTCTGGTGAAACACGTCTTCACATGATTTTTGTGCTCTTTGACCATTTTCATGCAGACTTTCTGCCGGAAGCTTCTTCTTCTATCAGGCAATATACTGTGGTATTTATAATCTATCTATTGCCTCTAGAAAAGTCCAGCTGCGATCTGAAAACTGGTGAGAGGCTACCACAAGCACTGTGATCTAGATTACATCAGCATTGCTCACCATACTTGTATATTCCAATTTATACGTTTATTCAAATTTAATTGCTAAGTTAATGCATGTCTTGTTACAGCCAGAAGGTCAATGTGGTTGTGGTTTTGACGGCATTGGTTGGGGGGGTGGTGGTAATTATCACTTGTGTAAGTAGCCAGTTTTTCCATATTTACTCATGGAAACAAATCTGATGTAGCTGAAATGTTGAAGAGTGACATCTTTTCCAAACCCAAATCAGACATGTGGCCGTTATCCAGGGACTGCTTTTAGAGCAGGGTAACCTGTCTATATATATATATTAAAAAAATAAATTAAATTAAATTAAATTAAAAAAATTAAAAAATTATTATTATAATAAGCATAACAGGGTACACCTGAAACAGAGGGGTAACATACAAATGTCATGTTAAGGAAAACACTGGATGTCTTTGAACCAATGAGACCCATCTGAAGAAATTCAATTTAACAAAGAAGAATTTACTTATCATTTGTTACAAACTCGTCAATACACACTGTAAAAGGACACAGTAAACCAACTTAAAATAATTAAATCCATTTGAAAAGTACAGAGCTTTTTCCATGTTTGACATGATCACAGACTATTATACAAAGGAAGTGTATCACCCATGATTGAGAGCTTTTCGAACAATATATAAAACAGAGAGCATTGACCAACTATGTTGTTTACTGTGATGTTTAACGAGGGCCTCAAATTCATGGGTCTGTGTATAAAGCTACTTTTTTTTTATGTCGGGCTAGTTATCTGCAAAGTTCGGGGGGGGGGGGGGGGGGGAGGAAAAAATTGGAAGGGGGGGGCACTTGCTGACTCCCTGTCAGCACAGTAAACAGTCTGTTTTCCTTTGAGGGTCTGATAAGAAGCAGACTTCTGTGAACTGCCCTACACACCATAGATACAGCAGTCCCTTCATTTTAGCAATGAGATTGGTAGTTTGCTATAGCTAGGTTCTGTATCTCTGTGCACGTGTAGCATCTGTGTCTCTGCATCAAAGCCTGTGTTTGTCCTGCTTGTTAGTGGTAACATTTTAAAAATAACCACACAAATACCCTATTAACGTGAATTTATTTTCACTTCGTAAAAACAGTAGTTTCCTCACTAAATGTTTTTTATGTTGGTATGCTCTGTCACACAAAAGCATACCGAAAGACTTTGGGGTGGAATTCTTTTCAGAAATCTTAGTGCTTCTGCATTGACTCCAGAGTATTTCAAAAAGCAAATCTTACCAAATGTGCCATTGTAAGAGCTCGGGCACCAATCAGTTTTTGTATTTTCCTCATTTGATCATTAAATGTCTATTAACTGCATTTCTTACTGTATGTTTTTTTTTAAGATGGGCTCTAGTTTCCTGAAGAAGTGAGTATAGGTTCAGCAGGTCATAGAGCATAGAGCATAGAGCACTGGCATTGCACCCTTGAGCAAGTTACTTAACCTGCATTGCTTCAATATATACAGTATGTCTAGCCATCTAAATGGAACAAGTTGTGTAAGTCACTCTGGATAAGTAAGTCGTCTGCTAAATGCCTGTAATGTAAAGGAAATTCCCCATCGTATCTCTCCCTTAGCGCTACTCCCTGTATTTTGGCCAACTAGGACCAGAGCAGGAAAACCCAGGTTCAGAATGTTAAATCCTCCCCAGTATTTTGTTCCAATCACCTGGTTTTCATAATTAGCGCAATTCTTCTGCTAGGAGGTAGAGCTAATAAGTGAAAGTAGCTGGCTGAGTTCATGCAAGGAAGAAACATATGGCAGGACATTTACTTTTTGACACTGGACTCTCCAATTCTGACTAAGACTGAAAAGAGAGGAAAAGGTGTGACTATCTTACAGGAGTAACAAGAAAACATATTTGTGGCAAGAAAATCACTAGCTATAGTGCTTAAAATATTGCGTAATCCCACTCAGGGTCTCACTAACATGAATTTCCCTTAATACATTTTGTGGCTGATTGTAGCTTTACTTTGGGGGTTCTCATATCTATGCCTGCCTTAAACAGACTGCTGTCAAATCTGTCTGCAAGGTTAAGCCTTGGAACTTCCCCCAACCTGGGTGCACTGGAAACTGAACCGTGTATATGGCTTTCTTCACAGAAGGCTTCAGCAGTGATGAAAACTGCATTATCTTTAACAATCAGTGATAGTTTTACTTCCTCTTTGTCAGACACTCATAAAAGAATGTACGCTTTATGACATACATAGAACTTCCACAGTTCAGAACATGTTCAGGACGGTTCATCACCAGAAAATGAATATCTACATTTAGTGATTCTATTTAATATTGACACTCATAACTTTATCTACACTTTTAAGATGGAAGTGTGTTTTGTGTAGACTCCTTTGTAGGAAGCAGTTACAAGGTCTGGAACATGTCATAGATTGAAGCTTGATCGCAACAGCCTAACATGCAAGTGTCAAATGAGTGGTTCAGGTTTAATAATTCTGTGTATAGCCAACAATTTAACTGTTGCTATAGGTTTGCATCAGATTGACACTAGTGGTTTCATATGGTCTTTGCATATCTTAACATGGAGTAACATGGTGTATTACACAGATTGATACTGACTTTTTGTGAAACAAATTGTGGAAAAAAAGTCAATACATCCATCCATTCATTATCTATAACCCACTTATTCCTGGTGAGTGGGGGGGGGTGTTATGATTAGGGTGAGGGGGGCTGAAGCCTATCCCAACTTCCATTGGGCAAGAAGCTGTAATACACATTTACAACAGAACACATTTTTGTGTGCGTGTGTGCATACACACATGGATAAATATAAAACCATTTTGTTTCATTTGTTTCAGAATAGTTTCTTTTGAGAATCTGGCCCTGAAATACATTAGCATTGCAATGTTGCTAGGTTAGTATAACCTAGCATCACACGCTTGTCAAGAGACTCTTCAGCATCTTTCTAGCTGTCCACAGCATTGCCCATCATGACACGGAGAGCCTGACAGGAAGTAGACAAAAACCACCTTTTCAGTTACTAGTGGTTAATCTTTGTGGCACCAGGAAGGAAATGCTTTGAAAGCATTTCTTCTATCCCTCCATGGCTACTGATGGTGTGAAGACATTGATAACACATAAGCATACAAATAAGTTATCTAATTTGGCTTCTGGATTTTAAGCAAATCATTTCTTGCAAAAATATCAGACTCATCTAATTTGTTTGATTATTTGCGATTATCTACCACAGATTAACTGATTATTGACATGTAGTTGAAGGAGATAACTGATAATTTTGTATATGAAAGCTCATTGGATGCCCATTAAATGAGTGAATAGATAACATTCGAAACATTTTAGAACCAGGTCCGCTGAGCTACTCATCACAAATTATGTGATAAATTGGGCGGCTCAACTCTCCCAACTTGTGTATGCACAGCTCACTTTCTGTTTGCTGTTAGCTTTGTTAGCCAAACTCTTTGTGATGCGTGTCATGGTGGTTTTTAATGACCACCGTGAGTCAAGACCTAGTTTTAACGTTGCATCGAAAGTACGGCATTTCCTAAAGCACAGTGTCCCCATCACTGTACTGGGGCATTGGGGTTTATTCGACCAAAGGGAAGATTGCCCCCCACTGGCCCACTTGCTTAGCTTTAGCTATTTGGCAGGAGCAGGGTGCATGGTGGTATGGCTGTTAATAGAATCAAAAGATGTACAGAAAGACTTATGCCAAACATTACAACGAGGTAGTTATTTATGAAACCTCTACTTTGATGCGGAAGTGATTATAGCTTTACTCCACGTTTTCATGTGTCTTACACACTGTACCTGCTGGTCATGCAGAGGTATTGCAGGAATGAGAGGTATGTATTAATCCTTATGATGGGCTTTGTGCCTGCGGCATAAATAAACAAAATACAAGTGAGGAACGAGGCACAAAAAATGATTAATTGTGCCACATTGACATTTCAATCAGACAACTCACGATTTTAATTAAGAAATATTTATCGAGATTTAAAGTGACAAGCCAGCCAAAATGATAACAGTGATTGACCTCTACAAACCCCCCAAAACTGCTTGAGACACCAGAGCCTAACTCGCTATGCAATGTGAATTGTGGAGTGCCCACTGTACAAATAGGCTGATATCCCACTTCATCTGAAGATACAATGTGATGCAGTACAATGCTGTTTCATTGCTGGATCAACCTAGTTATTCTAGTTTAATGTGAACCTTGCCATGTGAAGCCAGGCTGCGCTGTGGTTGTATGGCTTTACTAAGCTGCGAGCTATTGATGTTGGTGATTGCCATTAGATGCTTAGCTTTGAATACTTTGCCATTAGAAATATTTGGCTGTTAGAGTAATTGATTAACCCAGCAATCCACCAAATATGCAATATGAAGCAGTGAGGTGGCATATGTTGCAGCAAACTTCACATTTGGCAACATGAGCCTTTGAGCATGCAAGACTTAGTTTTAATTCAAACAGAGCATTAGAATGCATGTCGAAGGCATGAATAGCATCTTAATTGGCCAAACTTCAGAAACCATTCGCTCTTATCCTCCAAAACATCAAAACAACTAATAATGGGGTGAACTATCTAGCAACAGTTAAATGGTAATGGTAAATGGACTGCATTTATATAGCGCTTTTATCCAAAGCGCTTTACAATTGATGCCTCTCATTCGCCAGAGCAGTTAGGTGTCTTGCTCAAGGACACTTCGACACGCCCAGGGCGGGGTTTGAACCGGCAACCCTCCAACTGCCAGACAATCGGTCTTACCTCCTGAGCTATGTCACCCCCTTAGGTTTAGTCCTGCAAGGGGAAAATCACTAAAACTTCTCATCACCAAAGAAGTGCAAAATTAGCTAAGCACTTAATGGAGGAAGTGGGATGAGTAAGATATCATAATAAATGTCAGCAACACTGAGAAGCATCCAAAAATCGGGTATCTCAATGTAAGCCATCAACAACCACTGAGGAAGGTTTTGAATAAAACCCATCGTAATATCAAGCTAGGAGGATGTCTGGATAACACAGTGCTTGGACTGCAAGTTACTACTTAAATATAATGCCCTTTGCTTTGTCTTGGAAGACCAAGACCTTGTTGTGGGAGAATGCAATAAGTTAAAAGTTCCGGGCCTCAGGCCGACTACCGGCAACGATAGCCAATCAACACGGGATTGCAGGATTCTGCTTCTGGTAAACTTGACAAGTATAAGGCATTATATATGGGGCGACATAGCTCAGGAGGTAAGACCGATTGTCTGGCATTCGGAGGCTTGCCGGTTCAAACCCCGCCCTGGCATGTCGAAGTATCCTTGAGCAAGACACCTAACCCCTAACCCCTAACTGCTCTGGTGAATGAGAGGCATCAATTGTAAAGCGCTTTGGATAAAAGCGCTATATAAATGCAGTCCATTTACCATTAGAACAGGAACACAGATTTCACCTACCCAACAGGTACACCTTTTTCAGAACAGCACTAAATAAAGTGCAAAAAACTTTTGAAAGGCATAATTTCAGAGGTAACAGAGAGAGCCAACTAAGGATAGCAACAGCAGAATGAGCAAAGGAATGAACAGGTGAGGTTGTTTATTTAAATAGCCCTCCAATTAAGGTGTAAGCATCATGTCACATGACAGTGAGTTGGTGCTTCTCAAGTTGCATACCTGAATTACCTCCACAAACTTTGCATCATCTAGAAAACCCAACTTCATCCAGATACAGAGCAGCCAGGCTTGGAAGTGCAGTGCATACAGTTTTTGGCACTAGGGCACATTTGCTTGCATTATTTCTGGGGTACAAAAATGAAGGCAACTGCCTCCCCCCCCCCCACCTCCATGATGTATTGTACGGCCAGCAAAGGAGGGGGTGCGCAGAGTGGACAAAAGTCAACCTGAACCATAAGATTAACAACCTGCAGCAGTAAGCGCTTCATACTAAAAACACATGTAGTAAGAAGAAACACGTAATACACATGTAGTTTCTGCCATGCAAATGAAGCATTTTACGCAAGCATATACATAGAGCGAACGCAGCTTCTGCCTTTTATGCAAATGTGTCGTCAGAATATATGATTTGTAATAGAAAGGGGGAGGGAGACTCAGGTGGGAGATGGGAACTAGCATTAAAAAAAAAATAAAGTAGGAAGGGGCTCATAAATATTGGTGTCAAAGGATTGGGAAATAATGGTGTCAAAAACAGGACCTGAGAAACAAAGAAAAATAAGTGGGAAGTACTAAGTTTAAGCTCCACAACAAGAGGAGCTAACAAAAATGGATAAAAGAAGCATTTGGCCCCAGAGGATTCAGTGTGTGTGTCTTGGGAATGCTGGGGAGAGTGTTAGGAGAGCGATTGGATGTATTGTCTTTACTTTGTGAGTGACTGTTAGTTGTACTGAATTGCACAGATCAGCCCGGGTTCTTGTATGTAATCTTTGATTCACTAACAATAAACCCAGTTGCATCAGATTCCGAGAAGTGTGCATACTTTGAAGAAATATTCAACAGTGTGGAGATGAGTGACCCCTACATTCCTGGCCCAAGCCAAGGCCCGTTTTCTCCTGCCCACAATAGTAACAAAAGGAGATTATATGCGGCTTTATGGCAAATATACGTCTTTGATGACGCTGTTATTTTTCTTCAATAATATGTAGTTGCACGAGACCACTAACAGAATACAACGGGAAACCCCTGCCCTTCCCTCAGCCTAGTAAACTTGAGCAACCTATCAACTGAGTTACTCGCTGTGTGAACGCAGGTTTAGACATGGCTTTGTAACCCTTTCCAGACTGATATATTTTTACTTCTTGGAATGTCCTTTGATCATGGGGGAGTATGCTTGTTGAAACTTTGTGGTGACTAATTCACTCTGATTGTAGGATTCAATATGAGTGAGGTTTAGGTTCAACAAGGCTGGTTGCAGTCAAGCCTGGCTGTGTTCAATTAACTGAATCTAATTGTCAATTAAATCTGGTAGTTGGTTGATTGAGAAACTAATGGGGCAATTACTTTTTCACATGGGTGATATGGATGTTTTATAACTTTTATCATGAAAAAAATGAAATATTAATTTTAAAATGTTTGTTGTGTTTACTCAATTTCCCTTTGTCTAATATTATATTTTGTCCAAAGATCTGAAACCATTCTGTGTGACAAATATGCAATAATAGAGGAAATCAGGAAGGGGAAATTATTTTTCATGACTCTGTACATGTCTCAGAAAGAGAGATATCAAGCCTGAATCAGTCTTACAAAGCAAAGTCTTGGTTTCAAAATATTCTATTCGCTAGACAGCAAGTAAGTTTATGTTACATTAGAGTTTTGTATTAAAGAGAAAGGGAAGCAGTTTGTCAAACTCATCCTCTTATTTTGTTAATGCATTAACTTAACTCATTGAATAAGGAGTGATCTCAATAGCAGTACTGAATAAGTACTTTTTTGCTTTTAACTCAGCTCATTTAGGTTGTCCTTTCTTGAGGGCTTTATTAGGGAGAGAAACCACAGGGTCCCCCACCAGAGAAACCATGAGCTCACACAACTTTACCATATGCTATTTTTGTCATGTCATGGAAACAATTGCAAAGAGGGTTCCCCCATAAAGGGATTATTCACTCTCTGGGGTTTTTTGATATAATTTTAGATTTAGTGTAGGTTTTCCAATTGACCAGATGGTTTTTATGCGCAATAAGGAATATTTTACATACTTACATACATTTCAGATGGCTTTACAATGGCAGGTGCAAGACATTTTGAGATATGTGGTATAAAGCAGGAAACTACATTTCAAGTATCTTCAAAATAGCTTGTTCCGTGATGTTATCTTACCAGACACTGCATATTATAATTGATATTATATGCAATTTCGTAGTATTTATTCATGATAATAAACATAAATAGCTGTTTTTATATTGTGCTGGTACTTCATTCTTTCTGTTCAGAACCTTCAGTTCTTAAGCATTGTACACAGCAAGGAAAATGGCACTTTCCATAATCAATCAATGGAATACAATGAATTTCTTTGTATTCCATTGATTGATTATTGCCAGTGCCTTTTCCTTTTGAGTGTGTACTCCATTCTTTTGTTTCACTATTGTAGTTAGACTAACTGACTGACCCTTATGATGTAGTTTATTTTGTGTGCTTTGTGCTTTTGCAACTTGCATTTTAATTGCTGTGGTTGCATTAGCTGACCTACACTCACCGGCCACTACATTAGGTACACCTGTTGAACTGCAAACTGCACCCGTTAACGCAAATCACGTGGCAGCAACTCAATGCAGTTAGGCATGTAGACATGGCCAAGACCATCTGCTGAAGTTAAAACCAAGCATCAGAATGGGGAAGAAAGGTGATTTAAGTGACTTTGAACATGGCATGAGTGTTGGTGCCTGAAGGGCTGGTTTGAGTATTTCAGAAACTGCTGATCTACTGGGATTTTCACGCACAACCATCTCTAGGGTTTACAGAGAATGGTCCGAAAAAGAAAAAATATCCAGTGAGCAGCAGTTCTCTGGGTGAAAATGCCTTGTTGATGGCAGAGGTCAGAGGAGAATGACCAGACTGATTTGAGCTGATAGAAAGGCAAGAGTAACTCAAATAACCACTCGTTACAACCGAGGTATGCAGAAGAGCATCTCTGAATGCATACCACGTCAAACCTTGAAGCAGATGGGCTACAGCAGCAGAAGACCACTTAACACTAAATCTTAACACTAAATCGGCCAGAGAGCGACACGCTGCTGGTGCAGAAATCAATGCTATAATGCTGGATACGTCTGACGCCACTAGTCTTCAGCGTGTTGGCCTTTCTAGAGTTAAAACATTAGACACAGGTTGTTGGCCAATGAAACACTCAGCACTAACTCATGTGATGTAAAATATCTGACCTGCCCCCAATGAGTGTTTATTCCAAGCAACTTTTCAGTATAGCAGGGAATGTTGTGTTTCCCCATCATTTTAGACTGCTCCCAGCTCATGTGTAGGAGCTTGTCTTCATACAATACCACTTGGGGAATTTTGAGTAAGAGCATAATAGCTGAAGATGTGTTCCACCCAGGAAAGCTTTCAAAGTTTTTATTTATCCAAGCTTATGCAAATCAAACATACAGGTAAAGTGGGGCTTCAACAAAGAGGGGAGAGAAAATATTAACAAACAAAAAACAACAAAACATGTTAGCCTTAAATTATGTATTTTTTTATTTCATTAGGAGTTCATGGCATACGTTAGTTCAGTATGAATATGAGGAACTACTATTTGAATTATAAAATCATTTTTTCAGTTTATAAATTACTTCAGTGCCCCTTGGGTAGGGGTGGTGGTGGGGTTCATGCAGTACGTACTATGCAGTTCAGAGTAAGGATGAGTAACATATGTTTGATTTATACAAACATTTAGCTAATGTCTGAATCATAACTTTACTGTTTGTTTAACTTGATACCTTCTGAATGCTGAAATAAAACTTAATACTGCTTAATACTGACCATGTCTGTTTGGTAGTGAACAACCACAGCCATCATATCCCATAATGCTGCACAGTCCAGTTCAATAAAAATTTTGATGTAATATTGACCAGCCTGCATCGATTTCACAGTAATATTCTGATTACGTCGCAAAATATTACTGTTAAATGTTGTAAAATTCAGGTGTAACCATTGATTTCACAGTAAAAATTCTAATTACAATATTTTACCATGAAATATTATTGTAAAATCTTATAAAGTCTGGTCATTTTTAACAGTGTAGCAAAATGATGACACTAAAGCAGTACATGCATTTTAACCTCTTCAAACAGAATATCAACAACCTTGTGCACCCCTAAAATTAATTCAAACAGGCTAGCAACTGCATAACCAAATAGGTTACACAGCAACAATGATATCATACGCACATGATTGGGGACAATTTGGACTGACCAGATTTTTGCTAAATTTTCCCCACTAGCAAAAATTGTTGAAGGTGCCACAATCCTGAAATTCCAGCCCTGGATGAATTTCATTATTTTTACAAAGCTGGATAACTGCCACTGCCAGACATCATAACAAGTCCATGCAGCTAGTCTGCTCACATAAGCTAGCTGTGATGTCTGGCAGCAGCTAAAATTCATGTCCGACTGGACATCTCCAGTTAGACCCCTCATGTACAATCAAAACTGACATTACTCTGTGGCTTTGCTATCACATCACACCTTTGGTTTGCTAACAGCCCATTGTTCACGAGATCCTTGCTGTTGCTCTTTCATCATATCTAAAGTATCTGTGAGGATCACATGAATCTGATTATTATCATTTATTTACCTTTTATTGCCCTCTTCGGACGTACATTCAGATCTCTTTCCATTGCCAGGTCAACACAAGTCGTGTTCCTCTCTTAACAAGAATACATTCTATTTGTGTGGGTCTCCCTAGAGGCGTGGAGCATTTCCATTGTATCAACTGATTTTTCAGTGAGTCTCCTCTGTTACATTTGTTTTGTATTTTTTTAAAAACTTTGCATAATTTCTGAGCTTGCAGCATGCTTCTTTTTGACATTTGCTTTGGTATTTTGCAGCGTGTAACTTCTCTTGCAGCACATTTCTGTGGTGGTGTTTGTTTAATCAGGTTTAATCACCTGAGTGATCTTCCCCACAGGCCAAAGGGCATGAGGTACCTGTTGATTCACAATCACAACTATGTCAGCAAACCTGCAAGCCAACTGCCCCAGTTCTTTGTTTTTGGCAGCCTTGGGGGCTGGGCAAGTAGTGCCTAATAAAGTGCTCCCAGAAGTGGTCGGCTAAAAGCTGAATGTGCCTGCATCTTCAGTGATTCAGACTCCTGATAAACCATCTGGGGCAAGGAGGTATTTCACCACCCCAACAGAAGGTTGTTTGGGTGTCTGAGGCTGCGATGTGCAAAGATGTATAGCCAAGAGGAATTTCCTTGAATTCCCTCTGTCACCATTTGAGCTCCCAAGGTTATCTGAAAAGGAGTCTTTAAAGAGTGGATCTCCCTCTCCCAACCTGCAAAATGTTCTAATGGCCACAAGATTGGATCTCATGGGTGTAAGGAATTTTATTGCTGGTGAGTATTGTACATTGTGTTTCCACAGTACACACACCTTGATGCTGAGTAACATACTTGTGTGCTGGAGCCCTGGCCCCAGTTACCTTCCCTTTAGGCCTGGGGACTCAGTTACTACATCTCAGAGATTCAGAAGTCTTGTGACATGATACCTTGCATCAGTCTCAGGCCATGCATTAATGAACTAAGCTACTACTAAGTGTCAGCTCTGTTAAGGCCAGTTTGACACGTGATGCAAAGCTACAGCTACCCAGTGCATAAGCTGTGTTAAGGCCAGCTTGACACTTGATGCTAAGCTACCTAATGTGTTAGCTCCATTAAGGCCAGCTTGACACCTGATGCTAAGCTACCTAGTGTGTTAGCTCCGTTAAGGCCAGCTTGACACCTGATGCTAAGCTACCTAGTGTGTTAGCTCCTTTAAGGCCAGCTTGACACCTGATGCTAAGCTACCTAGTGTGTCAGCTCCATTAACTCCAGCGGGACAGATTGGATGCATGTAAACAGATAATGATACTTGAACATTTAACAGGATACACGATTATCAGAATAGCTAACTTTAGGATCGACTAAAAAGGTATGTTTTAAGCCAACACTTATAAAGTGTGCCTGAAGCCCACACATGTATATGGAGATTGTTCTATTAGATGGGAACTCCGTAACATCGAAGGCTGTACCACCCAATGTAATTTTAGATATACATGGAATTTTCACATAACCATCATCTTGAGAATGAAGTAATCTTGGAGGATAGTACAGAATAAGTATCTCAGATATTCTGGAGCCCAACTGTTGATAAGGATTGTGGGCACATCACAAGAGCTCGTGGCCACGTCTTATATCTTGTGGCTGCACCATATCATACTGAAACGCTTCATGTCATCTCTCCTCTTCCATAGGCCAGTGTAAAGTTTCACTGCATCTTTCAAGAAAATATATAATAACATATATAAAAATATATACCAAACATGTAACATATGACAAATGCAATGTTGTGACCCATGGTGGTGAAATGGTTAATTATCTTGCTAATTATCAGTCTGCTTTTAGAGTTTGTACTGCTAGAAAAGCGACTAAGCCATGGGAAGAGTTTCGTGCATTTCTGTGTCATTCCTTTAAGCCATTTTGATGCTATCAGGAATGTACAGTAAGTAGTCCAGACTTTTAATTGGAGGATGGCAAATGGCATGCATAGTTCAGGTTTCTCACCACTTCATTTCTCAGGGAGTCATTTTGGATAATTTAATATGATAGCAGGATACTATTATAACATGATAACATTTTTACAAACTGAATTTTCTCATTTTTTCTTTTTTCTAAATATTACCCCCATATTTGCCAAGTCCTTGTCTTCTTTTAAATCTCATTTAGGTCCTTACCTTCTATGCATTTTGTAAATCCACAGACAACACAAATTGAGGTAAAGCCTGTAACCTCATCATGGTAAGCATCCAGCGAGCAAAATCCATAGCCATTTTTAATCCCAAAAATGTGATAACTCTGAATAACATCGATAGAATGTCCATTGTTTACTTTGCAATTCTCAAAAGGAATTATCATTGTTGTTCATTTTTACATTGCATACATGTCAAACGTATTGTATACATGGGAATGTTATTATCTCCCACCTATAAGCTTCTCTGCCCAGTCTTGGCCAAGCAGTCCCTCACTATAACTAATGCAATCCACTGTGCACAAGCAAGACTCAGCCTGGACAGTGTAAGTTCTGCCCAATACACAGGGAGCCAATGGCAAGCTATTATAGTGACAAATGAGAAGCATTTTAGTCAATGAAGTTACATTTCTAAGACTGTATAGTTTTTTAGTCTTGTATAAAAGGACTTGCATTGTTTCTCCTGTATAAACAAAGCATAACTTTTTCAGTACACACACTGAAATCTTTATGCAAAAAATTTCCTGAGACTTTATGTCTAAAAAGGTTGTTGTTTTACAATAAAAATTGATTTTGCAATAAGTCTAGGCCAGGGGTCAGTTACCTGCGGCTCTTTAGCCCCTCTCCAGTGGCTCCCTGTGGCTTTGACAAAAAATTGTATGGAAATGAATAACGGTTATTTTTTAACATTTTAATTTTCATGTAACATTGTTGTAGGCTTAAACTAAAGTGATTCTTACATTCTCCAATTGTAAAAATGTGTAGCCTATAGGCCCTACACCGAATTAAAAAAAAGTTTTAACATTTCAGTCAAATAAAATGTGCGTTATAACCCTATGTCTACAGCCCGGCGCCTAAATCTAAATTTTGCCGAACCTCAATAGCGGTGGCTAGTCTTGAGTTTCCCTTGCTAGGCTAGCTATGGATTCCAAATCCAAAAAAAAGTCTCGGACGAAAATAGAAAATTTAATAGTGCGTGGACAGATTTGTTTGCTTTCACCGCCAACGCTGCTGGCTTACCGGTATGCTTGATCTACAGCGAGAAATTAGCAAACAACAAAAAAGTAATATCGAAAGACATTTCCAGAACAAGCACACTGCATTTGCTGAGAAGTATCCGGCTGGGGATGAGAGAAAGAGAGCGATTTCGAAACTGCTGCGGACAGCAGAGCAGAACAAATGTACTTTTAAGAATTGGATCAAATCTCCAAACTCCACTACTGCTGCTAGTTTTGTGGCAGCTCAGGAGATGGTAAGGCGTGGAAAGCTGTTCACGGACGGTGAATACATGAACGAATCGTTCATTAAAATATCAGAGCATCTATTCTCAGACTTCAAAAACAAAACTAGGATAGTTCAGAAAATTAAAGATATGCCCCTATCCTCAAAGACCGTCAAAGACAGGGCCATAAAAATGGCAACAAACATGACCAGTCAGCAAATTGAGGACATCAATTCAGCTCCAGCATACTCAATTGCCTGCGATGAGTCAAGCGATGTGAACGATATTGATCAGACAGCACTGCTATGCAGGTATGTGAACTCATAAATGCAACAAAACATGGTATTATTGTAATGGAAATGCAAAGTTAAAATACCAAATGATCATAAATAGCCCACTGCAGAGCAGCCACATGTGTCCTGCCTCTCATTTGCACTTGGGCCCCCACTGCATTCTGTCAAAAACATATTAATGAATGCTCATTTAGACCTATTAGTAATGTTGATAGGCTAATTTAGACAGTAGTCTTTTGATAGTTAAGGTTGCCAACCCCTGGTCTAGGCAGAAAACTTGGCATTTGGAGGCCTTGGAAGAAATCACGTGTCTGAGTGAATATTTCTGAGGACAGTGGAAATAGCTTTTACTCCACAGAGGGCATGTTCAATGAAGGACTTGATTTTTTTATCAGTGAGCATCTAAATACATTCTCAAAATGTATTTATTATTATTCAGTGTCACAGGTTGAAGTTTGGTGATCCCAAATGCAGACTCAGACAGTGGAGTGGCGAAACTCCCATAGGAGAAGTTTAATGCAGCAGCACACAATACAGCAGGCAATCTCATAGTCAGTTCATGCAAAAGATCAAAACCAGAAAAATCCCCCAGGGCAAAAGTACAAAACAGTAGGCAAAATCTAAGTCGAAAAACAGGTGAAGGTCAAAAACAGGAAATCAACAAAGCAAAGACGGCAGGCAGAAAATAGTGGTCAGGAAACAGGCAAGATCAAGCACGAGACAAACTGACAGGAGTAAACACTGGAAAGGCACTGAAAACAGAGGCACAATCTGGCACTGAAGAGCAGGGGAACAGAAAATATATACTATGTGAACCAGGTGAGTGAAATGAGAGATAATTGAACAGAGCGTGAGAATGCAAACAGGGAACAGGTGAATGAAATGAGAGTGATTAACCAGTGCATGAGCATGCGGCCAGAACAGGTGAGAGTGATCAGCCGAGGGGCGAGAGAGTTAGAGGAAACCACGCCCATACTACAAACCAAAACAAAGATTGTGCAGGAGAGAAACAGATAATCAACTAGAAAGTGAAGTGACAACAGAAACATAAGAGTACCCCCCCTTCAACGGGAGCCTCCAGGCGACCCACCAGGTTTCCCAGGATTTTTCTTATAAAAGTCCTTAATAAAGGAAGGATCCAAAATGAGTTTGCGAGAAACCCAACTTCGTTCCCCTGACCTGTATCCCTCCCAGTCCAGCAAGTACTGGTAACCTCGGCCTTGGCGGCGAACGTCCAATAGCCGACGAACCGTGTAGGCTGGATGGTCGTCGATGATCTGGGGGGGTTGGGGGGCAGGCAGACATACCGGTCTGATGGACACTGGCTTGATTTGAGAAATGTGGAAAGTGGGGTGAATCTTCATGGAGGTAGATAGCTTTAATTTAACGGTAGTGGGGTTGATGATTTTGTCAATTTCAAAGGGTCCGATGAAGCGGGGTTGAAGTTTCTTGAATTGGTGTTGGTAATCTGGTGCTGGAGTGCGATGGCGGTCAGCGATGTGCTGATTGCGGTCGGTGGAGCGGAGCAGGGCGGTGCGGGCATTCCTCCACACCCTGTGGCAACAGCGCAAATGAGCTTGGACTGAGGGTATGGCAATCTACTTTTCCTGGGCCAGGAACAGGGGTGGCTGATAGCCGAGTGAGCTCTTGAAGGTAGACATGCCAGTGGTGGCGCTCGTCAGGGAGTTGTGCGCGTATTCCACCTAGTCCAGGTGTTTGCTCCAGGAATTGGATTATGGGTGGTGACGCAGTAGAGCGCATCCCCAAGGTCTTGATTGGCCCTCTCAGTCTGCACGTTGGTCTGCGGGTGGTATCCCGAGGAAAGACTCACCAATGCTCCGAGAACTTGGCAGAAGGCTTTCCATATCTGGGAAGTGAATTGAAGGCCACGGTCAGACACAATGTCAGTGGGGATCCCGTGAAGTCGAACCACATGGTGAACTAGTAAATCAGCAGTTTCAGAAGAGGTGGGTAGCTTCTTCAGAGGCACAAAGTGAACGGCTTTGGAAAACCTATCCACAATGGTGAGTATAACGGTGCTACCCATGGAAGGCGGAAGTCCGGTCACAAAGTCCAAGCCAATATGACTCCAGGGTCGGCTTAGGACAGGAAGGGGATGAAAGAGACCAGTAGGTGAGAGGATTTGCTGCGCGCACATGTGGAGCACGCGAGCACAAATTCACGAGTGTCAGAGTTCATGGAGGACCACCAAAAATTCTGTCTCAGGAGGGATAGAGTGCAACGAATCCCTGGGTGACAGGCGAAACGGGACAGGAGAGCCCACTGCAGGACCTGGGAACGGACAGCAGAAGGTACGTAAAGGAGTTTATTGGGTCTTCTCCTGGGGTCGGGCTGCGTCTTTTAGGCATCCTTCACGAGAGATTCTATTTCCCAGGTGACTGTGACCACCAAACATATTGAGGGAAGGATGCTATCAGGGTTGGCAGGAGTGGAGTCGGAGACTAATTGCCGGGAGAGGGCGTCTGGCTTGACATTACAGGAACCTGGCCGGTAGGTGAGGGTAAAGTTGAACTGGCCGAAGAACAGCGCCCAACAGGCCTGACGGGAGTTGAGTCGTTTGGCTGACTGAATGTAGGCTAAGTTTTTGTGGTTGGTCCATACTACAAAGGGGTGTTCAGCACCCTCGAGCCAGTGTCTCCACTCTTTCAGGGCGAGTTTGATGGCGAGCAGCTCCCTGTTGCTAATGTCGTAATTTCTCTTCGCAGGTGACAACCGACGGGAGAAGAATGCAGAGGGGTGAAGGTTTTGGTCTGTGGCAGAGCGTTGGGACAGTACAGCTCCCACACCTGTATTGAATGCATCCACTTCAACGATGAATTGGCGGGTCGGGTCAGGATGAATGAGAGCAGGGGCTGAGGTGAATCACTTCTTCAGGTCGGTGAAAACGGCTTCTGCTTCCAGGGTCCAGGAAAAAGAGCTAGCTGGGGAGGTGAGTTTGGTGAGGGGCGCAGCTACTTGGCTGTAATCACGGATGAAGTGCCGGTAGAAATTGGCGAACCCCAGGAATTGCTGTAGCTGCTTCATGGAAGTGGGAACAGGCCAGTCAGCCACAGCTTTAATCTTCTCCAAGTCTGCTCTTATTTGGCCACTCTCAATGATGTAGCCCAGGAAGCAGACTGGGATCGACATGAAATTCGCACTTCTCCACCTTGACGAACAGCTTATTCTCGAGCAGTCTCTGAAGCACCTGTCTGACATACTGCATGTGTTCTTTCATATTGTGGGAGAAGATTAGGATGTCATCCAGGTACACGAACACGTAGCGATTCAGCAGGTCTCGAAGGTCGTCATTGATGAGGGCTTGGAAGACTGCGGGAGTGTTGGTCAGCCTAAAGGGCATCACCAGGTATTCAAAGTGTCCGAGCGGGGAGTTGAAGGCCGTCCTCCACTCGTCGCCCTCTTTGATATGGATCAGGTGGTAGGCGTTACGAAGATCCAGTTTAGAGAAGACGGTGGCTCCCTGGAGAGGCTCGAACACAGAATTAATCAAAGGCAGAGAGTATTTGTTTTTGATGGTGATGTTACCGAGTCCACGGTAATCGATGCGGGGGCGGAGTGACTTGTGCTTTTTTGAGACGAAGAAGAATCCTGCCCCTAGTGGGGAAGATGATGGGCGAATGATGCCAGCGGCGAGTGAGTCTCGGATGTAGGTCTCCATGGCCCCCATCTCAGGCCGAGACAGGTTAAAGAGTCTGCTGTTGGGTAGAGGGGCTCGAGGAAGCAACTCAATACTGCAGTCGTACGGATGATGAGGTGGTAAGGTGAGTGCTTGTTGTTTGCTATACGCTTCTCCGAGGTTGTGGTATTCAGAGGGGACGAGTGACAGGCCAGGAGGAGCATTGGGTGGAGGAACAGCGACCCCTGCTGGTGTTAGAGCTTCAAGTAGGTGCTGTGACAGAAAGAGCTCCAGCTCTGGATCTTGTTAGTTGACCAGTCTATGTGGAGGTTGTGTAGCCCAAGCCAAGGCCGACCGAGAACCAGGGGATTGTTGGGTGAGGCAATGACGTGAAGTTGAATCACCTCGTGATGATTTCTGGAAAGGATGAGGTGTAGTGGCTCAGTGATGTGGATGACCCGGGCAATGAGTTTTCCATCCAGGGCGTGAGCATTCAAAGGAACTTGAAAGGGATGAATGGTGATGCTGGCTTAAGAGACCAGGTCACCGTCCACAAAATTCTCATTGGCGCCAGAGTCGACCAATGCCTGCAGCAGGAGGGGTTGCTGGTCCCAAACCAGTGTGGCATCGAGCAGCAGGCTTGACTGGGCGGTAGGAGGGGAAGTTGTACGGCTCACCAGGGTCCCCACTCCAACATCTTTTGGCTGAATAGGACAAGAGGCTATTACATGAGCGGCCGTGCCACAGTAAATGCACAGTCCCGTCCTTATTCTCCGCATATGCTCAGTTTGCGAGAGATGGGCTCTTCCGAGCTGCATTGGCTCCTCGCTGGGCGTAGGAGGCGTGGTCAGACTCGGGGATGCACTGGTGCCGAAACCGGGACTGGAACTGGTTCTCGCCGAAGAGGTCGCTGAGGATTGGCGTCCGGCCTTCTTTCTGCGGTGCTCACAAAGCCGGTTGTCCAGCTTGATAGCCAGCGAGATCAGGGCATCAAGGTTGTCAGAATCGTCTCTTACAACCAGCTCATCCTTCACAGCCTCAGCCAATCCATCTCTGAAGACCCCCTGGAGTGCAGTATCGTTCCATCCTGACTCCGCAGCAATGGTCCGAAACTTGACTGAAAATTCCACCACATTGCGCGTGCCCTGGCGCATAGACAGCAGGCATTTATTACAGTCTCTTCTGCAAACGGGGTGATCAAAAACTTTTCGCATTTCTCTGACGAAACTGGAGTAGGTGAAGTTCATAGGAGTTTGGCTCTCCCAAACTGCTGTGGCTCAGTCTAATGCACTTCCTTTCAGCAGCCCCACGATGTAAGAAACCTTCTTCCCATCGTTGTTGTAAGTGGTGGGTTGCTGGTCGAAGACACGCAAACACACTGCATAAGAAATGCCTTGCACTTCCCCAAGTCTCCAGTGTAGCGCTCAGGAGCAAGAATGTGTGGTTCCCTGGGCAGGAGGGCTGAGTGGGTGTAGAGCTGGACCGGGTCGAGAGGAGCCGCCAGGGTTTCGGGAGCGGGAGGCGGGTGGTCAGCTGATGCATCTGACTGGCAAGTGAAGTCAGCGAATCCCAGATCTCACGGAGGGCTTGCTCGTGTTGTCCCACGAGTGCGCCTTGGCTGGCAAGGGTGTTGTGCAGGTGCTCTGGGTCCACTGGGTCCATACTGGCCAGATTGTTCTGTCATGGGTCGAAGTTTGGTGAACCCAAATGCAGACTCAGTCAGCGGAGTGGCGAAACTCCCATAGGAGAAGTTTAATGCAGCAGCACACAATACAGCAGGCAGTCTCGTAGTCAGTTTGTGCAAGATCAAAACCAGAAAAATACACCAGGGCAAAAGTACAAAACAGTAGGCAAAATCTAAGTCGAAAAACAGGTGAAGGTCAAAAACAGGAAATCAACAAAGCAAAGACGACAGGCAGAAAATAGTGGTCAGGAAACAGGCAAGATCAAGCACGAGACAAACTGACAGGAGTAAACGCTGGAAAGGCACTGAAAACAGAGGCACAATCTGGCACTGAAGAGCAGGGGAACAGAAAATATATACTATGTGAACCAGGTGAGTGAAATGAGAGATAATTGAACAGAGCGTGAGAATGCAAACAGGGAACAGGTGAATGAAATGAGAGTGATTAACCAGTGCATGAGCATGCGGCCAGAACAGGTGAGAGTGATCAGCCGAGGGGCGAGAGAGTTAGAGGAAACCACGCCCATACTACAAACCAAAACAAAGATTGTGCAGGAGAGAAACAGATAATCAACTAGAAAGTGAAGTGACAACAGAAACGTAATAATTCAGTATGCTTATAAATAAGGAGTAGGCCTGATTATGAATAATAAATGTGGCATGTGAAATTGTGGGATGTTTTTTTTACATGTTGATGGGGTGGGGTATTTGACGACAACCTCAATCAATGGACTTCAATAAATGGATTAGTACACTAGGCAGCTAATGCAGTTATTTTCTATGATCTTCTTCCAAGGGTGGCAAGGGGAGACCAAGGAGAAGGCAGTGGAGAGGGCGGGGAGAGGGAGAGGGAGGGTGACGGGGAAAGGAAAGCAAGGTCATTTCAGTTCACGTCTTCCACTGGCATGCAAAATACAATTGTGGTGTGGGGATGGCTGGTTTAAGCAGCCACACCTGTCCTGGGTCAAGCTAATTAGACCTGGCTAGCTATCTAATTGGTTAGGAATTGGATAATTGGCCGGGCTGATTGGACCCAGGAACAAGGGTGGCTGCACCTGTGCGTAGGAGCCTCTGTCATGACAGTTTTAACATCTGCTCCTTGGCTGCAACATCTTGCCAACCTTGAAAATAAACCTGGACTATTTGAACACAGACTCCCTGTGTCTCTGTGCTGGAGGGCCCCGTGGAAAGCTACTTCGGTGGCCTGTGGCAGGCTTGTTTGCCACAACAATATATAGTATTTTACACCTCTAAAGACACATGATATCATTTAGTTACCAGGTGTCCTTTTGGAGTCTCCAAATGGCTTTTTTGGAAACATAGCTTGTAAGACATAGCTAGACAAAAAACAATGCAGAATGCTCATTTTTGGTGGTATTTCCATTAAATTTAAACTAGGATTTGTCCAGTGTTGTGGCTGTGGCTCCATTGTGTTTCCTAAACCCGCCAGGCACACTCACAGGTATCTGTATCCACTCAAAAAATCTTTTAGTTGAGAAAAAATGTATACTTCCACTGTGTTTGGACTTATATTGCTGCAATACAAATGCAACAGTGGGATGAAATAACATTGAACTGGCATTGAAATATAGATGTCGTATTTAGCAGCATTTCCTTTCAAAATCAGCTTGCTTGTGAAAAATGTTATTATTTTCCAACAAGAGTTGTACAAATCAGTATTTTGAAGACCTTGGGAAGTTTCAGGAGCCTTGCTTGTAGACCTATTGCTTGTATACCTATTTTCATTCTATCAAAAGTGTGCCAGATGCTGTTTTTATTAGTCTTGTGCTCAGTAAAGACAGAAACGTTGTAAAGGTACTACATGTTCATTACTTAATGAAAGTTAAAAAAATCTAATAATCCACTAACGTTTCAGAAAGGGGGTGTCTAAAATGACATCACATCAAACTGTGCGGGAGGTGACCATTTCACACCTACAGCATGTGAACTAAAAATAACTTGCATTGCACTCCTACTTAATAAAACCCAACCACTGGGTTGAGACTGAAACTGGAAGCCTTATTTCCAGCCACCCACACATGAATATTCTGCGATGTGTAAGCAATACCCTTTTAGCTCAAAAAATTATCTGCTTTTTAAATAGGCTGACATCATTTAAAAAATAATTTGATTAATTTGTTTGGATCCCCTATATTGCTTCATTTACACTGCATCATTGGAACCTGATGATTTTTCAAGTACTTTTAAAGTCCAGACATCAAATATAGATAATCACCAATCTTGGTCCTGTTACTTTTAGATCTCATTTTACATCACAGAAGAAGGTCACGTACTGAGGTTGCATTAGAATCCCAGACATTTTCCTGACTCAGAGTGCAAATGGTTTTTGTCAGAAAAATATAATGTAAAGAAAGTTTCTTAGCAATAACTTTACATACTATTTGACAAGTCTCAGCCTGTGCTACTGGATTACTGTAGCATACGTGCAACATTTCAACATGGAAAATGTAGAAGAGAGACAATTTAGGTTAAATATACTCATCTAATTTTTATACACACTGGCTCTCACTGATTGAGCTTGTGCAATTTCTGAGAGCCTTGTAACATTTTGAAAGTAATAAATATTGAAATGGACATCTGAACAAAAAACGTAATTGTAAGCAAAACCATTGAAGCCATGTCAAGATTTCCAAACACAGACTGGTCATGCAATAAGTGACAATAGCACAGAAAGATCTGACATCATGGGCCCTATTCCTGTTACAGTGTATGTGCAAATGCACCTGGCCGCAAGTGGAATTGCTAGTTTTGTCTCCTGCAAATGGAATATTTATCTCCTGCGCCAGGTTTGGAAGTTTTGTGGTACGTTGTCCTGGGCTCTGGAGAAGCCCAATGGTTTGTGAACTTGTGGTAATTATTATTGTCCCGGGAATAATGTAATAATATGATTTAGAAAAATGATCTGGAAACAAATAGTACAGATCAAAAAAGACATTGTTCAAAATGATATCATTTAAAACACAGTAGTACAGGCAAGAAGAAATTTATCAAAATGATGTTAACTACTCATAAAATGACCTTAAATGACTGACATCATTGAGAGTGACTATTTGGGCACACTGCCAAATTTGAAAAAATAAATAAACTGCATATATGGAAGACCTACACTAACTAAACATGTAATATCAAAATCACACTACCAGGTTGACATGCCAGTTATGGACGTGGAAATATCTTTCCTGCGGTATTCTACAGTTTTATAATTTCACAGTCTGATACAAAATAGATTTTTCAGTTAGATCCATTGGCCCATAAACGTATAGCATTTGTGGGCTACAACAAAAGAAGAGTCTCAGCTGAAATTAGTTGGCAAATTTATTGGTGAATTCTGAGCAACATGACTGCTCTCTCTGCATGCTAAGCGGTCAGCTTGAGCAAATGCCAGATGGATTTAAACATTGTGCACCCTGTGACCAATGCATACACATATAATATATTATACAAATATATGCATTTAAAAGTAGTATTTTGCATTGATGCAAACTTTTGCTAAACATAGCGCATTCTAATGTATTGTAAAATTACAGTATACATTCATACTAGTTATACTACACTGTGCTAGCAATGTAGCTAGCTAAAGTATATTTCCATAAGTTACACGGCAGGGTTCTGTTCTCAGGAACTGACAAATCAATTGTATGTAAAATAGTTAAATTTAAGGCACAACTCATATTTTACATGCTATTGTCCTTGGAAATATGCATTGTATGGGATTTTTAACTTCTTTAGCAAACTATATTGTTTTAATGGTAATTTATAGTTTAGTCAGCTTTCATACAATAGTGTCAATTTCAACATTTCAACCAAGACAGTACTCTGAATGGTAGCACTGAATATTCTGTTGGTTTGAGCATCAGGTTGGTCATCCAAAGCAAGGTCATACAAAGCAATTTGTCAGAAATCCAGATTGTTCCAGCCCTGTTCAAGCCCTGTATTTTCACCATTATGCACAGCTTCTTCAAGTAATTTTCTATGATCAACGCTTGTTTCTGTCATGTAGATGTAAGGCAGACTGAAAGACTGGACACCTGGGAACCGCGGGGGCCAGTATGGGAGGAATTTCCTTTACAGCAGGTCGTAAAACCATTAGGCCGAGGCTGCTGTATCCTGGAAGATGGATTTTGACCTCCTGAACTCCAGGGTGCCTTTTTCAGGACCATCTGTTTGCAGAGGTCACTGCCTGGCCACAACCGGACATTACTTGTAGACAGCGAAACATTACCTTCATGAGGAAAAAGTGAGTCGGGACACCTCCTGCCGCACTGAGCACTGAGCTGAAAAAATACATTTTTCTTTCCAGAAGCACTGTATAAAGGAAACCGAACATTTTATATAAAATACTCTGCGTTATGTGATCATTAAGATATTGTTTTGTCTGATGAAATATATTTGTATTAGAGTAACATAATTACAATGTACTGAACAAATGTAGTATCTATATTAATACACATACTTTACCTAACTTAGGTTAAAGGTGTATATTGTGGGTATTGCTCCAATCAGAATTCAGGGATCTGATTGGGTTTTAACTATTAATTTGATTAGTAGAACTGTGAAAAGGGGAGGTTTCATGACAAAGAGTGACAGTATCAAGTCGGACTGTGTCATCTCAGTAATATTAATTTCATAAACAGCGGACATAGATTTCATATCTATTCAATAACTTAGGAGAAAACCCCACATTGGTAAAATATTCTCTCAGAAGGACATCTGGAAAAGGTAATCAAAATTCCAATTTGACCGCTGACTAAGCAGTTCCGAGATTTATGACCTCTGTTTGGACATTTAAGGAGAAGGGACAGGGCAATCTGGGAAGATTGTAATCGACTTCCCACACTGCGCATACTCTGTGTTCTGTGTGTAGCTGAACAGGCTGGGTAAGAACTTTTTACTCTGTATTTATGTTCTAAAAATTCCGTATTTTTTAATTGACTGTGAATTTTAAGCTAATGACCTACCTGCCTGTTAATAAATTATTCTTATTTTTAACTTGCGTGGTCTTCATGACTCTAATCCATTTTATATTCTTTTCAGCCGAAATTCTGACTAAATACTCAGGGGGACAATTCTGATCAGGGGTCTAGTACAGCGAAAGTCTTTAGTGAGGTCTTCAAGTTACATTGGCGACCACGATCTGCCCGCTAACGGGATTGGTGTTGTATTGGTTCTGGAGTTTTTGGCTTAAGAGGACCCTTGGGCGTTATACGTTGGTTCTTGTCAAATTCACCTTAAGGAGCCCGATAAATGCGCACTGACCTGGGCTCATAACTGTCTATGCAAAAATGAACGCATGTATTATGGTGGTCAGCCTTCTACCCTCTGTAGGCTTCACCGAACTGAGATCTAGCAATAGAGCATATATTGAAGAATGGTGGCACAAGACAGTCGAGCGTAACCACCCCAAGCTCCACGTATAGTTAAAACCAAATTTTAAATTCATTTCATTTGGAGTCAGATAATTGCGAGAGTAATCCATGGTAACTGTTACGCTCACTTGCTGTGGTCATGGATATATTTGATGCATTGTTCTGCTCCTTTGTGAATATTCTGATGCTCCCATTGGAATATTGACAGTCCGGTGACAAGTCAGATATATCTCTGATGACAACATAGCCCTGTTTGCGAACGGAGAGTAACAAGAATGTTGCTGGTCCGTTTCAGGCCAGTCTTAAGCGGGATATGGAGCAGCGCATTCATATCTGACCCGTGGCGACGGATCCAGTGCATTCTTAAGCATAATTGTGCCCTGCTATTACAAACAGAGGAAAAATAAATAACATCTGTGATTTTTACTCACACCAGCCAAGGGAAAACACGCTGTGCCTTCCCCTCCAGCTACAAACCCCCATTGGTCTAGCGGTGAGGTGTTTACATACAACATTCCAACTGGTGGGTAAGTTGATGACTTCACAGAACTTTGTTTTCCTTTCTGTACGTTTAACTTCCTGTCTCTAAGATTCAGTATAAAAGGTGTGAACTTCAGTCTAAAAATGACAATCACAGAGTGTGACCTCTGAAGGCAACACGATGAGATACACGATACTCATATTCATCCTGCTGCATTACAGCTGGGGGGGCGAAATCTACAATCAGATGAGGAAACAACTTGATGAACTTCAGAAAAAGAATGAGAGTTTCACATTTGTAAGTCTTTGCAATATTTCAATCATTTATTTTATAACTTACATTTTAAGGGCAGATGTGTGATGCACAGGCACGAAGTATGCAAATTTCCAGCACAGCGTGCATTATTTTCACAACTTGTACTGTCAGAATGATGTTCAGGTTTCACTGAGGTTACATCCAGTGGTGTCACTAGGTTACGAAGTTCGTCGACGGGGGGGGGCGGGTGGGGGGTTTGGTCACCCCTCGCACCCCCCTAGTGACGCCTGTCATTAGATCCTTCTTGAACTTTGTATTTGATGATGCAGAGTCAAGTACACCTGCTTTTCCACTAATTTCTCCAATTTTTCCATTGTCTACAGAATATATCAGGATATAGTGTGCCAGCTAGGCTCATGATCCACTATCCAGTGAGTCATTTATAACATCTGTCTTTATTTACTTTCTGTTTTACAAAAAATGTGCTAAAACTTAATAACATTGAATGATAATGGACATTTTATGAAGACAGGATTTAAAAAAAAAAATGCTAGTAACACTCATTTTTGTCTTTCAGTGTGCATGTGGAAGAGTCTTTGTTGAAACTCTGAAGAAGGTACTGGAGAATGTAAAACCTAAGGACGGTAACATGCAAAATGGAACAATTGCAGGGCTGATGGCCAATCTCAATAAGTCCAATATGTCCATGATGCAAGAAAAACATCAAAGCAAGGTTTGTCTCATATTGGTTTTATAGCCTGACCGAGAAATACACATTGAACGTTAAGTTTAGAACTTTAGGTAGGCTGCGATCACACCGCATGCGATTTATCATCTTGAAAACGCGAGACACACTACCTGTCTTAATTTAATAAAGCCTATTCTGAAAAGCAGGAGGCCTCTTTTTCACTGTTGCAAAGCAACCGCACTCTGTTGCTGTCAGTCACTTGCATTTCGTATGTAGTGTTCACTGTCAGTTCTGAAACCCAAGTACCTCCTAGACACCTATACTAACTCAAATACAAAATTAATGGCTTGGATAGCATAGACAGTACAACCAGATCATGATTTGTATACAGTATTTAGGAATGTAGCAAAAGTCCTTTTCTGAGTTCTTCATGGGTGAATGAAATTCAGTCTCCTACATAATGGTGCAAAATATGAGAATTATGGCTTTTATAATTGAGCGAACCTATTTGATTTAGCTTAACTGCGGTTCATGCACTTAAAGATAGAAAGGAACATATGCAGTCATACAAATGATAGGCTACAGAAATGTATAGTCTGTTGAGGTCTGTTTAAGTTGTGCATCTGCACAAATGTCTTAAAATAATTACTGAAAGGGGCTTTCTCTTAACATTAAGGCCCTTTAGCATTCCGCAAGTATTTTTGTTTTCTGCCATTATGTGCCAGTTATGAAAGTTACAATTTCTGATCAATAAGTGATCCAGTTACCAAAAACTACTGCCACTTTACATTAAACAATTTTTCCTATCTCTTTTCTTTTATTTGAAGGGGGGAAGTTGCAAGCAGGACCATAAAAAACCTCTTATTTTTTTCTTTGCACATAACACAAGATTCATCCAGTCGTGGAATCAAAAATGCTAAAAGCCTTGAATGCTGTTAAATGTAAATTGAGATTTCTGAATGGAATGTGCTGCCTTTTTAGAATAACTAATTTATTTATTACAATTTTGTACTATTTATTTCTTTAAATTATTATATTAGTTACATTTATTTGCATACAATTTAGACTGTATTTATTTTGAATTAAATAGCCAAATTGGTCAAATGTCTCTTTTGTCTTGTTTTAGCACTATAATGTATCATTCATCATTTGTTAGATCTACGAGCAATGTCTAAATATTTAACAATAAACAGAATATTACAAATATTGCAGAATTGCATTGCATTGTGCTTACTAGCCTACTGTGGGATGCTTAGAGCTCACATACATGCTCTTGCACAGACAAAAAAACAAAAACACAAAACAGAAGAGGGCAGTGTATCCCCATCTTGCTTGAAAAATGAACATAGCAGAAAACTGTCATTAATTAAAATTTATTTCATTTGTAATGGAAATATAAATTCCATATTTTCATAAAAATCATGAGGCTCACTCAATGTGCCCATAATGCAATGTGAAAAAGATGTCCACTTTCAGTTCTATGCTTTTCCATATTAGTACTATGACTAACTCATCTAGTCCTCACCAGGCCCATGCAATTGAACATGCAATGGCGGTACTAATCCAGAGTCATGCTGTAGCATAATCAGCACTAATGCACCCAAGGCAATGATGATGAAGAGGAAAGCTACAGTGATTTTGTAAATACATATCTGTTTAAGACCTACAAAAGTTGAGTGATTCCATTCCATTATCTATGACTGAATGGCTGAAAAGGAAAATAATCAGTGTTTTAGAATGGCCAAGTCAAAATCCAAACCTCAACCCCATTGAGATATTGTAGACTGATCTTAAGAGAGCAGTGCATAAACAAGTTCCCCAAAACAGTTATGTGCTGAAGCAGTTTTGTAAGGAGGAGTGGGCCAGAATTCCTCTGATGCAATGTGAGAGATTGAAAAACTCAGACAGAAAATTGAATCTTTCATAAAACAATGGGGAGTGTCTATGTGGATGATAATAATGGTTATTTGAGGGTTCATGTTACAGGAAAACAATGAGTGAAGAAGTGTTATGCAAAGAGTTCAACAATGTGGCCCGAATTTGAACAGGTCCAAATATCAGGTTTGTGTGGGGGAAACAAAATACCTGGGGAATAATTTGTCTTCAAAAGACATTAAACCAGATATGTAAACAAATCAGGCAATGAAGGAAACAGCCCAGGAACACATATTTACTGCTTTGGGAAAGGTTCATTCAAGACAGGTCAGGACTGCAGGCAGGCCAATGTAGCACCTGCACTTTGCTTACGCAGCCATGCACTTGTTATCCGGGCAGAATGTGGTTTGCCGTTGTCCTGCTGGAAAATGCAGGGATGTCCCGGGAGAAGACGACGCGTGGATGGCAGCATATGTTGCTCCAACATTTGTACATATCTTTCTGCATTAATGGTGCCCTCACAGATGTGCAAGTTACCCATGCCATGGGCACACCCCCATACCATGACAGACGCTGGCTTTTGGACCTGACGCTGATAACAGCTTGGATAGTCCTTTTCCTCTTTGGCCTGGAGGACACAACAGCTGTTTTGTCCAAAAACTATATGAAATGTTGACTCATCAGACCACAAAACACGCTTCCACTGTGCTAATGTCCATCTCAGATGAGACCAAGCCCAGAGAAGTTGGCAGCACTTCTGGACAGTGTTGATGTATGGCTTCTGCTTTGCATAATAAAGCCTTGCATCTGTAGATGTAGTAGTGAATGGTGTTGACTGACAAAGGTTTACCGAAGTATTCCCAAGCCCATGTCATGATATCCATTACAGACGCATGACGAATTTTAAGACAGTGACATCTGAGGGATCAGAGATCATGCATATTCAGAAGTGGTTTTCGGCTTTGCCCTTTACGGACAGAGATTTGACCGGATTCCTTGAATCTTATAATTATATTTTGCACTGTAGAGGGTGAAATGCCCAAAATACTACCGATTTGTTTCTGGGGAACGTTGTTCTCAAAGTGCTAGATTATTCGCTGACGCATCTGTTGGCAAATTGGCGAGCCTCGACCCATCCTTGCTCTTAAAGGACTAGGACTTTCTTGGAGGCACCTTCTATAATTGACTCACCTGTTTAACATCACCTGTATCACATCACCATGATATTTCAACTTGTCACTTCGTTATTAGTCCTAAATTGCCCCTCTCCAAACTTGGAACGTGTTGTAGGCATACATTTCAAAATAAACGTATATCTTCAAAAAACAATTAAGTTAATTAGGTAAAACATGAACTACCTTGTCTTTATACTGTTTTTGTTTGAATACAAGTCAAAGTAAATTTACAAATTATTGCTTTGAACACAACATTTGAGATAAATTCCAATCTGGGTGCCGTCAGAAGCATTCCACTGAAACAGCTCTTCTCAGAGTCTCAAATGACATATTGATGGCTTCTGATGTGGGTAAATGCTCTGTTCTGGTGCTGCTGGATCTTAGCGCAGCTTTTCACATGGTTGATCACAGTATCCTGGCTGAAAGGCTTAGGCAGTGGGTGGGGGTTTTCTGGGAGCGTCCTGGACTGGTTCTCCTCCTATCTGAAACCGTTGCTCTGTCCTGTGGTGTTCCTCAGGGTTCTGTCTTGGGTCCTTTATTGTTTGCTATATATATGCTTCCCTTGGGTCATCCAAGGGAAGCATATATAGAGCAAACAATAAAGTAATAAGTAAATTTAAACCCTTTAACTGTCACTCATTGAAATAGGTGATGAAAAAATTATTTAACCATAAACACCTATTACTAGAGCACCAAATAACAGTTATATAACTGTATATTAGCAGTTAGTATAACAGTTTTTTTCATAACTTGACCCCTTTTTTTTTTAGAAATTATAAACCTCTACCATACGGTTGAGATGTCAGTTTATTGTAAAAGATGCTATTCACAAATTGCTATATTTCTGAACATTTTTCCTGAAACACACTACTTTAACATCACTTTAATCTCTCTTTAAAACCTTAAAACAGTTTATTGCTCTTTTTTACACTCCATCAACATGTTTTTGGCCTGTAAATGTCCCATCAATTACAATGGCTAGGTCCACAAATATGTATATATTGACATATACTGGATCATATGGCATTTCTGCTTTAAAATTAGACACTGTTTGATTGTCATTTTATAAGTTTAAACTATTTTGTTTCTATGAACAAAACAGTTTAAATATGTATGTAAAAAAACATTCATTCCAGGTATCATTGATTTCATTTTGATTACATATTTCAAATCAAACATATCATTAACTACGATTTGGAACAAACATCTGTATACATGTATAGATATTCCATTGTGTGGCATTTCTGCTTTATAATCAGGCACCATTTCATACATCGTCATTTTATTTTAAGTATAAACTCATGAACAAAACTTAAAAAACTTTAAACTTTAAAAAAAACACCCATTGCAGGTATTTGAGTTCATGCTCAGTCCTGAACATATTTTTTCAACTGATCAGATTTGGAATCTCTTATTCACCTCATTTTCAGCTTTCATTTGAGATGATACGTGACAAAGCACTGCTGTGTGCTGTTTAGACACAGGAGGACTCCGCACTCTGCACACTTCTATTGTGACACCCCCTTTGGGCAGAGTTTGCATCGCCCTCACTGTGGGCCACAGGCTGGGTGTGTATCAGGCTCACTAAGCTTAGGGATTGGTAACTCTTCAACTGTGTCACCTGTGTGCCTTGGCACATAGTCAGGATCATCCAAGTCCTCATCACTGTCCTCTATGTCTGACTCCTCTGGATCAAGGGGGACCACAGCTTGGCTACCCTTTCCTCTGCCATAGAAAAAATTGGTGTCCATCACTAAGAATGAAACAATACACTGCATTACATGTTTTCCCATAACATATATGTGCATGCACATTCGCCGTGGCATTGTTTCGACAACCTTATGCAATGTCACAACATTTATTTCTGTCCAGAATTGCATTATCTTGTATTGACAATGGGAGAGTCAAACCACTCCGTAAAGTCTTCTCCAGCACATCTTGAAGATTTTCAATGGGGTTAAGATCAGGAACCTGTGGTGGCCAATTCATGTGTGAAAATGATTCCTCATACTCCCAGAACAACTCTTTCACAATATGAGCACGATGAATCTTGGCATTGTCGTCCTGGAATATGCCCGTGCCGTCAGGGAAGAAAAAATCCATTGGTGGGATAACCTGGTCATTCAGTACATTCAGGTCCTCAGCTGACTTAAATTTATTGCCGCATAACATTGCTGAGCCTAGACCTGACCAACTGAAGCAGCCCCAGATCATAACACTGCCTCCAGAGGCTTGTACAGTGGGCACTGTCCAAAAAAATCCAAACTGCAACCTTTTTTTTTTGGCCAGGTAGTGTATAATGTTGTAATAGGATAATATTGTGTTTTAGTAATATTATATAATTTCATTGTATTTGTTCACTTTTTCCACTCAAACATCTTCCTACCACACTAACTACTATGCTAACATCTGCCCTGCCTCATGGTCATTTCCACCCTTTACTGACATATCAACCGCACGGTTGAGCATGTTTTTGTAAAATTCTGGCACAATGGATTTTTAACATTTTTGATATTTAATATCATATTCCTGTTCTTTAAGGTCTCTTCTATCTGAAAAACATCATGGTTTATCCCTTACCTGCCAAATTCCTGCTTTATGCCCTAACCTTTGGGGAGTGATTTGTGGTGCTGCCTCCGTTGTCAGAGTGGGGAAAGTGCAGGAACTGCTGCTCCAGATGTGTTGAAAAAAGATACTCTTTATGCAAATTGATTAAGGGGGGTTGGAGCCCCACACCAATCAGGATGCTGGACAGATTTTTTTTTTTTTTCATAGGTTTTTTCACTGTCAAAGTCAGCTCTACCGCATGGTTGAGAAGTCAGTTAAAGGATGTTTCTTATCATTGTTACGCTGATGATATTCAGCTGTATGTTTCTTTTAAGCCTGATGAGACTGATAAACTGCTTGTTTTGCACAATTGTTTGGCTGCCATTAAGGACTGGATGGCAAGTCAGCTAAGAATTTCACTGCTCACATTTGCCACCTGGTGAAAAAAAAGTATATACATATATGCAAATTTGCATCTGCCGGTGTCATTACCAGAAAGGAGGGCCAGCAAAAACAGTGTCAATCTGTTTATAGTTCAGGTGTCATTTGTACACATCTACCGCTTTATTGGATACAAGGCTAAGCATGCGTAACTATATGTGTTTATTCACATAGGATCTGTGTTGGACATTATTACCTGTTATTAGAGTGAGTGATAGCCAGAACCACCCTGACCGCCCAGTGGTTTTATGTTGTATGTCAAAGAGTAGGACCTACTGCACAACAGTTCAGGGCTGCGTTTCCGAGTTTCGATGTACCTTAACGTTTTACAAAGGTTCTTAAGGTATACCTTTCAAAGGGAAACCGCTTTTTTACGAGTGTTTCCCAGACTATACCTTAAGGCAACTGTTAAGGGACACCTCAAAGGTACATCATAAGTTGGAGCTGGCCTTCACTGTGGTGCTGAATCACTCACATTATCAATCAATGCCAAGCGAATCGATTGTCTCACTTGTAAAGGCTTGTGAATGACGTTTTAATATAACAAGTGTTGTCATAATCATTTTACATCAATCTAATATTGCAGAAGAGGAAGCTATGCCTACTAGAGATCATCTGCTAATCTCTTTAAGAGTCCGTTAAGACGAGACCTTGTGATAGTTTCAATAAATACGTACATATAGGCTACAAAGGATAAAATAAAAAGCATCAATCAGGACATATAAGCCATAGTCTGGGACTTCGTGGAAGCCCAGGGAAAAGGATATAGGCTACATGTGGGTGAATTATTTTGTTCTTATTGAAACAAAGGTCTAATGTTAATTTGTTTTTGTCACACAATATATAGGCAACTGTAGCAGCATATCACTGCACTGCACTGATTCCCGCAAACTTTTCTCTGCAATGCAAAAATGATCGTAGATGAAAGGCAAAAGCGCGTCTGTGGAAATTGATCATGATGAATTCTATACCGGGTGCCTTAAGAATAGGTCTACCTGTTAAAGTGATTTGTTCATCCACCTTAATTTGCTGTTGGATAATCTTAAGTTTAACCAAGAATATCATTATTGGGTTGTTTACCGAAAATCGTAAAACAACATGGTAAGAAAAATGTTCCGTAATGTTGATATTTACCCAGTGCTATTTTGTTTTATATAGGTGTGAGCTAAAGGAAGGGGATGTAGATCATTTGGCTATGTCTGTCCATTATGAGCCACTGTGCCTGTATGTGTGTTTATGGCTAGGCCAATCAACGTGCTCTAGTTTGGTCATGCAAGTAGACTCACTCAACGTTGTTTTTGCACACACAGGTTTTATATTCTTAATAAACCGGCGGTTTGTTCCAAGTCAGTGTGATCATTGACTCACACACAAACAAACTAATTTCTACAGGGTATGCAGTCAGAAAAGCCATATCCTAAGTTAGCGCCACTACGTATAAATTAAAAAAACTTTTTTTTTCTTTTCACAAATTGGATTAGTAGCTATCATGGATAGGCCCTATACTTAATTACCATCATGATGGGGATAGACAGGTAAAACGACAACATTCTCACGACGTGCTATGCACAGACACGTTGATTGGATAATTACTTTTCGTAAAGTTAATATTAAACTCATTTTCGCATGCCGATGTGCTACTAGATGCGCACTGTAGTACAACTGTCGATTTGAAAAGCAAAATGTTGGCATAATAAGGCAAAATTGTGACAGGATTACCGGAGCGCAGCGCTAAGGGACAGCTTACGAGTGCCCCAGACCACCCTTTTAAAGGTATACCTTAATTGGGATGGCAGGTATGCCATCCCGCCAAGTTACGCCTTGGCGGGGGCATGCCCCATACCTATACAGCACCGAGAGTTTGGCACTTTTCAGGGTTCCCCACAGAAATAACCACAACAGCCACAGACACTCAGCCCTTAAAAACATTAAATTCTGTACATTCTGACCCCATTTCAACACACAGAATTCATAAACAACTTCACGTCCACAGAATTCGCTTATATCACGCTGGTCGCCATTTTGAAATTTTCCTGTGCGAAAACGAGGCTATGGTGGGAAGCGTTCTAGGAGCGGTGCTTACATGAAGCAAAAATACATGAAGCAGAAAAGCGATTTGAGCCGGTGATGCTACTATGGCATATTGTTGTGTACCACGCTGTAAGTCGTATCAAAGACGAGAATGTGATCAAGGCTTGTCTTTCCATCGATTTCCGAGTAACCCGGACACCTGCCGCCAGTGGATTGCCAAAATAAGGAGAGATGTTGGACCTTATTTTCAGGTAATGTAACGAGCTAGCTAAGCTAGCGTCTAAATTAGCTAACTTATCGTTAGCTTACCCTGATAATAATCTCCAAAAGTTCGTAAGATTAATTTACACGTCAACACTCACCTTAACACATCTCTCATCTCAGATCACAGACAACACAAGAGTGTGCTCCAAACACTTTTCCAAGGACTGCATATTAAGATCGCTTACCGGTTTGAACAAACTGAAAAACGGGAGTGTGCCGTCTTTGTTTACATGGTGTCAGCCCAAGACCAGAAGGACAATTCAACGCTTCCAGAGGTAACTGTCATCTGACATTAGCCAAATAATTTCCGTATCAGCATGAAAAAGATAATAAATGCATTTAGATCAAACCTACTAGACTATGCGTAAAAAACAAACTTTCGTAGATCTCTCTCAATTTGTGTCGACAGTGCTGCGACGAAAACAGCGATAGATTTACCCACTAGCCACAAATGTCCAAAATGTAAACAAGGCAGTTTTCACGGTCGGGAAAAATTTTATGACACCGTTTGCTGATTAGCTAGCACACCGGCACAGCCTACGGATGGCAAAATCGTTAACTTACCTTCGATATCAGTAATGTACCCCTCTATCCAGTTGCTGTATCCTTTCAACAGCACTGTCGACACAAATTGAGAGAGATTTACGAAAGTTTGTTTTTTACGCATAGTCTAGTAGGTTTGATCTAAATGCATTTATTATCTTTTTCATGCTGATACGGAAATGATTTGGCTAATGTCAGATGACAGTTACCTCTGGAAGCGTTGAATTGTCCTTCTGGTCTTGGGCTGACACCATGTAAACAAAGACGGCACACTCCCGTTTTTCAGTTTGTTCAAACCGGTAAGCGATCTTAATATGCATTGTATATGCTTGTCTTTTGGAGGTTATTATCAGGGTAAGCTAACGATAAGTTAGCTAACTTAGACGCTAGCTTAGCTAGCTCGTTACATTACCTGAAAATAAGGTCCAACATCTCTCCTTATCTTGGCAATCTACTGGCGACAGGTGTCCGGGTTACTCGGAAATCGATGGAAAGACAAGCCTTGATCACATTCTCGTCTTTGATACAACTTACAGCGTGGTACACAACAATATGCCATAGGAGCATCACCGGCTCAAATCGCTTTTCTGCTTCATGTAAGCACCGCTCCTGGAACACTTCCCACCATAGCCTCGTTTTCGCACAGGAAAATTTCAAAATGGCGACCGGCGTGATATAAGCGAATAAAGCCCCAAACTAAGGGGATTTTGCGTTTTCTCCTTCTTCTTCTTCTCTTTCTTCTTCTTCTTCTTCTTTTCATTCTTATTTTTCCTGCCGCCTATCCCACTAACAACATGTCTCCCCATTGGACATTTCACTGACACCAGCCAAATCTTCACCTACACAACCCAATCAAAAACGCGCATACACACGCAAAATACCCATACCTTTTTACTCTGAAACATTTCCAGTTTAAACAGCTAGTCCGCCTGTGGCCTAGTGGGCAAGGTTACAGTCTTGGGAACACGGGGTCGTAGGTTCAAGCCCAGCTCGGAACACGTTTGTTTAACCTGCTTCGACCCTCACTAATAATTGTCTACTAGCCTACTTATCAATTATTGCTTTTGCACCATATCTACCCGCCGTTCACCGTTCAGTTATTAACCGGCTACAATATTGCTAAGTCATATGGATTCAACGGGAGCTCTTCTGTGCTTACTGGCCTGTGTTCTTCTTTAAAACCACCGGCAGGTTTGCTAATGATATTTCACGCATTGCATAGCTATGGCATGGTGCTGCACTAACGAAGTCACAGACTGGTAAACCTCCGGTTTAAGGCTTGAATCCCGACTTGCCCTCAGGCAGATCATTTCCTCTTTTACACTAACGTTTTCTTACGCTTATATTTGCTTTACCAAAACTCACTCACGGCCACCCATATGCATTTCCTGACGGCAAATGTATTCCTTTTATTTAAAAGTTACACCGGTTCACCACTGTGCCATTTCTACTAACTATATTTCTTCACTTGGCTACCGTACAAAACCTTAATATCAGCAAACGCCATGTTTCTACATTCATGTTACCTCGCCCTGTTCTCTATCTAGCCACATAGGCTACACACAATTACTATGTATGTACGTTCTGCAACTCCGCATTAAAACATTACATTTAAAATCATGATTCACTCATAAGTATAACTACTAGCACTGAACATGAGAAAAACACATTTGTGCAATAGATTACATTACAGGTAAATAATGTGTGCAATGTTATTTGACCCTCCACTTCAACAACCAATGTTCAATAGCGACTGTTATATATACCGTTTGATAAGGAAACTAAGCTCGCTCATGGTCACTTCATTTACTTCGCACTATAGTCTGTGATCATGTCAACCTTCACCTACATGCCCATTCTGCTAAAAAACATACTGTTTCAACTACGCAATTTCATCATTTCGCCTAATTTATCTCACACTGTTGTTATTTTCTCATATGCAAAGCCTGCTGGGACATATGCGTCTGCTCCTATTTTCCACTATCAACTTTTCCGGTTCTAGCTTAACAAAACAGCAAAGAGGATTCCTACCTGCAGATAAGCCTATCAAAATGCCTTATAAACCTTACAAACACTAAAAGTGCATCTTCACGAAATAACAGACAACGGAGCAGGACAGAAGGGTACACAAGTTGCGACCTAGGCAGCTCTAAATCTACGGGCTTGCTGATTCTTTTGTCAATCAAGGCTCGTTGGATGCCCGTCAAATCCGTGAGTAGCCTACATAGCTACACTGGCCATATTTCACTTTTTCTGATGCGTTTACAATTACGCCACCGCACCATTTGTCACAGCCACTGTTTTACATATATAGCAATCCGAAACTGCTAAATGTACACGCTCATCAGACTGTACAAATTCACACAAGGATAGCCATAATCCACAACCGTTTCTTACAGGGTCACTTCGCATTTCTC
Organism: Anguilla rostrata; assembly: GCF_018555375.3. Classification (NCBI taxonomy): domain Eukaryota; kingdom Metazoa; phylum Chordata; class Actinopteri; order Anguilliformes; family Anguillidae; genus Anguilla; species Anguilla rostrata. Next base: position 41,647,549 of record NC_057935.1, read on the forward strand.
ACTCTCGTAATAAAACGCTTTGCAAAAAGAAATGATATCTCATAAAAAACACGTTTTCAACGTACAAAAATGCCAAGTTACTCACACATACAAGACATACACCGTCAATAACTCATTCATTCAGACTGCCAAAATCCAGGTCTGCCATTAAAAGTATTGATATCAAAATGACGCCAAGTTACGGTACTACAAACAATATAGGCTATCTTGCCTCACCGACATTTAATAACATGTATTCCAAAGCAATGCTACCCAATATTTCCTCAATTCTTTCAAGTCACTTGGCCCTGTGTTTTGTAATCTTACCATATTACAATGTCATGCAAACGTTGTGTCAGATCAAAGTGTCAAATATTTCGTATTGCCTCATGGAACACATTGAAATTCATGTACAAAACTGCTGCTGAGTAACTACAGGAAGCATATTTCTCCAGAAAACATATGTTTTGATTCTGAACTGAATTTGAGTACATGTACAAGTTATTGTATATTTGCTACGTACAATAAATACTGCATGTAAAATACATATTGTACATACATACATAGAGAACTTCTTTATCCCCATAGGGACATTTCCCTCGCAGCATGTTGCATTCACATTTACGCACAGACATTTATACCAAGAAACATACAATCATTCACACAACAGAAAGGCTGGGCACCAAAATGCATACATACCAATACAAATTGGACATATAGATGCCTATTCAATCAATTCTTGAAATCTTGACTGTGAGAAAGCCATCCACACATACGTTTGGCCTGTCCATGTACTGCACGCTTATATACACACAGGGCCAAGTGACTTGAAAGAATTGAGGAAATATTTGGTAGCATTGCTTTGGAATACATGTTATTAAATTTCGGTGAGGCAAGATAGCCTATATTGTTTGTAGTACCGTAACTTGGCATCATTTTGATATCAATACTTTTAATGGCAGGCCTGGATTTTGGCAGTCTGAATGAATGAGTTATTGACAGTGTATGTCTTGTATGTGTGAGTAACTTGGCATTTTTGTATGTTGAAAACGTGTTTTTTATGAGATTAAGGTATACCTTAGCTAAGGAGACGCTGGGAAACAGCTCGAGACCTAAAGGAAGAGCTTAAGGTATACCTTACGATGCACGTAGCGCTAAGGAGACTCTGGGAAACGCAGCCCTGTTCTGTAATTTTTTGAATGTTTCATAAAAATCTGCACTATTGACTGAGGTATAGGTGCCCAAGCATTAACTGTGAAGGAATTTATCAATAAAATAGGTTTACTAACAGTAATATTACAAAGTAGACCATTGGCAAGATAGATCATTGCTGTCCTGTCAGTTAATAATATATACAATCCCATGTTGATAAAATGACATTTTGTGGTGTTTCATTGCAAATGAAAATTTGTAAATTCCCCAGTGAACATTTTCTTGTGGTGATCTAGGTGTTCAGGTGCCAACTTGGCTACATTTGGTTGAAAAGTGAATATTTTCTTGCTGACTAAGACATCTATCTAAAGCTATTTACAGTACTGTGCAACAGTCTTAGGCACCTGTAAAAAAATGTTGTACAGCTAAGATGCTTTCAAAAATAATGAAATGAAAGGTTATAAACACCAAAAAAATAATATAAAGAGCAGTAAATAGTTAAATACTAAATAAAATCAATGTTTGGTGTGACCACCCTTCACCTTTAAAACTACATCAATTCTCTTAGGTACACTGTCCGGCAGTTTTATAAGAAAATCGGACGGTAGGTTGTTCCAAGCATTTTGGAGAACTTGCCACAGTTCTTCTGCAGATTTTGGCTGTTTTGCTTGATTCTGGCTCTCCAGGTAATCCTAGAGACCCTTGATCAAGTTTTTATCTGAAAAGTAGTCTATTACTTAAAATATTACTTTATTTACAAAATACATATCTGTAAAATTTCATTTTTTGGAAAATTCATGTTTGGAAATCTCAAATTTGCTGTTTTCTACCGACACACTAATGCAGAAAACAAAAAATAAACATCTAAGACCAAATATATACTATATATAATATTTAAAAATCTAAGGTGCCTAAGACTTTTAGGGTGCACAGTACTGTATATTGCGGTAAAACCTGAGTTGTATTGGGGTTAACCTAGTCCCTTTATGTCAAAACGTCTCTCAACCTAAATTTCCACTCCTCTACACATCTAGATTCTGGCTTCCCCTCACTGGGACAGCAATATCATTAGCGATTATACAACATTATACATCATTAGCAACTTTGAACAAAAAAAAACAACAACATTACGTATGATTCTTGGGTAAATTTTAAAGCATTTATTTATTTAATAACTTATGGCAGTCATTCCTTGTATCCAATCAATTTTAAACTATATGTGAAACTATTGAAAGGGGCACAGCAGTTTGTACACAACTGTTTTATGACTCAGTCCTTTGGTACACTAGATTGAAACAAAGATAAATAAGATCAGATCATTTGCATATTCAACCTTAATGGGACTATGTTTTTGACATTTCACATTGTTCAGAATTATGGTTAATGAGAAGATTTTGTATATATAAAAAAACAGAAAAAAACCCTAATTTTTCCTTTATGAGAAAAGGGGCAGTAACCAAATTTCAAGACACCTTGTTTTATGTTCTTACGTTTTACGGTTGTGGAATGTTACTGCCCGATTGTGCTATATGCATAGGCTTTGCAATTTCCACCGATCACTATTTGCCTGAAATGTTTTGTGACTTTTCATGATAATGTCTACAAGTTTTAGAAAAAGAAAATATAAACAAATTACAAAATCAACAGGGGTCCAGCAATTTCAAAATACATAAATATATACATACACAGATAGCTACTTGGTGGGTGTGGGTGTGGGTGTCCACCATGCAGGAACAACAAAGAGACTTCAAATATTGGACCACACTTGACCTTTTATTGGATGCGTTCACAGTTTTCAAACAATGATTGCACACAACTATGATCAAAAGAGGACTACAAGTTAGTAAAAGTTTTTTTGTGTGTGTGTGACTGAAATTACTCTGGTAATAAAGCAAAATAATTACAAAAGGAAGCTGAAAAAGATAGTTTGGAAATATTTAACAACATACAACTAATAAATGGGATTAAGAAGGCCTGCGATTAGGGCACCTTTATTTTATTGATTTCATTTTATATTATTGCTGTTGTACTTAAATGTTTTGACCTTCTCAGCATCCTTTCATTCTTCATCTAACACTGTGTTGCATTGAGAGACAGCAGAAGAAATGTATTCATTATTGTTTCAACTGGGAAATGTAGTTTTTGCATTGATTAAATGGTTACATCAGGGAAATACTTTTCACAGTTGCCTGACCTGTCTCAGCAACAGAGTTTTGAATATTCCTAGAGTTGCTACAATGCACTCCTTTTAAAAACTTTGGTAATCTTTCTATTTTATGCTGCTGCTCCTGGAAAACCTGAGTGGAGTAGAGGATGACAAATGAGATTTTTACCCTCACAATCGTGAACATTGCCCCTTGGATTAGGTGCCGCTGTGATAATGAACATTTGCCATATTTCTTTTCCTTGGATTGTCATCTTTCCTGGTCCCTATTCAATGGAACATTCCTTTAAGGCTTTGAGATAATATGCTGTTCACCTGAGACCAAACAGTATGTGCATTTAGACTCACAGGGTTTTTTCGCTTACATTATCAGGAAAACTGTGACCATGCATATTTATGTTCATCTGTGTAAATGGTTATTCAGTACATTTTTAAAGAAGGCATTATTACTCTCAGGCCCATTCACTGCACAGGCTAAGTAAGGCACTTGATTGACAGAGTTGGAAGTTCTCTGGCCGTTTGGGTTGTGTGGGTAGGCAATATGAACAAGTATATTATTTTCTAGCTCAAAAATCAGACAGACATTGAATAGACGATTCCCAGAGTATGTTTTTCTCCAAGACAGCAGTGTATGGAAAATAAATTTTTAGGGATTTACACAAAAAAGAGCAAAGCAATACACAACAGGATAAACACTCTTAACAAGAGCGACTGAAAAATAGACATAAATACAGATTATGGCATTGCCTTCCCTGTCACTAATACTGTTTATACTGCTGTAATACGTATGTTGGATGTTGTGCATGAAACATATACTCAGATTCACTCTTTTAGTATAATTATACATTTCTATGTGTTTTAGCTAGTATCTGAAGAAGCCTTCTCATTGAGGCACTTGTAACAGGTGAATTTCAGTTTGAAAGCCAAGACAACTTGTTCTACTAGCAACAGGCAGGTTCCATACAGTCATGCCATGTGATTATACAGAAAGACAAACATAATCTCTGACTTGTTCTATTAAGTTGTATATTTTGCAACAGTAAAACAGTGATAAGAGTGATTAACAATGGGATAAAAGAAAAATAAAATACTTTTTGTCAAATAACTTAATGTTAAACTGCATATCTTAATAAACAGCAATAACTTGTTTATGCCTCTGTATAATGGCTTATGGAAAGGTCTGCTACTTATTCATATGGTAATGCTTTCATGCCTGAATGCCAAGGTGGATAAAGTTTGGTCAAATTGAATAAATAACATTACAAATAATAAATATTCATACAACTTAAATAAATATATTTATACATTTCGTTTATTAAAATGAGTATTATTGATTTTCCGAATATATACTTATATTTACTGCAGGTTAAAATAATTTACCAAAAATCCCTTGAATAGATGCACTGGATGAGAATAGGACTGCATCGAACGCCTATATTTGAGGTCAAAGTTTTCCAGTGCAGTATATCTATAAATATATTTTTCTGTCCAGTGTGAGTTCACAGACTCTCACAGTTTAAAACTATTTTGGTAGAATGATCATTAAATGCAATTTATATTTTTAAGCACATGAAGCAACAAAGGATTAAAATATGTTTTTGTTTTTTTTTGCATTATTGTCAAGGATGCCTGTTTTCAGTAATGAGCGTGTTTTTATTGTCTCCTGTTCAACAATACTCATGCTGATTAGGCATGAACTTTAACATCATGGCGGTTTGTGCAGGAAGAAAAAAAAGATTTAACTGACGGTGGTTTCCATGGTTCAATTGAGTGTATATTAACATCATCAAGAATTGAGATGGAAGTTTCGGAAAATAACAAGTAAAATTTAGAAAAAAATAACATGTTACAAGTCATCCAAACTTTCTCTTTGTTCTTTTTCTTTGCTAACCTATGTGTGGCAAATGAATCCAGCATCACTTGCTCAATGTCACATTAATAACACGCTGAATTCTCAATTCTATTTGATGTTGTATGTACAATGGCTTCACTAAATCTTTTCAATTAGTTGAGAATCAATGAATAGCTCAGGTGACGAAAAAATGTAAAACACATACAATCATTTTTATGACCCCGACTGTGTTTAAAAAGAGTGCGGTTCGCATGACATCAGTGGTTTTCCACACATAGCACTTTTGTATTTGGCTAATGTCAAAAATGTAAATATCAGTCATATTAAATACGTTTGTTAAAACTCTTCAGATAGAAAAGATTATTTTAAAAACAGCACATTGTGTTTTCTTAAATAAAAACTTCCATTTCCCAACAGCACTGGCAAGATTTTTCACTACGCTTTCTTCAAGCTTTCCTGTTTTTTTTTTTTTTTTTTTTGATTTAGCATTTAAAAAAGTTTTATAAATGTGATAAATGACAAAATTATCATTATCAAAAATGGCAACATAATATAAATGTTTTCACTGTCTTCAAGACAACCAAATTTCTTACACGGTCATCCCCCCATCCCTATTTAATGTGTTGTACAGTACTGTACTGTACTGTAGTCATGTCCAAAAATGACTAGCTGGCATTAATTCTGGTCTCAGTCAGAGTCAGGCTTTTCTCTCTCTATAAAAGGACTATTGGCTTTTCCCTTGTGCTACCTTCTATTGATTCACTTGCTGTTTCTCAGGTTCATACTGTCAAATCATCTGACCTGGCCCTGCTGCTTGCTTTACTCAAGCTGCTTAGCGGTCTGGTGCCTTCTATCGTCTCAGTAGCCTCCACATCAGTCTTGGTGGGTGGCTTCTCCCCCTCTTCCTCTTCTTCGTCCTCTTCTTCCTGATCTTGCTGCTCCTCCTCATTGTCCTGTTCCTGCCCCTGCTTCTGCTCCTCCTCCTGTTCAGTGGTCTGGACATAGGAGAGCAGGGTCTCATCACACAACTTGGACATGTCTTCAGGGGGCCCTACCTCATCCACGCAGGACTTCTCCTCAAAAGTCTGAAAGGGTGTCGGCAGCCTGCCTGCCTCCACCCCCACCTCTGTCAGGGGGAAGTAGTGGGTCACAGGCTTGTCCTCCTCCAGCAGTTTGTAGCCCTTGGCCTTCTGGATGGAAGAGACAGTCATGGAGGTCAAACTCTTCTCTGGAACCAGCCCCCCCTCTGCTTGCTGCTGGGGGGGCTTCTGGAAAACAAAGCGGATCTTCTTCAGTCCGAGGTGGCTGATCTCTACAAAGTTGAGGAAGAGGGAGACGCAAGCAACCGCCAGCATGAAGATGATGAAGACGGTCTTCTCGGTGGGGCGCGAGACGAAGCAGTCGACAGTGTTGGGGCAGGGCCAGCGGCTGCACTTGTAGAGGGGCAGGATGTGGAAGCCATAGAGGAAGTACTGTCCCACCACGAAGCCCACCTCAAACAGGGTCTTGAAGATAATGTGGCAGATGTACGTCCTCAGCAACGTGCCCTCCAGGCGGAACTTCTTGCTGCCCTTGGTACTGGTCTCCTTGGTGGTCCTGACGCTGCCCTGGTCGGGCGCCAGAGGCAGCCTCTCCTCATTCATCTCCTGCTGACGGTTCATCTCCGCCTCCTCCCTTTCCTTGCGCTTCTCCTCCATGTGGACGTGGTGCACGGCGTGGCCCACGTACACCAGCGAGGGCGTGGAGACGAAGATGATCTGGAGCACCCACAGCCTGATGTGGGAGATGGGGAAAGCCTCGTCATAGCAGACGTTCTCGCAACCCGGCTGCTGGGTGTTGCAAACATAATCCGACTGCTCGTCCCCCCAGACAAACTCAGCAGCTGTGCCCAAGATCAGGATCCTGAAGATGAAGAGCACGGTCAACCACACCCTGCCAATCACTGTCGAGTGCTCGTTCACTTCCTCTAAAATGTTTCCCAAGAAGCTCCAGTCACCCATGTTCAGTGGTCAGCACTGCAAGGTAGGAGGAGAGGGAGGATAGGGGGTGGAGAGGATTGGGGGTGGGGGTGTGGGATTGGTGGGGGGGAGGATGGTAAGGAAAATAAGATGTAAGATTAAACAAGTGTTTACAATATCAAATTATGAGCGGGAGTAACAGCAACCACAGAACTCTGTAGTGCATGCAGGTGGGTATGCTCTAATGTAGCATTCAGCTGGTTTAAGATTTTTTTGTTTGTTGCAAATTGGTGCTAAACAAAATACACATAACCCCTCACAATGAAAATAATGGCCTGTGTTCTCTCACCCTCTGTCCACTTGCAATGACAAAAGTACTGCCACAGGAACACATTACAAAATGGTCTCCGAGCTGCAGTTCACAGAGCAGTTTAGCAACACCCAAGCCCTCCCCCACTTCTCAAAAAAGAAAACATACACATACCCCAAAAAGAACCCCACAAAACAAAGTTTAGAATGGTATCATGGCTAATTTGTGGTAAAAACATCCATCCAAAACAATTATATAGATTAATGGCATCAAATGGGCAACTTGCCACAGTTAAATGTTCCAGTGTGGTGGTGTTCCCCTTCTCTTGGCGCTCTGCGCTGTAAAGTGAAATTGTTTTGTCTCTCTTTCCCACCCAAAGCCCTGTCCCTGTCGCACCACTGAGCAGATGTGAATGAATCTGGTCTGATGGTTGGTTTTTAGTTTGCTGCAATATTTAAGCTGGGAGCCAGACGGCCTTTATTCAGAGGGCGACGTTTGGTGACGCAGGAGACAATAGGATCAACAAACACAAATGGGGAGCATATGGGACCCTGCCACGAGGGGAGCGATTCCAAAAAGGTGTGCTGTTAACTGCACATGAAATAACTGAAGTGAAATAACTGTGATGCATCTGAAATGCATTTCTGAAAATAAACTAAGCGCTAAATTAGGTGCTAAAAAGAAACATTTTTAAAAATAATGGCCAACACTAATTTTTTTTTCTAACAGGCAGATTGGACATGCATTGTTAACTACAGTCATGTAGCAATCTGTTCATTTTCAGGTCTATAGCTACAACTTCTGTAAAGCTGTCAAAGCTGTTCTGTGAGTTTAATCACAGAAAAAGACATTTCTGGTAGTAACACTTGAGAGGATTTTAAAAACACATTTAAATTAAGTTCTTATCTTTCCCCCCAAAATGTAGATTTTTAATTTATATTTTGATCCACTGCATTATTCCCTTTGCCACATGAGAAGTAGCACTGAATATCATATTTTATATTATATACCTGCCCTTTCTTATGTCATTAACATTTTTGAACTCATTAGAATTACGCTTCACTTACGCTACACCTCTATGGACAACTGACAGTCTAAGCTTGATAAAGTATGTGATGATGTGATGATAAAGTAAAATGATTCAACTCTGATACATTTATTGATTTGGAAAGTGTGCATGCTGGATAAACATAGGGACATTAATATTCCTTTCAGAGCTCAATCTGCTGTATTCTAAATTGCTTTTGAAATTTTGAGTAAAATAACAGATCATTGCATTATTATGTGTTATATTTCATATATTTATTTAATTTATTACAAAAGTCCACTTCTAAATGACTAATGTATTTGGAGCACAAAAGTGGCATACAGTCTAAACTGGTAAGTACCAAAAATAAGAGTTATGAAAACAAATATGACTAAACCCTAAACAAAACCGATGTCAATTTTACAGCCTGTTGATTCATGGTAGGTTCACCATGTTGGCTGAAGAGTTTCAAACATGACTGGTGTAATTGCCTACTTTAGATACAGCACCTTGCTAGCCAGTGAGTCAGAGTAGTGGGTAGGCCCAGCTGCCCCTGACTTTTCTTCCACTTGTTATACTTTTTGTTATACTGTGATTATACTAAAAGTTCACCTTGCCATTCAAGAAAGGTATCATATTTGTCCAAACAGCAGTGTGAACACATACGGTGGAGAGGTTTTTGCAACTCTGAGCCCAATAAGTGATCTGTATCAGCAGGAAATAAAATTGGAGTTTATATCTCTGAACCACAGAGCACAACTTTACAGCCGGTGAAGATATTGATATATTAGATTATTGATTTTCTAGGAAAGTCAATGGAAAAAGAATATTATCAAAAGTTGGAACTGTGGCAAGCAAATAGCAAGATGGGTTTTAATTTATAATACAGTCAAAGCCGTTGACAATACCATGCTTTAATTTGCTTTATATTATTGGCTAGCAATACTATTAAATGGGTAGTATTATTTAAAAAGCCTCTTTTTGATCTCATCCTGCCATAATTTTCCCTGTCAATATGTGTGTTTTACTGCTGACACAATTCCCATTTAAATATGAAAATGTCATTAAATTCCTTATTTTACTGATTACCACACTTTATAAATATATAAAATCCCAAATATATAATATATATCTGTATATTACATATCGTGACACCAGAGAATTTCACCATTCTCAAGCTCTATATGTTTTATTTCTTTAAAAAAAGGTTTTGTTGAAGTTGATGTCTGCACACGTACTGCATATGTGTTCCCTCCCCTAATTTGCATGAAGGGTTTCCATTGGTTCTCATTTCCTGCTGACTATCTTAATGAGAGGACCACAGATAAGCAAACATTGTCACCACAATCATTCCATTGCATTACATGATAAATAATGTTTTCAAATGTGACATAACACATATTTGCCACCCTCATAAAAAAAAGTCTCAAATAAATCATTTTGAATGATTTATAAAGGTTTCATAAATGTGTAGTATTTGTAAAATAATAAATCCTTTGGGAAGGCTGTAGGATTGCATATTTTATTAATATAAAATGTCAGTAACAGCTAGCCAGCTAAATACATTCCCTACTTGTAAAATGGCAATTCAATTAATTGGCTATTTACAGAAAGGAAATTAAGAACTTCTGTCCTCTTCATAAATTCTGAATTGATTATGTAAAAAATGCAAATGTGTTTGTATGCCTACTTTATGAAACATTTTAATCAATGTCGTTATTTAAACATTTCTGAAATAATATCAATTGGCAGAAAAAAAAACTGGTAGAACACGTATTGGTAGTGCCCTCTAATGTTTGAAAAATGCTTTCCAATGCTTTTGCATTCCACTCTGCCCCAATTGTCATATCAGAGTACCTTTTTGGAGGTACAACTACACCATGTAAATGTCAATCAAGATTTCCAGCCAGAAAATTGTTGACGCCCACAGATTTGCCCATTTACATTTTAATACAACTACCAGCACCTGATTGGCTGGATTGGTTTTGGCCAAACGTTTTTCAAACCGATGAAACATGGCGGCCTGTTCATAAACTTTTTCATATTTCACCGAAACAGACCACTAAAATATGTTTCTGAAAATATTTGAGGTGAAAGTTAGGCCATGTAATTGCTGAATCTTTATTCATATTTCATTTGCAATGCCTAGTTTGACAGTCTGATCCAATTTTCATGAGCCAGGTGCAGCTATGCTGTACAAATTAATTTGGATATAGAATACTTTATGCAAATGAGATGGACAAACCTACTTCACCAACCCCAGGACACATTTTTCATAATTTTGTAGTAGGCACAACCATACTGAAACAGCAAGTGCAATCACTCTTTGAGAAATAATTCTCAGCAGTCATCTTTTACAGCCTGTGTGGTAGTAGTTTGTGATATTTGATTTCAAAACGCATTCCCTTGAAGTTACTCATAAGAACCTCATACATCATTGTGGACTGAATGTAAAAATACATTACGATCTATAGAAATTGTATTTATTTGAGTCATAGTCTGTACATGGTGCCAAACAACGATTCATGAAACAAAAAGACAATGATGCAAACTGAAAAGGCTGTAACTACATTTGGGGGTTAACGGGACATGTTTTGATGTGTCAGCCTGAGAAATGACTCATCCAAAGTACGCGCTTGAGGACAATCTCCATTCCTGAGCATGTTTATGTTCCTTGTGAGGTTTAGACACTGAGACTCCCATTGGGCCCTGTATGTGCTCTCTGGGGTGTGGGGTGAGAAACAGCAGGAACTGAGATCACAAGCTCGTATCCAGCTTCCTCCTGCCCAAGTTGTGTAAATGCTGCTTTGGTAATATAAAAAAAGGATCAAAGAATCTCAGGACAATTCACATAGCTAAATGTGGAGATGGTAAAGAAAACTGATGGAAATTAATAGCTTTTTCAATAATTACAAAACACAGACAAAATTAAATTTTTAAAACATGCACAGCAGCAGAGCAACACAATAGTTTTGGAACTGGGCTTGCATTTATTGATTTGGTAGTCCTTTAATTTCTCTGCTATTTCAATAGAACTGTAGAACACTCTAGACTCTGAAACAAAATGTGAAAAATACTGAACATACTGAAGCTTGAGTACGATATACCCTACTACAAGGATCATTTTGTTGAAATTACTCATCATGGTGCCAATCATATGTGAAAATACAAACAGTGGAAAAGCCTGTAAAACCAGTCCACTACTGCACTTCCTACATTCTGATAGTCCCTTGTATCTTGTACCAATCACATCTCTGAGAAGAGACTCTAACGCCAACTAACTCTAACTTTTACTGAAAAAAGAGCAGGCTTGTGTAAATGACTAATTCTAAAAATTCAGATGGAAAAATGGTTCTCTGAATGGTTATGCTTTTGTTTTGTATAAATACTCCTTTATTTATTTTTCACAGAAGAGTTCCCAAATACTCTAACATAGGACTTCACTGAAGTACATTGTGCACACTCCACAGAACATTCACTTAAATGTGGGAAAATTGACAGGAGTTTATTTGAAAGGGAAAATTGTTTATCCAGTTGCCTAAATTGTTGACATTTTATCCTTCAATGAAAAACTTTTTAGAGCAGGGAAAAAAAATAACTGTTAAATCACAGCCAATTGGTGTTGTTTAATGCCACACTGACAGAGTGTTTATGTAATGCTCAATGCCCTAGTTCCCTTGTATAATATTTCTCATGCCCCTGAACACATTATTGTTCCCACAAAATCCAATAGATTTTTCTATCCAATAGAACTGAACATATGATATATTGTTATCATATTAAATATCGTAAATATATTGCTAAATATATTTACAATATTTAATATATATAATTTGTGGCGCCCCAAGGCCCTATCGGTGCTCCACAGGAGAGCACAAGAAGCACCAGGGCGCCCGGGCCTACCGCCACCGGCGACTACTGGGGCAAGTGGTGAGTGGGCATTACCTCCCAAATGAGATGTTGGAAGATTTCAGGACCAGGGACAGCAATCCGCAGACCAGGTGAGCTTCCACAGATCAGCACCAAGGACAGGGCTACAGCAGAGTGCAGGTATGTGGAATTTTCCACTCTGCTGCAGCACACCTGAGACTGCTCGAGTAGATTGCCTAACAGACTATAAGAAGCAGCACAAAGGAGTGAGAGGCTGGCTGGGGCTAGGGAGAGAAACTATGCCTGGCTTCACGCCTCACCTGGTCCTGGGGTGGTAAGCGGCTGTGAGCCAACTCAAAGAATAAAAATTCCATGATTGCAACTTTCAGCTGTACATGACTGTGGAATTGGTTGGAACAAAAGGGCTGGCACACTGTCTGACTGTGGGAGTGGTCTCTTTGCGCTGAAAGGACAGAGGGCTGGAGGACAAGTCCTACAAGGCTGGAAGGAGAAAGGAGAGGAAACAGACCTGGACCGGGCTGGCCAGTACCCAATCACACGCTCCTAACCATTGTTCCCTTTGTCTCTCCAGGAGGAGTGCACTCACCCTGGAGAGGAAGATTGATACCCCGACCGGGAATAACTTTCAGTTATTTTTTTGCTTTCCCTTCCCCCAAGATTTAATACAAATAAATTATTTTTCTGTTAACTGACCCCGGGACTCACTGCACTGGTTCTTGTACTGGTACTGGTTCTTGTATTGGCAACCGCAACCTCCGTTGGCGAGGAAGGTCACAAAATATATATCAATATGTTTAATACTACTTTTATTATGTTTTATGTTGACATCACTGGAGGGTGATGCATAATATATGCATTATGCCGATTACTAATTTTACTGCGTTTAACATATACTGTTAATTGGAACAGACCTCTGAACACCACTTGTAATCTCCCATAGCCATTCAGAATTATAGTATCATAGAACAGGTCCTGTTATTATTGATACACAGTGCAGCAGTGTTCTGTCATAATCCTGCATGTAATCAGACATGGTCATGTGTCATACAGACTGTAGAATTTCTCTACAAGACATCTTCAAAACGCATGTCTGCAGTGTAATAATTCATTATGGTGAGACTGCCAATAATAGCTTGGATTCATCAATGCATACAATAATTTTAACTAAGCAATTTAAACAAGGTTTAGTTCTTTCTCTTCATAAATACCGTTTGACTAGTTCAGAAATCCTAATTCCTAATCCTAACTCCTAATTGTGTTTGCTGAGAAATAAGTTATTCTTACATTTGTCACAGTTAAGAATAAATGTTGATTCAGGCAGTAGTTTGGCCTGTCCTATATGCTCCAGGTGGAGGATACAGATTTTGCAGGTGCAAAATAGTGTGAAAGGCATTCTGCCTGTGGTGTTTCCTTCCATAGTTCTGTTCGGTTCTCATGCTGTGGAGGGATGAGAGGGCTCAGGGCCAATGCCCTACTGTCGATGTGCCAAAACTTCCAGAGGCTTGTGTCCATAAGCTCCAAACCTCCCACCCCTGAAATTCCAGTTCAGCCAATCACAGTCCATCTTATGGTGTGGTACAGTCCAGGGGATTGGCCAGTGGCTAAACTGCAGAGATGAAAATGAGTGGTAAGGATTATACTCTCATACTTGTATGCTTTGTGCTGAGAACCAAGACTAGGAAGTACTTGAATCCTTGCTGGTGCTTTGCATGGCTACTTTATACCTCCCTCATCACGCTTCTGCATGTTAAAGCAAAGAGCATGCAAAGTGGCTGTACATTTTTAACACAAAATGGCAGCTGCATTTTTTTCTTTTATGCCCAAGAAAATTTGCTATACATTTTAAGAAAATAATGCAGTAATGTGGCTTTTTTTGATACAGATACAGAGATAAAAATGGCTGAAAAAGAGAAATGCATTTCACTCAAAACATCATGAAGTTAAAAAATAAGTCAATTGAAATGAATAATTAAATAATTTTCCTTTTCAAAATGCACACATAGTTTGCTTGCACCTAAATTCATCCTCATAGTTCTCTTGCCAAGGCCCCAGCACCACAGTTTTAAAAATGAATAGTAATAACAATAGATTTGTAAGTGGGTAGCTCTTTCCCCAGTAGCATGGCGACTATCCTGCCCTTTAAAAGCTGTACTTGTTGATATAGCCAGCGGTACTGGGACTAAGCCGAGAGTGTGGCCATGAATGCCACTGGGATTTCACACAAAGACATGATGTCATGACGGAGCGCACGCTGCCCATTGAACCAGACCACTGACGCGTGAGGCCAGATTGTGCCAATGAAGCAAGCCTCAGAGTACCTATCCATCCAACAAACTTATCTTACACTGATCTGTCTACTGGTGGGGGTGCAACACGTTTCCTGCTCTTTGGGGTGGTGTGAAGGGTAGTTTTTAGCTGACCACAAAAGCGAAACATAAAATACAACATAAAATATAAAGGCAAGTGATATTTCCTAATTATTACATATTTAGGGAGATAATAGTATCATAATAAGAAAATAAACAATAATGTCCTGATTATGCAATGTTAATAAGGGGGTGTTGAGTTGGGGCTATTTCTTTTCCCCAGGAGCTACATCATTGTGGTGAATAGGGGTGAACCCAAGGGACCAGAGGCAGACTTTACCCCCTGTTCACACCCTAATCTTTTACATCTATACCCCCTGCCCACAACCTAATGTTTAGCATCTATACCTCCTGTCCACATCCTAATCTTTGGTGTATACCTCCTGTCCACATCCTAATGTTTAGCATCTATACCTCCTGTCCACATCCTAATCTTTGGTGTATACCTCCTGTCCACATCCTAATGTTTAGCATCTATACCTCCTGTCCACATCCTAATATTTAGTATATATCTCCTGTCCACACCCTAATCTTTGGTGTATACCTCCTGTGCACATCCTAATGTTTAGCATCTATACCTCCTGTCCACATCCTGATATTTAGTATATATCTCCTGTCCACACCCTAATCTTTGGTGTATACCTCCTGTCCACATCATAATCTTTAGTGTCAATAGGGGAGATCGGGGCTCTAACTAACATGGGACATGTTGAAACATGGGAATTTTTTATACAAAGCCGCCCATTTCAGAGCACCATAATATTTGGGACACATGAATGTGGTAAATGAAAGTTATACTTTGCCGTATATCTTTGCATGCAATGACTGGACAGGGGAGAGGCATGAGGCTCTTGCAGTGGCAAATGCCTCCGTCACAGCCAAGAGGGCAGTCTCTGTTGAGTGCCAGGATCGGAAGCCAGACTGGTGAGATAGCAGGTTGTTCTCATGGAGAAAAGAGGTTAGTTGTTTAAGCACTGCTCACTCAAAGGTTTTGGTCTTTATTTCTCCTCCCCCTCTCTATTGCTCCCTTGCTCTTTCTATTCATCTCTGCTCTGATCTGAGTACCTCATCTCAGACTGCTATACTGGTACAGCTTGCTCCTCTCCGAAACCAAAGTTCATCCGCAGCCCTTAATTCAGGATTAGAGGTTAGGTCACACTGTGTGGGCAGGACTGTGGGATGGTCAAATCAGCACTGGGGATTTCTAGCTATAGCATGCTCTAATACATAGAAGCAGTACATAAATTGCTGGGTGATCATACTGAAGGGATTAAGGGCTGCAATGCAAATATAAACGTCACCACAGGCTATTCACAACTTTCCTGCCCTATGATCAGTCCCAAGACCTGTCTGGAGAGCATGATCTCTGCTGATAAAATGTATGCCAGCTACACAACAAAAAAATCTGAATCAGTTGGACTGAAGCCAAATAGAGTGACAGGATGGGGGTGTCCCAGACTACTAAATATTTGGGCTATTTGTATTTTTTGGTCCTGCCCCTGCTTTTGTGTTTTAGGCTTCCCTTTCCCACATTAAGCCACAGAGCCCAGCCCAATATTTATTTGTTTGTAGGGAAACATTGCTGAATTCCACTCACTGAAGCACCTCAGTATTTCTGTTGTTCATTTCAGTATTTTCCAGAGAAAGGCTGTGGGCAGTTTACCCAATATAAAGATTGTAGGACTGTTTCAAGCAAATGCTGATTTTCCCACACTGGAAAATGGCATGTCATAAAGATAACCACTTGACCAGTCCCAAAAAATCAAAAAATATAATCTTTAAAATAGAAGAATATGATAAATAAAAACTTATCCACAGAAATTCTTCTTACCACTAGCAACAGACATAAAAACCCAGAATTAATGCAGACACAAAAATCACAAAGAAGTCCTAAGGTCCTATGTAATCATGACCTCGTTTTCAAATCAACTATAGCCAATGTAAAGAGGCCATTTTCCACTGCCTCGCCCCTGAAACCCCACACCCACCACCCCACCCCATGCCCTCTTCCCCGGAACACAAACCGAGTCTCAGTCCTGAACACTGCAGTGTATCTGCTCACAGGCTCCAGACCTGCTGCTGTGAGGCCAAGAGCAAATCACCCACACTCAGGGTGAGATGGGGCAGAGGGAGAGAGATCGATTGTTCCCTCCCAAACTGACAGGAAACCTAAATACGGCTTCCTGTTTCTGTTCATGGGGGAATGAGGGGATACCCGCAGGAACACAATGGAGGAGAGGAAGAGTGTTTGAGTGATGCTAGGGGCAGGATTCGATGGGTGGGAACAGTGATTAAGACATTGGAGAAACAAGGAAGGAAAGCCAGAGAGTGAGAGCTGGGGGGTGAGTTGCACAAAGGTGAAGGGGGTATAAAGAGCACAGCCCCTCCATTCTATCAAACTACTCTCCCTCCAGTTCCAAACATGACCTCATCCAACAGGCTCCTTCTGCCAGCGCCCATAAGACAATGTTATCAGCACTGACACCTCACCCTTTCACACGCACTCACTCACACTCTTACACTAACATGCATGCACATACACTAACATTAGCAAGCACACACACTCAGACACAAAAGTGCACAAAACATAAACCCCACTCATACCTGGAACCTACAACATTTCCAGGTTCAATTAACCAGGTTAAGTTGTGGTTTTTTTCATTCATAAGAAGAATTCTGTGTAAACTCTGTTCACACGTCACATGACCATTCCGGATAGATTAGGCAAGACAGGATGTCTACTCTCGAAAGCAATGCAAGATTACATAGTATTGGGATTACATGATATTAATTACCAGCTATGTACATCCTATATACATAACACATGGTAACATGTTTAGCCAGTGTAGCTAATTTATATGATCCAAAATGGCAAATGTTTGATAAACAATAGAAGCATGGCTTATCAGCTTAACCTTTCATGTGGAATGGCTCTCAGTAAAATGCAATGTAAATAATTCTGATAGCCAAGTTCATTAGCTAGCTATATCAGCCATTGATATCTGGTGCTTACTACATTGTATAAAAAAGCAACAGTGCTGAAGTGCATGACACAGATGTTTACCAGGGAGAAATACTCAATAGCACACAAGTAATTTTGAAATAGTATTCTTGCAATAGACAAAACCATGACCAGCAAGGACAGTGACATTGATTATTCCTAAAATCCACCCATTATCTATATGCACTTATCCTGGGCTGGGTGGTGAGGCGTGCCTTTCCCAGCGTGCATTGGGTGAGAGGCCGGAATACACCCTGGACAGGCTGCCAATCTATCACAGGGCACACACACCATTCAATCACACACTCACACATATGGACAATTTAAAGTCTCCAGTTTGCCTACCTGCATGTCTTTGGACTGTGGGAGGAAACTGGAGTACCTGTAGGAAACCCACGGGGCCCAGGCCGGATTCAAACCTAGGACCTTCTTGCTGCAACAGTGCTACCCACTGCACCACCATGCCGCCCACTCCACTCCTAAAATAAATGTTCAAATTTGCCAACAATGTAGCTCCAATATCTTCCATGTGCAAAGTCTCATATTTGTGCAAGACTTGTTGAGAAGGCAGATTCAATAAAGTATTTATTATATACTTGTGCCAGAAACAAAAGGTCTTGCATAAGAAAGTCATAACCTTTTGCATGCTTTTTGCATGCTTTCGTTCGCCCTAGAGCCATGGTCCTGACCCCAAAAATTGGAGGAACATCTTACACAGAAAATCAGCTCTGTTCACACATATTGCATAATTTCCAGAACATTTGCGATGTTGTGAAAGGGGTTACACACACAGGACTCTGCACGTTCTTTTCTGCAGGACCTTGTTAGGGTCAGGATTGTGTAAGGTGTGAGATGAGTCCCGTCCCCCCCAGCCCTGGCTCAGTCAGCAGGGCACTTTGTTGGGTGATAACCCTGCCACAGAGGTGTCGTAGTCACACACCAGGGAAATTTAATGGCAAGCCTCCCTTTTTAAAAATAGGGTGTGAAGAACAGTCAAGTGTTCCCATTTATTGTGCCCACTCTCCACCCATGCATATTTTAACCTCTCAGACAAACATGCACACATTAAATTATTCCATATTTCACTGACAAAGACAGTACGATGAAATAAGATAACATTTTTGCTTCGTCTCTATTTACAACAACTTTGAAAAGGGGTCTTTAAGGGGGTTTATTGACGTTTACCTTAATTTGAATTTGGAAAGTTTGGGATTCCTTTTCCATCATCATACTTTTATTTTGGAGCTGTTCACTTGATATGGGCTTTGGACTAAAATTTCCAAACTTCTCCCCCATCGATCTTGCTATGAGCTGATATCTGGTGAATGAGCAGGAAATCAGCAGAGACACACAGAGCCAAATCCTTTCTCTACACTGAAAAAACCGATTCAATGACCGGGTGAAACTTCACCACAGAGCTACACTCCAGGCAAAGCAGAGAATACCTTATGAATCATCTTGTATGGACATGCTCAGATGTTCTCAAGAACAGTTACTTCATTTCTCAGGTATTGCTGTACACTGTCTTGCATGAATTTTGGAAGTCAGCTTCCTAAATAGACAACATGCAGCCTATGTTGTGTCCAGAGTTGAACAGCAGCATTTTGCCATAGCTGCAAATGATATGTTCTGTTTGTGTGGCCTGGTTTCTTTTTTCTTTTTTTCTTTTTTTGTAATTGTGACATCCAGGAAATGTCGGGAATGTTGATTGCTCTTAGAATTCTGCAGGACATTGTAACAGTACAGTTACTTTAAAGGCCCAGGAAACTGAAATCTGTGAATTCTTTGCTGATGCACAGCCAACAATATTATTATAAATTAGGACATATATTGTTACTTCTAATATAGACATTATTTACCCTTTTCATAGCATATCCATTTAGTCCAGTTTCTTCTTATTACCCCTTATTTTATAAGTTAACTTCCATAACTTGAATTTGCTCTACTAATTTTCTCTATTTTTATATTTGGGGACTAAACACCTGAGTCCAATTCATAGCTGCTATTCTCATTGTTCTCATTAAGTAATCATCCCTCTTCTGCTTTTTATTTTGGCATTCTCTTTTGGTTTCTCATGGTCACAGTATTTGTCCAAAGCAGTTTGCACTGCAGATATACCTTTTCTTGAGGATGGATGGTGAAATGTATGTTTCAAGCTTGACAAAAAACAAAAAAGATTAAATTAGAACAGAACTTCCTCCAATTGTTTATTTTTGTTCAAAATCTGATTACCCTGTTTTTGGGTGGAGTAGGAACTGCTCCATTCAGTCCGAGGCCTTGAAATCACAGTTCCAGACAGACAAATATGCATAGAGTGCATATTCTGATAAGATTTTATTCCCTGAAAAAAATTATTCCTTTTTTGTCCTTAAGGAAACATAATGTGTCAACATATTGAGTCAGTGATAACTGGGGTCCAAGCAGAAGAAGTTGTGACTGTTGCCATGTGTTCAGGAGAGAGGTAACATCCAAGCATTGCCATAACTTTGATTCCAAATATGGTGACACTTTTTTGGAGATCCCTCACATTTGATTTTTGCTAGCTAGTTCATAAAAACTACCTAGCTAGTGATACATGGTAGGACTATGACACCAAAACAAATATGAAATGCTTAAATTTGAAACATTTAAATAAAAAATAATTTAATTTCAATCAATACAGTACTTTCATGACTAGCTGGCATTTCTTGTGTAACCACAAGTGGCAAAAATGTTGTAGAAAATAAAATAAACATTGTAATGAACTAGATTCTATACTCAAAAATTAGGAAACTATATTATTTCAAGATAATTTAATTACTTCATCAACAATCATTTTATTTCTTAAAAAGAAGACGATATATGTCAAAATTATTGTTAGTCCTGTTTTCAGTACCCTCCCTACACAAGCATTAAATTAATGAATGGTCTTATAGTGTTTTACGAGATTATTGATCATATCAGAGATGATATTTGATGTTTTTACTACAATGCGTCAAACAAAGCATCATTTTTCTATTTAAAAAAATATGAAAAATGGACATTTGCATTTGCAGGGCTACAGAACGAAATCTAGCAATTACATCTCACATTATTCCCACACTATAAACAAAAATATTATAAAGCAATCAACTAGCCTTGTTAAATTAATAGATGATCAATTATGAAGATCTATAATTATATAAAACATGAACAACGGGTCTTGTGT
Organism: Anguilla rostrata; assembly: GCF_018555375.3. Classification (NCBI taxonomy): domain Eukaryota; kingdom Metazoa; phylum Chordata; class Actinopteri; order Anguilliformes; family Anguillidae; genus Anguilla; species Anguilla rostrata. The sequence goes on from NC_057935.1 coordinate 41,668,436, forward strand.
CTGTTTTATTACATGCATTAATTAATGACATGCAAAGATTTACAGTTACAAATGCAGTTTACTGATGATAAACACACCTTAGCTTTTAACTATGATTTACCTGAAATTCATTAGCTTAATAAAATAGTTTTAAAGGATATTATTACATGGGAATCTAGCAGTGATAATAATATTTTGACCCGACCTTTAACAGAAGATGCAGAAAACATTTTGAAACAGATTATTATGAGGATCTACAATCACATACAGGTCATGAACAGGCCTTTGCATTTGTTAAAAATGTTCAAATTACACTAATGACATATACTTTGCAAACAGTTTACTGATGGCTAAAAACCATTTAACAATGATTTAAAGTATATTAAAGCATATTATCCGACCTTAAAATAAAGTGCTATCATCAAATTTAAGAGCACATTACACATAGAGGTTGGATCGAGGCTGAAAGTCAGTCAAAAAGGCTTCAAAAGTCTTTGTCCTGTTTATGGAGCCAAGAGTGGCTCACGTGAAAATACTTTTTTTTTGTCTTTGTTGTAATAAAGAGTTCAGCTTGAGTTCTGAGAAAGGCTCACTTGCCTGAAAGATAAGCATTATCTTTGTTTTTGAGGACAAAATAAAGACATTTGCTGAGTCAATTCACATTTGCTGACAGCTGACCTCTGTCTTTCCATTGTAAGCCAAAAAGAAAACGGAGCCAACGGTCAGACACTTCTTAACACTACCAAACACTGGGGAGATGGAGATAGAGATTATACCCCCAGATTTGTTTTGTCATCCAAATGCTAAAACACACGCAGGTCAGGCCTCTTTGTGTTCACCTAGTCCATGGAAAACTTTGTTCCACCTGAGTGGACAGTTATCTGGACTAAATCGACATTCGTCCTTAAACAAATAAATGCAATAATAAACTAACGTAATACAAATTTTCCACAAAAACAGATTTGCAAGTTGATTTTTGTGACTGCATTAACTGTTTGCTACGACATTATGAACACTTCCATTTGTCGCAAAGACACTCTGGGTAACTTCACTTAGAAGGACTAACCCGGAGAAAGGCACTGGATCACACAGATCTTCTTTTAAATATTTAATGTGCAAACACGACCAACGTTTCAACGTTACCGAGTCTTCATCAGAGTCAAATTAGTATATTTGTAAACTTCCATTTGTAGATCAAACATACAGACAAATGTTGAATCCAGGTCAGTCAATACAGGCATGGTAGGAGGAGAAAAGGCATGCACATCTAAACCTGTTTTATCACTTATATACTCATGCCAGTGGACCATGGTATGGATATACCTGCTAAGGTCAAAAGTCTAAAGTTTTTCCATCCTGCTGCACAGGGCCCATTGAATTAAAGGCAACATTATGTTAAAGTGAATGTCAGGCATCTTCACAGACTAAATCTCGCAATTTCATTGCATTAAAAATGTGATTTTAAAATGTAATATTGATTTTCCATTTTTAAGGCAATTCTTGACTGAAATCTTTCTTGACATTAAAATAATTTTCTTTGTTTTCAGTTCCTGTTTATAATTTAGGAACCTTGTGGTTATTTGGCCGATTTCCTCTTTAATTGGTCTGTGCGACTCCTTCATCAGTGCAGCCTCTGCTTGCACAATGTGGCTTGTTATTGGCCTTAAGAAACATTGTTGGCTCATGGTCACCTGCCTCACAACCAGCTCGCAGTCTAAAGTGAGTTATAGCTATATAAAGCCCACCAGCTAGCAGTCAGCAGTGGAGCTGGAAGCTTTAAAGAGAATTTTATAGAGATCCTCATGACTGGGTTGAAATGATAAGATAGGCGAGGTGTTGGGATTCACAGAGTCACCGATGACAACCAAGAGGGTTTGCAGTTGCACAGCTCCTGATTGCCCATTTCTGTCCTCCAGCCTCCTCATAGGTTGGGGAAGGAGGGGGGAGCGGAGTTGTGTTTTGGGAGGAAGTATCTCACCCAGCCTATCTGATGTTATCACAGAATAAATTAATTAAATAAATGATATAATTATGTACCTGTAAATTTTGTAACTACGCGTGTTCTTGTGTATTTGTTGTATTTTCTCTTAGCTGGATGGGCTGTAATAATAATTAGTAATTTAATTATCAGAGGGGTGGCCAATCTTGCTAAGAAGAGCAAGGGTGGATGCAAGCTTTTGCTCTAATTAAGCACTACAAAACCTGATTCACCTAATTAACTAATCATAGTCTGAATCTGATGTTTTAGTGCAGGGCTAGAACAAAATCTGCACCCACACTGGACCTTTTTGGTCATGGATGCCTCTGCTTTGCACTTTGCAACCTCACACTAACAAACTCTTCATTTGGTGTTTAATTGTTATTTCTTTGACTGTGTACTGCTGACTACTACAATTGGAGTGCCTACAGAGGTGCCTGGAGGATCAGGACTGAAAGATAGATTATGTCACAGGTCACATGGTCCCGAGAAACTTGCAGCCCTAAGCATTCATTGTGCCAGTGGTGATAGGGGTCTGCCCAGAACTGTTTTCTTAATTCCACCCCTGCCATTAATCCCACAGATTTATAATTAGTCCCTCAGTGAGGGTTTCATAATTATAAATAAATAATAATAATATATAATAATAATAATATAATAATAATAATAATAACTAATATGCTGAAACTGGTCTGCTGTAAAAACCGGAGCATTTGTCACAGCAAATAAAAGTGTCATATTATCCAGTACCTTTTAAATAGCACATTAAATGCTGTTGGAAAACACCTTGTGTCTGTCTTTAGGTGACTTCATTTCATTCCACAGAATGGTGGCTCACCACATCCTGAGCACTTCGTAGAGCCATGTCATCACTCAGTGTATCGAGCAGAGCCGACTGCTGGCTTAAATGCGCTTTTAGGGCCACACCCATCCGTGGGCCACACAAATTAGGTTACAAATGTTTTTTTTTGTTGTTGTTGTTTTTTCCTTTCATGTTTTGGTTTCCAACATTTTAATTGTGCAATATTTATTGGGTGCAAATAGCTTTTTCACTGCTACTGCAATCTGCAATCACAGCCAACAACCTTCTCCCCCTGGTTCATTCTTGTTTAGGGCCACCAAAATCCTAGAGCTGGCTCTCATGTATTGTAGCCTGTGGTATATAGGCATATGCAAGTATGGTAGTAACATGATTCTTTGTTTACAGCACCTCAATTCATTGCTATTTGTCATGTGATGGTTGCAGCAGGCAAATCTCTCTATCTCTATGTCTCTCTTCGGTTATTTGTAGTACATGCCCCCAGCACCACAAGGTCATGTGAAAACCTTGCATTTCCTTTTTGTGCTCAAGGGACATTCTGTGGCTCACTCATGGGGCACACAAATGTATTTAGAATCTATGACAAGATGAAACCTTACAGAAAGCGAGGCTTGTTAAGTTTTAAAGCTGTGGAACAATCTTAATGAGCGTGTCTAATGGCAAGTAATTCATAAGGATACAGAAAAATGTCCCTGAATCACTCCTGACTGTACAAAATATTCTAAATCTATTAAATTGCATTTGTTAATTGAAACGATAAGGAGAAAAGCTCTGAAATGTGAAGTTTTGGCTCATGCAAACACGTGCCCAAAATGTTATGCTTTTAATGTGCAATCAAACATTTGTTAGCACAGCCCCATTTGATAGCTGAATAAAATGCTACATTTAGGAGCAACAGCAGGGGGCAGGTACTATTTCTCATGATGTTTGACCGAAAGGTCGGCAGAATCACAATGAACAAATTAAACAAATTTTCATTGAAAATATCAAGGAAGGCAGATTGGAGACCCTGATTGTATTATGAGTGCTTTCTCTCGGTAATACATTAACAGTACCACCCCCTCCCCCTTTCGATGAAAAAGACACTTGTTTTCAGCGAGAAATCCTGAACATCAGCAATCATTGCATTTGAATGCCGTTCCCCAGGGCTCTCTGAAAATGTACCTTATTGTGTATGTCTTGCCAGCAGTGAGGAGGACAATGACAAAGAAGTATTTCCTCTATAGTGTCAGACTGTGAGGCCCATTGCATAGAGACTAGCATAGTTCAAGCAGACCCTGTAAGCGGATGGTAATGGAGTATATTAATAAGAACCCAGAGGCTTGAGTGAGTTCACACGTCATGGTTGAGCATCCTGGAGGTCTAAAAACTGTCTTCTGTAAGAGTAGACATGACCAAAAGAGGCAATTTTTCATTCACACTTACACATTCATCTATATTCATCTATATTTGTGCCTCCAGAATTGTAAGTTTACACTGCAATGCAAGGCCCTTAAAAATATTATCAGATATATAAAGGCACACCGTGCTGAAGCCACACAAACAAATGTGTAAGTCATTAAGTACTCATTTTTGAGGGAGTTTATGCCAGTAATAATTTTATAAATGTAGAGCTTGTTGAGAGTGTAGGTATGGAAAATATTTGATGATGGTGTTTAGAGTACAATTAGAATGTCAATCATTCCTGAATTTCATTTCAGTAAAGTACATCTAAAAGCAAAAATATGTAAAAATGTCATATTTACTCCTATTTTCTATTTGGCGTTTCATGACTCATAAGAGAAACCAGTTAACAAAGCATTAAGGCTGATGTTCTCATTTAGAAGGAGCCCATACTGAGTATCTGTTTAGTTTGTTGACTACTCTTATCCTGATGCCAATTTCCCATAACAAAACATTTATTTTTAGGTATGGGAAAGGCAGAGGCACTGGGGGAGCAGAGCAACTCTTCTGAATATGGCGTTTGTGTTTGCGTGTGTGTGTGTGTGAGAGAGAGAGAGAGAGAGAGAGAGAGATGGCTGAGGGTTTACCATGGCAAGAACTACAGATTTAAAAGAGAGTTAAGCAGCATACTAAGCAAACGGGTTAGTTCCATTGTTTTCTAATACAATCTCACTTCCCTTCCTGGTGCAGAGGTATTCTTCTTACTAAAATAGAGTACTAGGGAACCAAACAGGGGCCGATTGTGAGCAGGAAGGGAGGAGGGATGTAGGGAGAGGGAAAGGAGGAGGAGGAAGAGATGGGGGTAAGGAGTGGCGGTAGGGAGTCGGGCAGGGGGAGAGGAAACGCTACAGAAATGCCTGGTATGTCTTACTGTGCCCCCCTGCGCAAGTTTTCATTTCTGTGCTCAGAGTGCCCAGCAGCCACGAGCGCTCCTCACACTCAGCAGACAGCTGCTTGTTTTCGTCAGCAGGAGGTTGCCTCCTTTCGACGGCACACGGACACGAGACGCGCACGCACACACATAGGCTCCTGCTGTCTTCCATCAGCACCTCTGCTGTTCTCCTCCCAAGGGCTTTCTGCTGCCTCTCCTTCGGAAACATCCCGGGACTGTGCTCCACATCTCTGAGACGGGACCCAGAGCCACAGAGCCAGCTTCGTACAAGCCGCGGGCCTGCAGGTAATTTACTGCTGCCCCCCTTTCCCCTGGAAAGGTATTCTCACATCACCTACGTACCTGTGCTTATAGGGTTAGCAGGGTTCTTCCTCCAGTGAGACAGGTGACCGCTGAGCAATTTTCTGGGCTGATAAGTGGGGGTTGGCATTGGGGAGGTCACCCACGTCCTCCGACAGCTTTTAGGCTAAGGTCCCCAATCCCGGTTCCAGAGAGCTGCAGGATCTACTGGGGTGGTTGACTGTAACAAGAGCTGAGGGGTAATATTGGGGCAGGGGCAGGGGAATTGATGTCTGTCTGTGCCCGCTGCCTTTCAAAATATCGTGGAGGATCTCCCGGTCATTGCTAGTCAGCTGAAGAGCAATACATAGTAAAGAACTCCCTGAAGAATGACCCGTTTTCTCATGTTCTCTGCAAAGCATATGAACAGTGGGCTTCTTTTTAGAACAGGACCAGAACATTGTATTTCTTGTGTTGTTGCATTGTTATTTCTTAAGCCTGAAGAGTTGACACAGAGCCATCTTTGAAAGCTTTCTTTTTAACTTCATGGAACAGTCTGGGACATTGTTTAGCACTGTTTCTGTGCTGGATAACATTATGCCAAACGAATGTAAGTCTCAAAATAGTCTGTCCTTATTCCAATAGCATATGATTTCAACATGCCATTGGAACTTTGATCGGGTCTGTTGCGGTCAGATGAGGCCAAAATGTAGATTTTTGGCTATGCAGATGAGTAGTGTGCTTGACATCAAAAGAAGGATGCTTTTGTTGAAAAGAATATCATACATAAAGTATAATATGGTGGTGGGTCTTTGATGTTATGGGGTTGCTTTGCATCTTCTGGTTCTGAGATTAAGTGAATCATGTACCTCCAGCAAGAACAACACATTTTGACCAAAAAGCCCTCTATTCAAGAAGCTAAACGTTAGCCAAAAACAGAAGGTCCCACAAAAAATGCATCCCACAAAATTAGAAATTGTAAACTGACCACAGAATTACTGTTTTTCAATTTCCATCTCCAGGGATTGGTCAAGCCTTTCTGCTGCCCTTTGGATTGGGGGGGGGGGGCGGGTTGTATAGTGATTGTGAACCAGGGCTGGGTGAGGGAGGTAGCGATCTTGAGTAGAGGGGAGTGGGAGGAGATAGTGATTGTGAATGGGGGTTCTTCAGTGGCTATCATGAACATGTGTGGATTACTGAATTTTTTTCTCCTTCATTTGAAACTGGCCCTGCCCATCGTAATCTCCAGACCTCAACCTGGTTGAAATTTAGTGGTTTGAATTGAAGAGGGCAGTCCACAAGTGCAGACCAAAGGATCTGAAGAATTTTAAAATATTTTGCAAGAAAGCTTGGTCTAACACTCCTCCGCCCCACTCATGTTATGATTACTAATTTCATGAACAACTAGAGAAGAGGACTCAATACTCATGTCTTGGTGAAGAGGGTGTGCACAGAATACTAAAACAGGGGTGCCAATAATATTGATATCTTTTTCGATGAACAATTGTATGAGCATAAAATAATATTATCTGCCCATTTGAGCATAGAATGTAGCTAATTACCTGTTTTATACAACCTTTTTGGGTCATTATTATGAAGGGTGGCAATGATCATAGACCTGAATGTAACTAGGTGTAAAAAACCCACAGACACACAAAAGGGGTTAAAGTACACTACAATATTTTTCAACACAAGTCTTCTCTCCTGATACAAATGAGAAGTCGCATTTCCTTTAATAAGAACATAATAAATATAACCAATGCACTTTTCAGTTCAGTACAACTACAGAAACTTTTGCCACCAGCTAGTTGCCAATGAGAGCCAGTTTAGTCTATGGGAATCAGTGCATTTCTTGGGAACAGTATTCTGTCTTTGTTTTAGTGTTAACAATTTGAGTTAACAAATTCCCATCACTGAGTTTGCTACACTTCAGGTTATATCATTTTTGGAAAAGTTATGATGTCATCAGGGGGAGACTCGGAAGAAAAGAGACATTCAAAGGAGTTATGCCTATACAGCAAAAAGCTGGGCTTTAAATGAATCAAAATGGCTAGTGCGGTTGACAACATCCCAAATTCCATTCGGGGCACCAGTGCCCTGAGCACAGCAAGGAGACCTGCTCACTCTCCTGAACTGCAATGGGTTCATAGGCATCCAGGAATCATGTAAAGCAGCATGGCAGCTCAACACAGGAATTTAGAAACAGCTGCACGTTTCCTCTCCCACTTTTCACTGCCTCAGCATGTCTCGGCTAGCTGCGGCGTACACACATTACCCTGCCAAATTATCCCTGGACAGCCTGACCTTTCTGACAGAATAAATTTCCCTTTCTCCTTAAAAGAGGTGGGTCTATCCTCTATGAACTGGACTCGGCTGTTCACGGATAAGGAGGAATTGGTAGCAACTCTGGGCTGTTTCCTTTCTGCAACACAGTAGGAGCATATTAGTGCAATATCTGGGACATTATTTTAATTTACATTTCATAACAATTACTTGGAAGAATTAAACATTCAAACACTACTTTTATTACTTATTTATCTCAAAGAATTTATTCATTATTTAAGTCCGACTTACAGTATGCAGTGGGCAGGAATTCCACCAGATTAAAAGCTGTCTAGGCCTAGGGTATTGTAGTATATGGTCTGTGGTTATGTGACCACAGAGAAGAATATACTTGGTTTGCCCTTGCCTCTGTTCTGCTCTACAGTCTCTAACTCACGTTTGGTTCTCCTCCTCTGAAAAGCACTGAGATTAGATAGCACCTGGCAGGCACCACTAAGCCATTATTGGCAGTTGTCCCTTATGCTCTGTGGCACTGTTGTTATATTTGTGTATATTTTCATTAAGCTTCCTGTTATGTAGCCTCATAAATGCGCTGGAAGGAGTTCATGCCTCTTCCTGTAACTATGCAGTTATTTTAAGGTAAAGCCTTACAGCTCTGACTCTGCCATGGACGTTCAAGCGCATACCATTTAAAACCACAAGCGTTTAATATTACCCCCTTCCCACTCTAACGGCCTATGCCGGGGTGGTATTTGTGTCCGGAGGGGGACGGTTCCTGTCTTTTAGGTTCGCCTGTCCCTGGTAGTCATGTCAGTCCTGCTGGGCATCTGCTTTACTGCAAGAGCGCGCTGACTCAACTTCCAGGTTCTGACAGGTTCGCTTGCTTACGCGTTCTTACTGTAAATACAGAACGAACACGCACCCTGGTGATCAGGCAAAATTCTCAAGACAAATGTGGTGGCTGTATAAATATTTACTGTGGCAAACGACAGTAAAAGCTTAGAGTGTAGCAGTGGGTACAGCCTGTTATGGTACAGGGCAGAAAAGTGCCACAATCAGAAACAAACTGGCCAAGCAGCAGCATGCGGGGAGGGAGGACTATGACAGCTAGAGCCCTGGTTCCTATGCCTACATTACCCTCTCCCAACACAACTTTAACACTGAGTGAGTGCTATCGTGCCTCTACAATGACACAAAAATGGAAAAAGGTGAAAAGGGTATATGTTTAGAGTTAAAGGAGTATGGCAGCTAAAGGAAAACCTTATTTCTGTCATCCTGGGAAAACAAAAAAATGCTTTCAGCTCTGCTCGGCGTGAGGCCTTGTTACTCATCACACTTTGACAAACATATTATGCCAGTTTTACAAGCTCCTTTGCTGTCCTGCAAACAGATACAAGCAGTATATACAATCAGTATAAACTAATGAGGTTTATTCTTCTGACTATGAAGTCTATCAAACATATAAAGGTGTCCTCTCTGATGTAAATTATCTTTAAAAATATCACTCTGGTTCCACTCATTGTGGTCTTACTTATGCCCTGACAAGTTCAGTATGTATGCATTCAAATCTGCAGTGGGATTTAATCTTTTGCCGTAGGTTCTGTCCCTTACTGCAGGGTTTTTAGGACCTGGTGTGGTCGAGGGGAGTGGGAAGTGGACTCAACAATGTGACCACAAGTCTATTGAATGTAATGTCGGCCATTGTCATTCTGTAAAATAGACAAAAGGCTCGTTGTACAAAAATAGTCTAATAGACTTTGTGCTAATGACATTGTAAATGACAACCACCCACACTAATGGATATTTTCAACATGCATGATGCTTTGTGCTGTATAATGTTACCACCAAGCCATAACTCATCGGGATGGCATACTTGCCATCCCAAAAAGAGCTTGTCATACTGTATATTCCCAAGCAAGTAACAGAAATGGTCATAAAATTAAAGCATAAAATTCAGTTTGTTCAAATCGTAACTTAAATTCAAATATGTTTTAAGATTTGCTTTCTGGGAATGGCATTCAAATATTTTCAATTACTTACAAAATCTTATTTTTTATTTATAATATTTTTCATGAACTATCTTTGAAACTACATTCATCTAGATATGATGGGCACTAACCATGTCTTCAGCCCTCTCGTGGTATATCCAGATTATTGACATGTTTTCCTGCTGCTCCTCGTCCTCTAAACCATGGGTTCACAATATACCTTCATCTGCAACTCAAAATAACCCACTCAAAATAACCCACAGAAATAACTATTAAAGTCTGAAATAGTCATGTGCTATGGCTATATATCAAATATGTATTTAGTATGTTATAAATATTTTAATTTAGCAATCTAAACCAGCCTTTTCTGTGAAACTTTTTATGTCATGAGTAAAATATGCTATTTACAATATACAGAAAATAAATGAAATATTCTTAAAAAGGGAAAGATATCTATTTTCTTCCATTTTCAGAAGGGCTCCCTTGAACTCCTTTGTCAACTGCCATGGGATCCTTAGACTCCAGTTTAGAACCATTGCTGCAAACTAAATTTTTGTCTTTATCCAAGTGTAATGAGAGGGAGGAATGGGATGTTTGATCCAGCCTTGTGTCCCTGAGAGTACTGGTGCCATGGTGCCACCAGACAGCAGGGGCAGTCAGCACTGGTGCAAGAGGAGTGCTGGCATGCCTTGATCATCAGCAATTAGCTGATCAATTAAAACTGTTAAATTTCCTTACTGGTATTTTTGGTCGGTAATGGTTGCTGATTAAAAGTTAAAAAATAAACTCTCTGTGGCTGTCTTAGACCAGGATTGTAGCCACTCTAATTCTGGAGTGCTGAAATGATCACCTCATGATGCTGTTTTACACTTCCAGTCCTTCACAGCACTCCGTCCCCCCACCCCATGTTTTTTTGTACTCCATCAAAGCAAAAGCTCTTATGAGGGTGATTTCCTGTTAAGTGCCTTGTCACTAGGAAATCATATTGTTTGAGATTGCTTCCTCGGGAAAACAGAAAAAATATGGTGGCTAAGAGGCTGGCCTGAACAGATATTTCAGTTTCTTCCCCGTCTCAGCAAATCTGTATATAATGTTCCCACAACTGGCAGCAAGATAGTAAAAAAAGGCAACAAGCCACTCAGGTTGCACCAGCACAATAGTATCCATTCAAACTCAGATTAATGTGGGCTTGTACACATACATGCTGACACACCTTAATTGCTGAAAGTGATGGCGACAACATTAATGAACCAATGCAAGGCAAAGAGTTCTCTAGGAGAGGGAAAGTCACACTAAAAAAAAGTGAAATGTGAGTGACTTTTCTTTTCCAGTATGCGTGTAAACATTTGTATTGTTCAACATGTCAGGAATGGGAAACAGACCTTGAATAATGGGTAATAACTCCTGTTACAATAGTGAAGATAGCCTGTGCCAACTCAGGCCAGACAATAAGTAGGCTCCTTGTTGACTGGTGAGGAAATGCTTTTGCTTCCTGAAGCTGGCTAAATGGGATTTCCTGCATCTGTGACCTTTCTCCCCATCACTTGAGTCTGGACAGCAAGTGATGGATACAACTGAATTTAATTCAGATTATTATAATTCACTACATTGAAAGTCAATTACAATCCAAACTGTAACCACAATTATTAATGTGTCGTTAAAGGGGAGCTCTGGTTTAAAATTTAAAAAAAGAAAATAATGTATGACCACTTCATTAATTTCAACAACTATTTTTGCTGACTTTAACATATTGAAAAAATGTATCGCTATTAAAACATCTTAATCCTTCTGTTGTTTGAACAAAAACACAGTATGTGTTTAATTTCCTGAGAAGTGAAAGATATTTTCCATTCCACAAATTACTCAGGGAATAGTACATATTTTACAAACAAAAAATTGTTACAAATAGCAAAATTATTTGTAAATGCATAAGAAAATGACGGTGCTTAGATGAAAATGTAAACCTTTGGAGACAACAGGATTTTAAAGCACCCCCAGCAATCCCAATGTCAATAGAACACAGTGCCTAAAGCATTATGGACACTGCATCCTTTTCTGATGACATGAAGGAAGGAACACAGCCAGTCTAAGGATACTGTTTGTTCTGTGCATTCAGGAAAAAACTTTACACCCTTCCATACCTTCCGTATTACATTGAGAATACTGTGTGATGCCCCTGCTGGGATAGGCAAGAATAACAGAACCCTTTTTTTAACTACCTTTACACCTTTTGTGTAGCTCCTGTATTCTGGGACATGCAGACACCAACCTATGCTGAAGCATATGCCCCCTGCCTCAAGACAGCAAGTGTCCTTCTGGCTGCAGTGATTTTTTTTTTTTAGCACAGGTAGATTTATTTTGAGAATATGCCCCCCAAAAAGTCTATGCACAGTCTGGCCTGTATTTCACATTGAACTGCACACATCTGTACTGCAATGTATGTGAGAGATTTTATTAAGGTCCATTCATTAAATTTTAATTGAATTGTGAATTGTTATTTTGAGGATAGAAACAGCAGATGATATATTTACACTGTGCAGCTACGTGCCTTTAGCATACTGGAAGAATTAGTGGCGTTTTCAGAGAACATTGAATGACACAGGGGAGACCACTATCAGGTTTGCCATCAATGGACGTGGATAAAGAACACCTCCCTTTGGAGAAAAACTGAGAATGGGCATTCATGCTGTTCGTGAAGGCATTAGGGCAGGAATGCCAGCCATCTTCTTTGTCTTTATTGTCACTCAGCAGGAGTGACAGAGAACAATAACCTTACCTCACTTGCTTTCTTGAGTCTGAACTGCTTGCTGATTTTAAGGTGAAAAAACCAGAAGACTGAATCCCTCCAGGACCAGGGTTGGGGAAACCAGCAGAACCTGTGGGTTTCCAGGACGAGGTTGCAGAAACCAGCATCCTCTGTGAATCTTCAGTACCGGGACTGAAACCTCTTTGAAGAACAAACATTCACTGTACAGAAAAGGTCAGTGGCTGAGAATGACTGACAGAACAGAAGGGAGGCTGTTTTGTGCATAAAAACACCACCAGTAATAAGCAGGAAAATATGCCTGCCTGTCAGCTGTATAGGTACTATGGGTGGGTCATGAAATGATACATTTCTTAATAAGCATTTTTATTGACTGTTGAGATTTTTTAGTTCTACATCAAAACATTCAAATAAACAAATTAAATAGCAGGGAAAGCAAAGTGAGAACAAAAAAGAAATACTCACAAAATGAACTGGGAACAATCCCAGTGATCTTATAAATGCAGGCTGCCTTACAGGTACCAGAATTGGTAGAGCTCACACATTTACATCAGAAGAGAGTTCGAGCATTTTGGCCTGGTTTCACAGGCTCAAGCCAAAGAAATTCAGATCAGAAATGGAACATTATTTGTTTATATGTTTACTTAAAGTTTCCATTAATAGAGCCCTTTAGGCCCTTTTAGACCCCTTTTCTAGGGTCCCAGAAGGGGGCAGTTGGGTGTGTGGGGAGCACGAGTGCTATGGGAAAGGTTGTGGTCTAAGGCCAGACTGTCTAGTCTGTATAGACAGAGGTTATATATACACATAATTCACATGCCTGTCACTGTTCCATTAACACAGTACAGCAGAGCCATGCACGGTCTGATATACTAGTGTAAAGCCAGGGTCCCTCACTGCCATGGGTTAGCAGCGGTGTATACGTGCACTATGTGTGTATAAACTATATAAACCTAACTCTTTTTACAGAGACAAAGAAAGAGAGAGAGAGAAATGTGAGTTTTATTTCATTGTAACAAACTCAGTACTTTCCCTATGCCCTTTAAATGCTTAGGTGTAGCTTAACTCTTTGCCACCTGTATGAGGGATACATTATGTCTATAATCTTGAAGATAAACCTTCCCTCTCTGGAGTGTACGATCATCATTTTTGGCATTACCCATGATCGCAACATCCACCCATCAGTTTTGGAGGGGTAAGTAAACTTCTTAAACCAGAGACAGTGCTATTGCAGAATAGCATACTGCCTGAAACTCCAGATCAAGAGGTCGGCGGGTGCTCAGCGTTTTGCCCGCTCTGGGCAATGTCAATATACAGCTGGGGGCAGGATGAACCATCCAGCCAGCCTTTAAACTCTGTTTCCAACCTCTCTTTGCCTTCTCTCCTCTGGTATCTTCTGACAGTGTTGTGAGTGGCGATGGGTGATTGGAGTCTTATGGGAACCTTCCTTGAAGAGTTGCAGGAACACTCGACTTCGGTAGGCAAGGTCTGGCTGACCGTCCTCTTCGTCTTCCGCGTCCTGGTCCTGGGCACGGCAGCGGAGTCCTCCTGGGGCGACGAGCAGTCGGACTTCATGTGCGACACTGAGCAGCCCGGCTGTGAGAATGTGTGCTACGACAAGGCCTTCCCCATCGCCCACATCCGCTACTGGGTCCTGCAGATTGTGTTTGTCTCTACCCCCTCCCTCATATACATGGGTCACGCCATGCACATACTGCGGGTAGAGGAGAAGCGCAGGCGGAGGGAGCTGGAGGACAAGGGTGGGGGTGAGGTCGGGGGTGGGGGTGGGGAGAAGGAGTACCTGGAGGGGAAGGAGTCTGGGAGGGCGGAGGACACGGGGAAGTTGCACCTGAGGGGGGCACTGCTGAGGACGTATGTGCTGAGCATCCTGATCCGCACTGCGATGGAGGTAACCTTCATTGTGGCGCAGTACATGATCTATGGAGTCTTCCTCAATCCGCTGTATGTCTGTGAGGCCTGGCCCTGTCCCAACCCGGTCAACTGCTACATGTCTCGGCCAACAGAGAAGAACGTGTTCATTGTCTTCATGCTGGTGGTGGCGGGCGTGTCCCTGTTCCTGAGCGTGGTGGAGCTCTACCACCTGGCCTGGAAGCAATCAAAGCGATGCTTTCGAGACTACCTGGCCTCCCGCGCTCAGCAGCCCAAACCTGCCCCCGTGGCACCCATTGGCTGCGAGCTCGAGACTCCCCTGCAGGTCTCCCGCACCCGCACCCCACCCCCTGATTTTGACCAGTGCCTGGCGACGGCACTACCCCACTCTCACACTGGCCACGCCCACCCAAGCTGCCAACCGTTCAACAACAGGATGGCCCACCAGCAGAACTCCGTCAACCGGGCCACCGAGCGCCACCACAGCCACGACAACCTGGAGAAGGTGGACTTCCTGCAGATGAGCTACACGCAGGAAACCGAGGCAGCTGACACCTGTGGCCTGCCCTCGGCTCCGCCTCCTGCTCTGGCCCTGAACAACGGCTTCTTAAAGGACAAGCGGCGCCTCAGCAAGACCAGTGGCTCCAGCAGCCGAGTGAGGCCGGATGACTTAGCCGTGTAGGAGATGGAAAGGGAGCAAAAGTGGGAGGGCGAGGAAAGGGAAAATAGGGAGGGAGAGTCGAAGGAAACGTGCTGAATTGAAAGAGGTGGGATCAAACCGCTAAAGAGCAAGAGAGGCTTTTAACAGTGAGAGAGCTGCATTTTCTAACAGAAGACAAAAGAAAAAAGGTCCATATTTCCCCCACAGAGTGCGGGGTAGGGCCCAGACTGCTGCCAGTGAAAACAGTCCAAAGCAGAGGGGGTGCAAAGTCCCTGGGATTGCACTTTTCTCAAACCTGTGAAAACTTGGAGTAACCTACTGTGCACTGTGGACTATGTGGACATGTGAACATACGTGACAATTTATTTTATGTTAATTACCAAAAAAGACTACATCACAAACTGAATTTTTATGACTGCCCACGTTTTAGTGCTATTTATATTTTAATGACGTATGACACCTGGCGGCCTTGAAATATCAGATGTATACATACTTTTAGCACACGCAATTTCTAAATCAGAAGCACAATATGTTTTTCATTACTGTGGGTAGGATCCATGTACATGTATATTCAAAGCTTTAGAAAATCATATAGCACTCAAAATATGATACATACCTATACATAGGTATGATTATGTGTGTCCCATAATACCCAGTGACTGAAATCTCATTCCAGCTCCCCCCATGAGGGGATTTGTGAGAGCTCTCTCCCACCACTAACCCTAACCTCTTATGGTAAAACAGGCTGGTTGGCAGCACCAGTGCACATGGTGCGTGTCTCTCCTCCAAATGCAGTCCATGGTCTGGTGTTCACTGCATGGGCCAAACAGTAGGTGAGCAAACACAGATCCCTCTGGCACAAAGGGGCTTACTTCAAGTGCTGAAAACAAAAGTGCACCAGCAAAAGAAATTTAAACAGCCGATTTCTGAAACAATTTTAAAAAAATCTTGCTGGATATGCAGTTGTAGTAAAGTGTTTCAAAACAAAGTGTGGGGCTAGGTTTTTTCTGTTTTTCTTTTTCGAATTCAAGTGCCAGCTGATTTTTCATGGACAGCTGACTAAAGAAAATGTGACCAGAACAAATGAAACTTGACAACATGTCAATTTCTAAGGCTGGAGAACATTTAAAAGAAGTACACAGCAAAACCGAACACATAATCAGTTTTTTCACAACCGCATAGCCATTGCTGTGACTCTTAACCAATATATGCAGGAAGCCACTTTATCACTCATTTTGCAGTTGTATTCACTGATATTTATAACACACAGGGCAAGAAGGAAAGATGCTGATCACATACTGCCAAATACATAGCTCTGCTTACTGTCCTCACCTCATGTGACTAAGGAGAGGGTGCCTGGCCTATAATGCTAACTGATTGTAACTGTACTGTGATGTTGTTTATTTGTTATTTTTCATGTAATAATGAAAGTAATTTTAAAATATAATTGATATAAAATTATGCATAAATGAATTATGTGTCCTTCTGTAAAGACGATCAAAATGAGCTTTATTTTGATGAGGTGTGCACAAATTACTGCATGAGTGTTATGTGCAGAAATTCAGACTCAATGGTTGACCAGTGTTATCCCAGCAGAGATTCAAACTCATAGCTTTCTGTTAGCAAATCCAGCTCCCCAAGCACTCGTCCTCATTTCAAAGGTGAGTTTTGCTTTTATTCTTAACCAGCCTAGTTAATAACAAGACTAGGTATGCTCTGTCAATTTACAATTAAGTCTTATATCCCTCCTGTACTGTCCCTTTTTAAACTATGAGTTACATTTTATGGGGTTTACAACAAATTAACATTTGATCTTCATGCTTTTTTGTAATGTGTCATTGCACATTCATTGAAAGTGAACCAGCATTCTCAAGTTATTTTCCATATTAATCTGATGTTCAAAAAAAAGCTTTTTTAATTTTAGAGGACCCTATGCTCAAGCTGAGGCTGAGGTTCTTTTTACCTTCAGTCATTCTTAGTTCTTCTATAAACATTCCATCAACCCAGTATGAAGGAAGTTTTCCTAAATTATCTAAATCTTTCTTAAATGTAAAATGATGGGGGGGGGGGGGGGGACAAATTAATGATTAATCATTAAAATGATTAATCAGACCAGTGCAGGGCAAATACATGATAAAAACAATATTTGAACTTAAATGGAAGGCATGCCTTAGCAAGTTATACCTTGGCAGGGTATGGTCTATACTGATACAGCAATGACAGTTTAGCACTATTTAGAGTTTCCACAGACAACTGAAATGTCCACAGACCCTCACTCTTAAAGGACCAAGAAACTGAAATCTGTGAATTCTTTGAATTCTGTGTTGTTTTAATAATTTTTTTTTTACATTCAGTAATGGCCAATAAATTATTTTTAATGATTCTTTCAAAAAACAAAATAAAATAAAATGTATAAAAGTCTGTGCCAAAATTGGCTAAGCTCAGTGACAACTAAGCCCAGTGAAATCCTTCCTACATGTAAGCAAATAACCTGTGGATTTTCCAAATTGCACGGCCAGGATTGTCTCAAAAATCCACAAATAAATACAAGCGACAGGCAATGCACAAATGTGAACCAGCTACATTTATTTGTGGATCAGTTACATTTATTTGTGGATCAGCTGTATTAGTTGTGGATTGGCCCTAGGGCGGGCGCCGACCACCTGCAGCTCGTGGTGCTGCAGAGGCTCCAGTCTAGAGTGCTACAGCATGCTCATGGGCCGCCCGGGGTCGGCCACAAACAAGACCCTGCGCAGGTTCTGCCAGCAGTAGTACTGGGGCCGGTGCCGAAGAGACCTGGAGGCGTCTACCACCGCTGTGATGCCTGCACAGTGAAGAAGGGGCCAGGGGACAGGGTGAGGGCGCCACTCCAGCAGCCTTTGTACCCCAGTGGTGGCAGCAGCCTACAGTCGCATCCACTAGCCTCTGGCAGCCTGCAGTCGCCACGAGTGGGAAGGGACTCACCATGCCACCCACCTGTCAGGCTGCAGAACCTTGTGAGAGTGGGAACTACAGTAGAACGGGCCTGCAACGAGGCTGCTGCAAGTTTTTTCAAAGGGGGAAAATGTCATGTTTATAGTTGATGCATATGTGTAACACTTCCTTGTGCTGAAAAGCTATTCTAGGATTGGACTGAAGAATAGTCAGTTTGTCAGTGATTTACCTAAGGGGCCGCATGTAAGGAATGAAAAGAGCTTGTTGTATGTGCACATACCAGTGCTGGAATCCATTGCTCATGTTTAAAGCTGCACTTATCTTGCATGTTATTAAATGAGTGCAATGGCTGAAAGAAATGATCTGCCTTGTCTGTCCACCAAATTCGCTACAGTATGAAGACAACATTTTTTCTAATAAAAATTATTGTAGGTATTATTCTTTGCCTTATGAATACCCATTTGCCAATTTGTAAAGTAAGTATATCATTTGGACAATATTCTAACATTCTGTGGACGATTTTGGATGACTGCCAAGTTGTTGCGTGTCACTGTATCTCAAGCGCTTAGTGGATGACCTGGACCCGGCCGGACTTCATGACCATATAAGGGTCCCACATTTTCCGTACTGCACAGTCTGTGGCTCCAAATTGGTCCATATTTTTTATTACAGTCTATGGATGAAACACGGCCCTCAAACTGACTCAACTCTCCCATACCCTAGGCAGCGCAATTGCATGACTATCACCAATTGCATGTCGTCCTATGGAGCTCTTGACCACAGTCGGCACTGACACTGTCTGAATTACATCCAAGACTGTGGGGCTCATCCATGCATTAACTGCCCAAGCCACCCTGCAGCCATGTTGAAAATGTTTTTGAGAAGATCTCACACTTTCATGCTGACAGTAATGAGTTGAGAAATGTAGGAGCACACTAATGCATCCCATTCAGCAGATGTACCCCAAAATAATTATTTGAATAATATTTACCGAACAAATACTGGATAAAAAAGTGGATAATGATTTTAAGGTCGAGTTTGTGGTGATTTTAGGCTCTAAGCCACACTGGTGGCCACATCCACATGCTGCCCTCTAGTGAAAGGATAATGTATTGCAAGTAAAACAAAATTGAACAGAATTACAGTTTTTCTCAATTGTTTAAACACGTTTTCTGAAACTATAGCTCAGTTTCTCAAAACTCTACACACAAAGCACAGCAACAGTTAACCTTTTGCCAAAACTACACAAATCTCTTGCAAAATGCATTCATGCATTCAAAACCATGTTCTCTCTTCTCAAAACTGACTTTTTCCAGCAAAATGATTCGCACAGGCCTCATATGAATAGGTCTTATTGAGCATTGATTTCACACTGGTGCAATAAATTTAAAAACACAACCATCAAAATACAGTATATATGTTCTGGCCTCATGAGGTCATGTTTCATATTCAAGTGTATAAAATCGTGTAAAAATTGCTTATTTTTTATCCTTTTTTGAAGTTTTAGTTCTCTTTTCAAGGGGTCCCAAAATAAGCTGCAATTTTATAGTAAATATAAAGACTGTTACCATGATACAGTACAGTAAATATATCATCATATAAATAGTGAATTTGCTAGGTAAACCTAATTCTAATTCAGTACAGTACAGCAAAGTGTGTGAACCGTTATCACTTTGAGTGTTGTTGTTATTGTGTATGATACAATGCACATTTTACTGCATTGTCCTGCCAATGAGGTCCAGCTGGGCTGCACTCACAACCCAGGTTCTATCATGAGTCATACTGAACATTGTTAGAAGTGTTTTTCCTTTTTCCTTATCAGTGAATTATGAGTTTTGCCAAAACAGATAACATTTGTGTCTTCTCAAAACGAGAACATGCTTAGACTGTGTCAGTCAGGACAATGGATGTAATGGATGTAAAATCTGTTGTCATATATGAAATCAATGAACAAATTCAAAAAGGTAACAAAGCAAATCTTTATTTGTTACTGTAAAATAAATCTTTGTTCAGCAGACTGCAAAAATAAAAATCGTAGTTTGTAGGCCTGCTGTAAAAAACAAAAAACAAAAAACAAATACATGATCAACCAAAGTTGCACGTATTTCATTTGAAATGTTAGCTCATCTCCCTCTTCTTTGTCCACCTCGTCCACCTCGTACACGTACAGCACCTCCTCCTCTACCTCTACCTCTACCTCTCTGTGCTGCGTGTTGCTCAATTGTTTTCCAACACAACAGAGGTCACCGGAGGTCTCTTTTTATGCTCTGACAGATAATTGAAAAGTTTACCCAATTGAGTTTGAGCAGGTATGGCATGAGTGAGACCAATTGGTACTTAGAGTTTGGCATTTGAAGGCCAGTGTTTTCCATGTGAACAGTCTTGATTATGAAAATTGTGCTAAATGATGAGATTTTGTGTGTAGAGTTGTGCAAAAATGTGATTTAAAATTGCTATTTGAGTGAATACAAAGGAATTGTGGTTAGAGTTTTGCAGAAATAGTCTTTGTTGTTGACACAAGAGCTTCAAGTTTTCACCATCGTGTGCATAGTTCCAGTTTTAGTGTGTAAACATTTGAGAAAAACTGTAAATATTGAATTGACACAATCATTGTATCAGAATAGGATACAATGCACATTTGTCTATCCAATGAGCTCCAATTGGGCTAAACCTACAGTCTCTGGGCTAAACTCACAACCCAGCTCCCCAGAGCCATACTGTAAACTTATAGTTGATACTGCAACATTGTTAGTGTTCTGAGAATACACAAATGTTACCTATTTTGGCAAAACCCATACAGTAATTGCACTGATAAGTAAAATGAAAAACACTACAGTAAGAAAATGTTTAGACTATCTTTCTGGGGATGTAATGATAAAATCAGTGCACAAATACAAAAAGGTAACAAAGCGAATATTTACTAGCCAAAACCATGTTGATTATGGTGGTCTCTTGCTCATCTATAAATTTTTGGCCTCTGCCACCTCTTGCTGGTCGTCTTTCTATTCTGGGAAAAGTATATACAGTATAGGCTACACATATTTCATAAATGTAAGACAAAACAACATTACACTATACATTTCTCTAAGTAAGCACTGTAGATATCCATAGAAACCATAAAGTTACATTACTGTAATTACTGAAGAGAGTATAGAAGACTACTGAAGTGGTTACTTACCTATTATTATCTCTAAATGCCCGGATAACTGAGGCTGAAGCTGCTCAAATTTGGCTGGACTCGCTGCCCAGCTTCAGTCATTGTTAGGCCATGATTGAGTGCATGGTCAACCAAAGTTGCATGGATTTCATTAGAAATATTGGCTCGCCTTTGCCTTCCCCTTCCTCTTCCTCCTCCTCCTCTTCTTGCTCTCACTCTTCCTCTTCCTCTCTGTTCTCCATGCTGCTCCATTTTTCCCTCAACACAGTAAAAGTCACCTGAGGGCTCTTTTATGCTCTGACACATGAGTGTTTTGCCAATTGAGTTTGAACAGGTGAGAAGTAAGTGAGTCCAATTGGTAATTAGGGTGTGGCATTTTGAAGGCCAGTGTTTTCTAGTTGAACAAAGTGTGCTAAATGATGAGATTTGTGCTTACAGTTTTGCAAACATGTTATTTAGAATTGCTATTTGAGAGAAAACAGTGGAATTGTGCTTGGAGTTTAGAAGTCTGGAGTCTTGCTGTTGATACATTCCATTTTTGTGTGTATACAATGGAGAAAAACTGTAAGTGCTCATTAAAAAAGAAAAATAACATTTGGAAAGAAACACACTTTTTATTATCAAGCATAGTAACATTTTATGTTCGGGGTCGATTTGACCCCAGGAAAAAATATTAAAAATGTAAAACATGTTTAAATGTTTAGGTTCAGAAAACACTTCAGAACATCAATAAGTAACATATGACAGTGATTCAATAATGAAGAAACACCAATAAAAAGTAAATTAATCACCAGAATTGAGTTTTGATTAAAAAAAATGAACATAACAGCTCAACTAGGTACCCGTGGGTATCAATTCTTCATTCAGACAGGTGCAAGTTTGTCATGCTCCTGTCGACCCTGCCTTGTTTCCCTGTCATCAAAGCGTATAATGTGGGAGAAAACATAAAATGTCTCCAGAGAGATTGTGGCTGGAAAAATTGCCCTACTAGTGTCAGTATTCCAAAGGCTTGCTGTTGCTTCACCTTTTGACTTGTACACTCCTGCCAAAATAAGCAACCCAATATAGTACTGCTAGTGGGTCACATCCAGCTCTTTCCAATTGTCACCATACACATGCCTCCCCTCTAAGTTTGTCATCTCAAGAATATTCTTTTGCATTGATGGTGCTATGAAGAGTTCAAATGCAGTCTTTTTGTCTTGTACATGACTGCTAGCATATCTGGTGGGGCCTGGAACCATTTTGATGACATTAGCAGCACTAAGTCTACCCTGTCTTTCAACTGGGGATCCGGACCATAGTAGTTCTCCATTTTTGGAAGTGAACAGGTCAGTTCTTGGTGGTTGAGAGATGACAGAGGGGTTTCTTGGTGGTTGAGAGGCGACAGGAATGTTTCTTGGTGGTTGAGAGATGACGGGTGTTTCTTGGGGGTTGAGAGATGACGGGGGTTTCTTGGTGGTTGAGAGATGACAGGAGCGTCTTTTGGTGGTTGAGAGATGACAGGACGGTTTATTGGTGGTTGAGAAACAAAAGGAGGGTCAGAATGTGGTATCTCAAAGGCTTCATTTTCATCATCAGAGGAGGATGCCACATAGTCAGGGTCCTCCTCAACATTATCCTCAGTCTCAGACATATCCTCATCAAAATCACTTTCACCCTCCAAGATCTGTGACAGAACCTCAGTGGCAGAAAATATATGCCTCTGTCTGATGGTCATTTTCAAAATCTTTAGTTGAGGCGCAAATGCAAAGAGAAATGGTTTAGAGGGCTGTGTATTATAAGTTTGCCCCCGCCCCTATGTTGCGAGAATGATCAGAGATCTCGTGGGAACTGTTTTCTCCTCACATACACGCATTCTCTCTCTCTCTCTCTCTCTCTCTCTCACACACACACACACACACACACACACACACACACAAATTAATGTGAAAGTGCCCTCAACCAACACAACAAAAACAAGTTCAAAATGAAGGTTTTATATAACAATAGAGTTTGGGGTCAAAATGACCCCAACAACACCAACGTGTACAACGTGTGTACAGGACATTGAAAATAATTTTTTCAGTTAATTTCATGTTTGCCATGTTTTCCCTATAAAGTTAGGAAAAGTCATGAAATATCTAGCTGAAAAAGTATGGTAACCATATTTTTAGAGACAGTGAACATTGAATGGGGTCAAATTGACCCCAAACATAATAGGAGGGTTAAATGGTTTTGTCCTCATGATCATACACCTTCACCCAACATATCTACTGCATCACCATGGATGTCTCCTAGTCGCTAGGGGTAAAGAGTAGTACAAATAGGTCTGTGTAGGGGTTGTGTGCAATGTGCGGCATGTGCGGTTGCAGACCACGGCCACGTTGAAGAAGCATACCTCCTCAAGAAATTAAAAGCACGTAGTTAGTAACCAGTGTCCGCATACGCCGTAAAGAAGATGATTGGTTGACTGCTGACATGAGGTCACTGGCATACGGCTCTGAGTAACAGGTTATAACAGTTGATTCATTAAAAAAAAAGATTACTATTCGGACGCAACCCAGGACAAAACCTAGTATGGCTGGACCTAACACACTTCATCCGGCCAACCAATGATGTAACTTCATAACTCAGCCAACCAATGGTGTAACTTCATCACTCACTCAGTCACAGACATTCGCGTGTAGGGCTGGCCCCGCTGTTGCGGTCCAGCCAAAAATAAGGCTGCGTCCGAATAGTCTTTTTGCTTAGGAAGGTTCCTAAAAGAGTGAAATGACCCGGAAGTATCTAAGTGGCAGCCATGTTCGAATTCTCTAAATGCTAAGGAAAGGTGCTTCAATGCTTCCTATCTTATCTCCTTTAGCATAGGGCACACTGGACCGTCCTTTACAAAAGGAAAGGAGATAGTGCCATCTCACAATTCCTTATGGAAGCAACATTTAACGCGAAGCACCATTTGGCCGTTCACGAAAACAAACGATCAACATGACTGAGTTGTGTGGTGGTTCTTAAGCTATTATATGCATAGGCTTATAATCAGATCATAATCAGCGTATTAACCATAACACAGAAGTCTGTCTTTCAAGAAAAAGGGATATGAGACGTTTTGAGCCAGATTATGTTTTTAATTCAACATGTTTGAAATTTATGAATGATGATATGTACAGTAGTAAATGTGTAGGCTTAACATGTTATGCTTATCTTGCATTAAATTTAATTAATTATTTTCATACAATCATACGAATTGGGATTCATGTCGATAAATATGAGTGGGCAGGAGGGTGAGCATGAGCAACCATTCTCAATGTGACAACCATTTTGTTTCACTTTTTTGACTGGTAGCCTATATTCCTTTTTTATTTCAATTCCAACCTTGGTAAAAGTAATATTTTTCACCGGGTTGTCCACGTTTATATAGCCTGCATGAAACAACACGGTAAGAACGCATGTGGTGAAGTATCTAAGATGCGCTTTTAGTAGTCCATCTTCGGAACATTGTAGTTTTACCACGGCAGACTCACGTCAATAACATCCGCCGTCGCATAATTACGCAGCCTAGTGTAAGTGCACTCGGATTTTCTCAGCACCGAGGTTGTCTTTTCCTAAGTTCTTTTGAATTCTCCTTCACATCTTTCCTTAACCTCATGACGTTTTCCATCGAGGTCAAGGAAAAGTGGTTAGGAAAAGACATAGGATGTCATTTTTTTGACTATTCGGACGCAGCCGATGTCTTCTAGCCGCTTGCCGTAAAGGAGTTTACTATATGTTGTAACACTTTTGATTTGGATCTACAGCTCTTCCGCACCCCAACTAATAAAAAAGCCCAAATGGCGGACATAGGTGGTCCCAATAGCAAAGTTGTACAGCATGTTCAGATGCATAGGTCGATGAAGTTGTATGTTGATCTGACTTATGGTGTGGGAGCTATGGCCTTTTACGCATAACCCTTTGTTATAGCGCCACCATCTGGCCGACACAGATGATTTTTAGTGCCTGAGTAGTGGGGGGCCATAGGAACCCACCTACCAAATTTGGACTTATGGTTTCTGAGCCTCAGACACTTTTAGCGGAGAAAAATAACAATAATAATAATAATAATAATAATAATAATAATAATAATAATAATAATAATAATAATAATAATAATCCTAACAGATACACGAGGGTTCCACCAGCTTCGCTGCTTGGACCCCTAATAATAATCCTAACATATACAAAATGGTTCCACCAGCATCGCTGCTTGGACCCCTAATAATAAAATAAGCATAACTAAGTTCGATTTTGAGGCGCTTTTTTACTGCGCATCACATCGAAGTTCGGTGGTATACCAATCGCACGAGAGGCAATGTGACATCAGTAATGGAGGAAGCTCTTCTAATTTTTCTGGGGTTCTTGGGAAAAGTAGTTCTATTATAGCAGTTTATCAATTATTGAAACTTAAGACGGCATTTTTTCAGACTACAACTCCCAGAAAGCATTCTCGCCTAAACCGGTGTGGCGTTTTCAAAATAGTCCCAAAAAGGGGTTTATCTACTAGGACAAGTTTATGTAATTGCCGCTACCGATAATACGAAACTGTGAGTTCAGTTTAACTTTTCTCTTTTTGCTTACAAACACTTCAATCTCAAATTGTCGCTTTTCCAACAAAGTCACTTTCAAATTTCAGGGATAAAGGTAGCCGGAGATCATATTACACTCTTGGGTAGCTAGCCTTTCTTTTAACATTTACAGCCAGTTAATCAGCTGGCTTGCTAGTTGGCTATGAAAGTCGAATGAATTGATAATTTATATATTTTTTACAAATAGACTTCATGTGTATTCGCCGATTACATATTGTGAAGCTACACTGGGCAACTTTCGGAAACTCTTTCAAGTAAACTAGCTAGTTGCAGGCGCGCGTCAAAGTCATATCCTCATTTTTGTTCCAAACATAACGGGCTAGCTTAGTTAACTGGCTTGTTTGGCAAAATCATCCGCTTTCTGTTGGGGGTCATCGTGGCTAATGGTGTTTGACACACTTCCGTTGACAGTATTTGTATAGCTAGCTAGCTACGTTCGGTAACAATTTTGACATAGTGGAGTTGACTGCTCGCTGAATAGACTCCTTTGAACTGAATCGCGTCCCTTACATTGTTGCCACATGAGGAGTCACTGGATTAGGGTGGGTGTTTTTGGGTCGGCGGCATTAGGGTCCATGTTGTGGTCGGAGAAAAAAACGGTAGCCGTCCCGACGGATTCTGGGAAGTTTTCTGAAAATCATGGTCATCAGTCTCCCTACGAGCTCAAGCTAGTCCAAATCCTGTTCCGGCACGGCGCCCGGACTCCCCTGAAGTCCATACCGGACGTAATGGAGGTAAGAGCTCACATCTCACATCCCATTTCCTATTGAGCACATCTGACAATACTGTTTAAAGAACCCCCCACCCAAAAAAAGAAAAACAACAACAATAATAATCCTTGAGCACTCCTTCAAGATTATTTCCTGGTATGCCATGAGTCTAGCAAAACTCAAAATGTGGCACATCATATTTTGTGAAGACGTCAATCAACATAAACAACAAGAGGACAAAAAAAAAGTAATCGGCAGACAGGCACCTGCATTTATAGTGTGTCTTAGTTTGTTCCATTTTACAGGCGCAGTGGGTCCCCAATCTTCTGAAAGTCCCAGCTCACACTGAGGTGAATTACATAGTTACAGACCTGAGTGGTGGGCCCCGCCCCCCTGCTCCCATGGAGGACAGCTACAGAGCAAGTACCCTTACGGTTAGTGTCAATTCCTTTGCAATGTTCTGTTACCTGCAGCTAGAGATCAAGGGATGAATAGCTAAAAATAGCTGTAGT
Source organism: Anguilla rostrata (assembly GCF_018555375.3). Classification (NCBI taxonomy): domain Eukaryota; kingdom Metazoa; phylum Chordata; class Actinopteri; order Anguilliformes; family Anguillidae; genus Anguilla; species Anguilla rostrata. Next base: position 41,695,321 of record NC_057935.1, read on the forward strand.
TAGATTGTTGAATCATTTATGTCTTTTACCTTGACATATTTTCACCGCACTGTGTCCACTTGGTTAGCTGGGGTCAGTTATGAGACACTGCTCATAGTTGCTCATTCTGGTGCTAGTCACTTTGAACACGAATGAAAAATCACACACATAGAAATTACCTAGATTTTCATAGGAAGTAATTTGTTTAATATGCAGATTAAACTTCTAGGTATATATCTTGGTATATATGTGGATGCTACCTGGTCTTGGAGGATGCACATAGATTACATCTGCAGCAAGGTACAGCATCTATTTTCTTCGAAGGTTAGTTAAATTTTTTAAAATTCATAATACAGAGTATCATGCAGTACGGATTCACTGTTTGGTACAGCTGTCTTTCAGTACAGCTTAAAGTTAGGTTGTCCAGACTTTTAAGAGTATTCTGTAAGATTTTAAGTCGAACTCTTCAGTCAGTATTTCAAGCTGCATACATAAAAAGAATGTTAAGTCTAGCTGATAGTATTTCATCTGACCCTTCCCATGTTTTACTTGGATAATATCATCTTATGCCTTCTAACAGATGCTACGGGGTCCCACAGGTTAGACTTAACAGGCTGTAGAACTCATTTATTCCTTAGTCTGTCAAGCTACTAAACAAACACATGGGCTCAGGATTGGCCTATGGGCAAGTGCATTTTGTTGGGGAAAGGCTATGTCATTGTGGTAATGGCCTATGGGCAGGTGCAATGTGGGTCAGTGCAATTAAGATGGGTACCTGTGTACATTTTATAATGATGTATTATCAATGAAATGTGCCACAACTGTTTGTATATCGGCTCATGCCTTGATTGGTGGTATCATGCAGGGCTGCCCAACCCTGTTTCTGGAGATCTATCATGCTGTAGGTTTTATGGTGAAATTTGTCTGGTCACATGGTATACCATTTGAAAGTGTTAAAACTCATGAGTCTATCTCTATAAACTATTTTACGGTGCCAGTGTTTTAGGTACAACAGTTCCTTACTTTGTAACATCGGGTGGCAAAACTAGCTTGGGGGACCTCACCTTCTATGTATTTTGGAAATCCACAGATGACACAGATCACATTATTTTTTATCTATCTATCTATATCTATATCTATCTATCTATATATATATATATATATAACTTTTTTTGTACATTTTGTCATTATAATCTGGTTGTTGTATATTTTGATAAAGATTGATCCAAGAGGTTGCTCTGCCTATCAATAAATTCAGCAATTTAATTGATAATTGATATCTTTAATAATAATTGCTAAAGCCAATATATTTTTATGTTGGATTAGTGAGTGGTTTTAACTGTTGATGTACTTTTGTTCGTTATACAGGGTGTTTGCAATTAAAACCTCTGGATTACCACATAAACATATTTTACTTGATCCTCACTGCCCACCAAGTGAAAAAAAACATTGTTCACCTACTTTGTAATATGGTGTAGAAAATCAAATACACATACACTGTGTATGAGTATTTAGTTCATTCATTTTTTTTTAGCTTTTAGGCGGTTTAAAGAGAAATTAATACACTTCTGTGTGCGGTGTGCATTTTTAATCAGCCGATATTGATTCTGCAGTACCCAGCTGTACGAATGGATAACATGTAAAATGTACAGTTTGGAAGTACCCATTTTTGCCATACCTACTAAGCTGGTCTGAAATCATCTGGGTCATATCATCTGGGTCATGATAGCTGCCGTTAATACATAACTTATTTAGAGATAGTAAATGCATAAACCTTCAACATACTGTTGAAGCACCATAGTAGGTGCAAGCAGGAAACTGACAACGTAGTGCTTGAAGTAACAAGCGAGCTTGAGGATATTAGGTGACCAGTGGATACAGGTCAGTGTAGTCTGGCAGGCTCTTGCTATTGAAAATTGTCTTGTTGAACTTTGACCCTGTCCTTCTGTTTCCCCTCAGGGTGGGACACATCCTGGTCAGCTGACCACAGTGGGCATGCAGCAGCTGTACGATCTGGGAAAGAGAATGAGGAAGAGGTACATCGAGGATGTGCCCTTCCTCGCACCTGAGTTCAACCCTACTGAAGTCTAGTGAGTACAGTTTGTATAGCGCTTTTCAACACACTGAAAGCATTTCCTAAAATATGATACAAAATAACACCAGCAACAGAAAAGTAAAAATAGTAAGTAATACAAGCCTACAAACTAGTGTAACGAAAAACAACACATTACAATTACGGGATCTAAGTTAGTAGACATAATTTAAAAACAGTGTCTGGATAGTTATTAATGAGCAAAAAGATTTCAGGATTTAAGGTTTTGTAAGCATGGCTAAAAACATGTATCATGACAACCGATTTACAAGCAGTCACTGTAGTTGCCTCCTGGATTGAAATAATGTGACCCTTATCCCCAACCAAACTGGTGAGATGAAGTTAGAGAACCCCCCCCCCCCTTTCAGACTCCAATCAGTAGCTTCATATTCAACAAAAAAGAAAAGCAAACAAAGCAGATGTGTAAAAACCAACTCCTAATCCCTCCTGTTTGATAAATCAGATTCGTCCCACAGTGTCATGAAGCACAAAGCACCACTGACTAGATTTCCCACATAGTTGTTTTTGTACATCACAAAGGACAAACCTGCAGAAAAGACCACAAGCCTGCAAACAACTGCGATGGGAAAGTTTAGCCTTCATGGCGCATCACTAGATTCTGTTATCGGTTTCCTTCTAGTGTTGGAGCGGTTGAACTGTGCTTGTGATGTCAATATCTTGATAATGTGAAGTTGTCCAATTTCTTTTTAACTCCTTGCATTTTTTTGATTTTATGAAATTAAAAAAGGTAATTTATTTTTAAAATACTATAATACAATGTCAGCGCATAGAATCATTGTTCCACAGTCAACATTTTAGCAGCAGTTGTGACTCTAAAGCAGTGGATTTGAACAATGTTGTTGTCGTCAAGGATACAGGCAATGACGCATTTGTCAGAATTTGATTCAATACAGTGGCAGTGACTAGGAACTATTATGAAATGTAATGGTATTTATTAAATACAGCATCTCGGACTCTTAAGGTATTAAAAGAACTGCCAGTAGTATGGAGTGCTGTCCGTATTTGGACAGTGACACACTTTTTTGTTTTGGCGCTGTAATCCAGCAGATTTAATTTAAAATGAAAATATGAAAATTCATTTCAGCTGTTTCTTGGCCAGCTATGTGTCTTTGGATCCTTAGGTCATGCCAAAAAAGCTAACAAAAGGTCTAGAGTTGATTCTAAGTGTGGAATCTGCATTTGGAGTCTGTTGCTGTTGTCATGGACCAGCTGGATCCAGTGGCTACACTCGACCTTGGGGATTCTATGCTATCCCTAGGCCACCTATCTGTAACTTAAAAACAAGCAAACACTGCCTTTACGTGAATGCATTAGCGTGGCCATAAATCCTAACTATTTGCAGTGCGATTACCTTGGGGACGCCACAGAGTGAGGTCACTTATCAGTGGCAACAGAGTCCTTGTGTTTCATTGGATTTTTTTGTTCTGGTTTTTGTTTGGTAGTGGTGGCTCCATAGCAACACGGGAGGATTTTCGCTTGCACACGCTGCGCCAGTATGCGTTGAGTCTCATTCCTACCCAGGCGCGAGTGTGCCATTCAAATTATCCACTGTTCAGTGATGTCATCTGGGCTCCACCTAGTGAGTTAAGCTGTTGTCTGTCACCAAATAAGTGTCAGTGTCAGCAAGATGAAACAAGGCGGAATTAAAGATGGCTGCAGTATAGATGACATCACCAGACAGTTGCTGACTTAAAGCAGTTATTGAATGCAAAGGAATTACATCCAAGTACTAAATATGACAACTTTAAACATTTTTAATTTGTTCAGTTACTTTTGGTCCCCTAAAATGGGGAACTGTGTATAAAAAGGGCTGTAATTCCTACACGGATCACCTGGTACAGAGGTAAATAGCTCAAATTAAAGCAAAGTCTGCACTTTATCCTCATATTCTTTGTTTCATATCAAATCGAATGTGCTGGGGGTACAGAGCCAAAACAAAAACGGTGTCCCTGTCCAAATACGTAAGCACTGTATATTTTTGTCTTGGGTATCTGCTGATATATATTTTAATATTGTTTTGTCTGTGTCATTTAGTGTGCGGTCCACCAACATTGTGAGGACAATAGAATCTGCCAAGTGTCTTGTGGCGGGCTTGTTCCACCAGAAGCAGGGAGGTAAGGCTTGCTGCTGTGCACAGGTTAGCACTCGGGTCCCGTATTCCTTCTGTCATTACATTATATTTAATACATCTTAACCACAGGCAGTTCTGGATGGTGACGGGGTTCCAGTGCTGTATTGAAGTATAGTATGTCCATTGCCACAGTATTGTACTTGGTCACACCCCATTTTTCAGAAGATGCATTGAATGCATTGAGTCTGAGTCTAGTGGGTCTGTTGAACCTCGGGTGATACACAGTGTAACAGGCTACAGGTCACACAGGGTAACAATACTGCACACACAATGTAACAGTAAAGGTCACACACACAGTATGCCCGTAAATATTACACGCAGTGTAACAGGGTACAGGTCAATCACAGTGTGACAGTACAGGTTACACACACAGCGTAACAGTACAGGTTTCACATTGTATAACAGGGTATAGGTCACACACACGTACAAGTCAAACAGTGTAACAGTACAGGTCCCACATACAGTGTAACCGCAAAGGTCACAATACACAGTCTAACATTACAGGATACACACATGGTGTAACAGGGTACAGGTCACACACAGTGTAACAGTAAAGGTCACAACATACAATCTAACAGTACACGTTACACATGGTGTAACAGGGTACAGGTCACACACAGTGTAAGACAGTACAGGTTACTAGGCCACTAAGATTTTGGTCTCTGCCCTCTAGACATTGTGCCCATCGTTACAACGGAAGCTGAGAGCGAGGTCCTCTACCCCAACTACCATGGCTGCAAGCTTCTCAAATTCTTGAGTGGGTGAGTGACTGCGGGGGGCAAGGCATTATGGGGAATCCAGAGGACTCCCATCATACCCTGCGGTACTGGAGAATCTGGGTGTAACCCTGAGCTGCTTAAGTCTGGCTCTCATTCCAAAGTGTTAATGAGATGCACAACACAACATATTGAGTGGAAACACTCAAGTCTGGCCCTTGGGGCCAGTAGTAATGCTGGTTTTCATTGGTCTAATCACGGACTGATTTAAACCTGACGCACTAGATGTACATTCATCTTTACCAGATGAATGTAAACTCTGTGACGTCATTGGACTACAAACTATTAGGCAGAAAAGAAAATCTGCAGCAGTACTGAGCCTGAGGGCCAGAATGGAGTATCCCTGATATAGAGTATCTGCCATGGTGGTCTTGTAAGTCACTATTGATAAGTGAGTCAAAAACTATACATAAAGCAAGTGTGTATGTATGCATGCATGGACATGCAAGATGTAAACCTCAACAAGGTGTAAACCACAAGAAGTGCACTTCTCTTGATATACAGTTAAAGGCAAAATATTGGGACAGTGACACATTTTTTGTTGTTTTGGCTCTGTACTCCAGCACTTTGGATTTAAAATAAAACAAAAAATATGAGGTTATAGATCACCGTCTGCTTTAATTAAGAGTATTTACATCCATATTGAGTGATCCATGTAGGAATTTCAGCCCTTTCTATACATAGTCCCCCCATTGTAGGAAAACAAATGTAATTGAATAGTTGGTTGCTTAGCTGTTTCTTGGCCAGCTGTGTCTTTACATCATTAGTTCATGCACAAAAGAGTTTATTCTAGATGTGGAATTTGCATTTGGTGTCTGTTGCTGTTGTCTCTCAACATGAGGACCAAATAAGTGTCAATGCCAGTAAAGCAGGCCATCGTGAGGCTGAAAAATCATAGCCAAACATTGGGTGAGTCAAAACCAACAGTTTGACACATTGTTAGAAAGCAAGAGTGCACTAGTGATCTCAGCAATAGTAAATGACCTGATAGACCATGGATGACCAATAAATACTTTCAATTGTGAAGAGAAAAACGCTTCTCAACTACCGAACAGATCAGGACACTGTCCAGGATGTAGGCATAGATGTGCCAGAGACTACCATTAAGAGAAGACTACACCAGTATAACCTCAGGGGGTTCCCCACAAGATGCAAACCACTGGTAAGCCTCACGAACAGCCAGGTTAGATTTTGCTATCAGGACATTAAAAACTCCTACTGTAGAGTTCTGGAACAAAGTCTTAAGGATGAATGAAATTAGCATTAACCTGTAACAAAGTGATGGAAAGAGGAAAGTGTGGAGAAGAAAGGAACTGCATAAGATTCAAAGCACCCTCCTCATCTGTGAAACATGGTGGAGGTAGTGTCACGGCTTGGGCACGTATGGCTGCCACTAGAACTGGCTCACTTGTCCTCGTTGATGTGACTGCTGACGGCAGGAGCAGGATGAATTCTGTGTACAGAACTGTCGGCTCAGATCCAACCAAATGCCGCTAAACTCATCGAGCTTGTAGCAGGACAGTGATGTCTATGGGTCACAGACTTCGAATTCAAAGTCATCAAATGCAAAAGATTTGCAACAAAACGCATAAGTGGACTTAACTTGTCCATTTATGTTTGCTCCCCTAAAATGGGGGGAAATGTATAAAAAGGGATGTAATTCCTGCACGGACCACCCAGTACGGTTGTAAAGCTGACAATCTGCACTTTACTCTCATATGCATTGTTTTATTTTAAATCCAATGTGCTGGAGTACAGAGCCAAATCAACAAGAATTGTGTCACCATCCTAATACTTTTTTCATTCAACTGTATACGCATGCCTGGGGTGGTAAATGTGGTCATTTTAATTCAAAAGCTGATTTTTTTGTGTGTTGTTGCTTTAAAGATGAGTCTGCTGGAATCACAGTTTCTTAAATGGCATGCCATTTTAAAAAACTGATCTCTCATTGGTGCCAGAGAACACATCCACTTGAGTCAGTGTGCAGAGTAGGAGGATGTGTGTGTATGTATGCAGGTGTGGGTGTCGGGTGTACATGCCAGCTTTCCGCTTTACAACAGACAGATGTCTGTGAGGCAGTAAAATGCGCAAAGACATATATGGATAATTGCATCCATCCAAGTTGGTAAAAAATGTTCAAATGCTGAACGTTCCTTACCAACATCCCTTTTGCCCCAATAACTAGCAGAGGAATAAAACCTCATGTGACTGTGGCTGTGCAGTGCATAGATTAAGGGCAATGTCTCTTAACCTCACATACCGTAGCAGGTGAGGTACTCCTGTAATACGCTGGGTGTGGCTGCTCTTGCACCTTTCAGCAGGTACTGCACCTGCTGTGCCCTGAATGGACAAAGTAGACAACACAAGTCCGTTTCAACAAAGGGAGGGAGGGGAAAGAGAGGGCAAACGGGATGAAAAGATAGATGGTCACTATCAGAGGAAGTGGGGACAGAAAGCAAGCATTGGCACTCATGAGAGTGTCTTTTGTACAGAACTGCATGGCAATTGCATATTGTGCTCCACTATGACATTGTCTGATATTTGGAAGGCTGCATGTGTGTTTATACAAGGGATACCACACAAATACACAGGTTCCATATAAACTGGCAAAAAAATAGTTGGGGCATAAACAAGCACCAGCATTTTACCGGTTCTCTGGAAGTACAGGTCATTTGTCAAAATCAGCTTCCAAATTCTGTTATGCGGTAAGATGGTAGTTCATCTGCTACATCATGGAAAACAAACATCAGTACCTTTTATGTTACTCTGTATGCACAGTGTTAAGAAATGTGACACAAGGAACTTTGTCTAAATAATTTCCTTTAACTCTGGGTCAGCCATCGCTGGGCGGAGTCTTTGCAGCTCCCGGACATTGCTAGGGACCTGAAGAAGCTCCAGGGCGCGCTGGGAATCGCTGCGCACCAGCGGCTCGACTTCATCCTGATCCGGGACGACATGGTGGCCAGAGAGGTAACGCTACCGCGAATGCTGCAACATCACAATGACAGGCAGCCCGATATTCCGCTTTGCAGAGGGGCCTAGCTTTTTGGTGATAAAGCTACGCTGACGCACTTTAGAATGGAAATCTGGGGTTTGGGTCCCACATCGGGCAGTTCAGGTCTTTCTTGCACAAATACTTTAATCCCATTGATTTGGGAACTCATGAAACCACAGCTTCCAGAAGAATGGCGGTCGATAAACGTGCACGCGTGTGTGCGGTGTTTGTGTTGGGCCCGCAGACGCATGGTTTGCCCTGTCCGCCTGTGCTGAACACCTGGAGGAGTACGGTGGAGCAGAGAGCGGTGGACATGATGTGCCACATCTACGAGCCCAGCAAGAGGTGAGGGGCTAGGCCTGCCCGCAGCTGGGGAGGGGAGCGTCAGGGAGACCCAGTGTCTCCTATCCACAGGGATAAGGAGGTAGGGTAGCTGGGGGAGGACTCCAGGGTATAGGGAGTCCCATGACTGAAAAGAAGCCTGTTGCATTTGGGGAAGTCTAGACTTGCACTACATGGCCAGAAGTATGTGGACACCCGAACATCACACCCATATGTCCTTGTTGAACATCTCATTCCAAAACCATGGCCAGTAATATGGAGTTGTTCCCTCCTTTGCTGCTATAACAGCCTCCACTCTTCTGGGAAGGCTTTCCAGTTTGGAACATGGCTGCGGCGATTCAATTCCATTCAGCCACAAGAGCATTAGTGAGGTCTGGCACTGAAGTTGAGCGATAAGGCCTGGCTCGCAGTCGGCAATCCAATTCATCCCAAAGGTTTTGGATGGGGTTGAGGTCAGGGCTCTGTGCAGGCCAGTCAAGTTTTTCCACTCCAAACTCGGCAAACCAATTCTTTATGGACCTCACTTTAGTGCAGGGGGGCATTGGCATGCTGAAAAAGGAAAAGGCCTTCCCCAAACTGTTGCCACAAAGTTGTAACAGAATGAATTTCCACTGCACCAGAGTCCAATGGTAGTGTGTTTTACACCATTCCAGCTGACGCTTGGCATTGCGCTCTTAGACTTGCATGTGACCTCTCAGCCGGGGAAACCCATTTCATGAAGCTCCCGACGAACAGTTCTTGTGCTGACGTTGCTTCTAGAGGCAATCTGGAAGGCAGTAGTGAGTGTTTCAACCAAGGACAGACTATTTTTATGCACTACGTGCTTCAGCACTCTGCAGTCCCGTCCTGTGAGTTTGTTTGGCCTACTGCTTTGTAGCTGAGCTATTGTTGCTCGTAGATGTTTCCACTTCATAGTAACAGCACTTTAACTGTTAAGTTAACCGGGGAAGCTCTAGTAGTAGAAATTTGACTTGCTGGAAAGGTGGCATCCTATGACACTGCCACATTGAAGGTCACTGAGCTCTTCTGTACGCTAACTCCATTCTACTAGTCTATGGAGACTGCATGGCTGTATGTTTGATTTTATGCACCTGTTAGCAATGGGTGAGTCAGAAATGGCCAAAACCACTAATTAGGAGGGGTGTCTACATACTTTTGGCCACGTAGTGTAGTTAGTTTTCTTATTTAACTTTTCAATGACTTATGTTTCCCTTAGGCAAAATCTTCAGCTGTGCGTTGGACGAATACTAAACATTTTGATTGGAAACATGGAGAACAAAGTTCAAGGAGTGTCATCTGATTCTAACAGGTAAGACTCCACAAGGACGACTACCCAGAACATAGTAGAGCATAATAACATTAGCACAATGGGTAGTAATAGTTCATCCACAAGATAGCTTGAAGTGGCAGTTCACCCAAAATGTAAATTAAGTTATGTTTCCACTCACCCAGATAACTCGCCAAATCTCAGCGAAACTATCTGGGTGAGTGGAAACAACTTAATTTCATTTTTGGGTGAACTGCCCCTTTAATTACTCTTAAAACTTATGCATGCATGTCAAATGAATGAGTACAAATTAGCATTGGGTTACTTTTATTGCAATACTGGTAATGTTAACAGAACACGTCATCGAAAAGTATATTTCCAGAAATGCTTTAAAATGAAATAATCGATAAAATAATCTGATAAAGGTTGATCCCTGTAGTAGATGTTTTCTGAAGTCCTTGTATTTCCAAATGCATAAAGAAATGAGAAGTATAAAGTCATGGTAGCATTTAATAACCAGACATTGGAGAAACTCCATGGGACCCTTCCCATGGGTAAGGTTACCTCTGAATAAAGAAACGGCCACTCGCCTGCATTCCGTCACAGGAAGCTGAACCTGTACTCGGTGCACGACACCACCCTGATGCCCTGCCTTATGGCCCTGGGAATCTTCGACATGAAGTGGCCACCCTACGCCGCCGAGATCACACTGGAGCTCCACCAGCACCGCGTCACCAGGGAGGCCTTCGTCAAGGTGTCTTACATCGGCCAGGTGAGAGGACCCAGTGAGCCACTGGGTCAAGGGTCAGGCTACCTTTGGGGGGGGGGGGCAGGAAGATGAAGCAGCACACCGTTTCAACAGTTGGAAAGTTCATTAACATGTTTCTCAGGCAGTAATGTCTCACCAGTCTGTGGGGGGAGCCAATCCTCAGAAAATGATTTTTACAAACCCTGTGGAGAGGTCTATTTAAGTACAAAGGGTTTTGTGCATTTAAAACAAATGAATAGGTCATTATGGGAGATAACAGCAAATCAAATTGTTTCACCTGCATTAGAGATTTGGTCTAATGTTGTGTTTGTGTGCGACCCGTATCAACAGGACAAGCTGATCCCAGGTTGCAGTGGAATCTACTGCTCCCTGAAAGAATTCAAAGAGGCCATGTCAGCCTATTCCATCAATGCCGACAACTACAGGTCACTATGCAACCAGACCTCTGAGGACTGAAGAACTTTCCCACACATTTGCTTTTTATCAACTTGTGACCACATTCAATCTTGGCAGCAATGTGGCCTGTTCTAAACCTCAAGTTCAAGCAAGTTTCTTTTCATTTTTTTAGTTTTCTTACAAACAAGTTTGGCAGTTTCTAAAGCTAATTGAAAAATGTTTAAAAATCAAAAAGAAAAACTTGAACATTTCTCCAAGATTGAATCTGGGGCATAGCAATAGATTTGGCTGAGCAAGTTTTATCATGTTAGTTGTGCAGTACATGTTTACTTTGAGTAATAAAATAATGAATTCAAATTTTACTGGAAATAAGGGCTTACTGTGAAATCCCCAGCAGTATACTTTTATTTTGAAAAGCTGCAAAATAGAAATGTTTTACAGGGACTACACGGTGCTTTGTCAATGTTTGGAAGTAAATTTAATTAAAGATTGACTGTCTCACGCACTGTCTGGCTTTTACAGCTGTGGTTGAGTCACAACACATACAAAGCACAGCAAGGGTTATGACTTCAAACAAGACTAGGAAACCCAGTATATGGCTGGACCTAACACACGTGATCTGGCCGACCAATGGTGTAACTTCCTCACTCAGAGTCACTCAGTCAGTCACAGACATTCACGTTTGTAGGGCTGGCCCCGCTGTTGCCTGAGCCTTAAACTTTACAGAGCACCTTTCATACAGTAAAGTAGACTAACGATGAGTTCTGAACAAGCAATTAATACAACACCAAAACTTCCACATTTGTATGTGCGTTAAGGTAGTACGTAGGCAGGGATTTTGGAACGCAGTCAAAAGGTGTGCACCTTCCTTGTATTTCTTGGGTGCGGGACCTGTAAGAAACACACAGCTGCAGAGCGCTTTATACCAAACAATATATTTTATTTGTCTTCAACACCACAGCGCTGGGAAGTGGTTCTGTACCAAAGTCAATGGAGTTACACATGACGAGTTTACACAGGAGGGGGAGGGAGATAACGAAACAAACCCTTTTCTATGTTTTAGTTCTGGTTTCTTTTAGTTTTTTTATTTCATTTATTCATTTTTTTTTAAACAAAATCCTGGTTTTGACCTCCAGAAGCCCAGGTGTTGTCTCACTGCCTTGAACACCTGGAATTATCTTGAGTAACTATACACAGAAAATGTGAAAATAATAATAATAATAATAATAATGAAGTCATGTTTGTAGACCGTCAAAACCAGGTAAAATGGTAAAAGACTGAACCTGGAACAAGCATAAACCACCAGTTTGAGAACTGAGGACTCCCCCATCCCCCATGGAAAACGTGGCTGAAGAACCAGAGGACACACTGCATATAGATAATTACTGTTCCTACTTTATCCATAGTGTTTTTCTCTACAATAAAAAAAGAAGAGAGACACCTTTTTATTTATAGTTAATCCATGTTTGTGCTTTTTATAATACTATTATCTGTAATGAGGTCATAGTTTGGTTTGTTATACACTGGAGTTACAAATAAAAAAAGAAAATTGTCCAAGCCCACCTGTGGTAAACAGTACTGTGTGGTGGGGGTGTTGGGGGGGGTACCACCACCTCCCACCCCCTAATGCAAAACAGATGGGAAAACCCATAAAGAAGTCACTGCTAAAATCCCTTTTACAATACAAGTACAGTACACAAATACAAAGAGCATTTTTATCTCTGGAGGGAACAGCTCAGATGAGACGATAACAGACAGCAATAACGTTGCAAACCTGGTGACAAAATGGAGTCTCTTTTTGCGAGTTCACTGCAATTTTTTCGGTTTGTGTATTTTACCCTTTCCTTGATGAATCGTTTTTTGTTTCGTTTTTTTTATTTTACATTTTTTTGTAAAAAAAAGTACAACTACAGACCTCTATTTCCGGTTCGTTTCGGTTCTTGTTTTTTTTCCCCGACGTAGCTTCCGAAGTCCAGACGTGATGGATTTCAAAAATTCTAGGAGCAGTTCTGAGCTAATGACGTAGATTTATTTCCATACATTCAGAAGTTCCTCAAACAAATCCACCCCCGCTCCTCCTCCTCCCTTCGCCCACCCGACCCCAAAAATGAGAAGATCCGTGAAGAACTCATTCTGGTTTTGTACACATCCCCTTTGGGGTGCGTTTACCAAATCCGCAAAAAACGGGCCATGGTTTTGCTGCCAGAGGGTGAGCAGGAGGGGAATGTGGGGTCGCCACTCCTCACGTTAAGAGCAGGTGTAAGCGACAGCGCTTCTCCTGTAGTCCCCAGCTACACCCGTGCTTGTTAAGGACAAGTCTTGTCATTGTACTCCTCTCTCGATTCTCACACTCGAGCTTGTCGTTTTTTGCGTTCTTTGTTTGCGAGTTCTCAGCAGCTCAGAACATTAGGTTCCCTGGGTTCGCGGGCCCGGGGTTGAAGCCCATGGCCACGTCGGCGGCCATGCCACGGGGCCTCATCTGCGGCGGCATCATCATAGTCTGCTGGGGGCCGCCCATCCCGTGTAGTGACATCATCATGTTGGGCGAGCCCACGGGCCCCGGGTGGTTGTAAAGTGGGCCCCTCTCTTTGCCCTGCATCATCCCGGGCCCGCCCATCATGCCGGGCTGCCCCGGCGACAGCATCCGGTGCTGAGGTCCCATCATGCCCTGGGGCATGAAGCCCGGCGGGCGCATGCCGTGCTGTCCCGGATTACCCATGGGCATGTCCTGGGGGCCCATGTGCCCGGGGCCCGGCATCGGCAGGCCCATCCTGGGGCTCCCCTCCCCCATCATGCCTTGCATCTGGGGGAACCCCGGGGGCTTTCCCCCGCCAGTGTCGCCCCGGGGGAAGTAGGACAGGGTCTGGCTGGGCTTTTCGGACGGGATGATGCGGGACAGGTCGAACTCGGGGATGCCCGAGGCTCCGGGCCGGATGACCTCGTGCAGGTCGGCGTCGTTGAACACGCCGGGCATGTTGCCGAAGGCCTCGGGGCCGCCCGGTCCGCTGGGCTTGCACATGCCCGGCTCGCCGCCCGGGCCGTGGGCCATGCCGCCCAGCCTGCCCATCGGGCCCCCCTCCCCGGGGTACCCCATTCCGTGGGGGAAGCCCCCCTGGGGCCCGGGGCCGTTGTGGGGGAATGGGACCTGCTGGGGGGGCGACTGGCCCGGGGGGAAGCCCTGCTGCCGCTGGGGGAAGCCCATGCGGCCCTGAGGCATCATCTGGGAGCCGGGCATCCCGGGGTCCTGGGACACCGGGGGCATCATCATGCCGTGGGGCAGCATGCCCGGTCCCATAGACCCGGGGTGTGGGGGCATGCCCGGGCCCATGGGGTTGGGCGAGGGCATCTGGTTGGGCATGCCGTGGGAGAGCGGCTGGGAACCCATATTCATGCTCATGGGGCTCAGGGCGTGACCGGAAGAGTTGGGGCCCATCATGCGGGGGTGGCCCGGGTGGTGATTCACTCCCATTCCTGCAGGGGGCAGAGGAGAGACAAGTTTATATATATAGTTGCAATCTACACACACACGCGCATATATATATATATATATATTACCGCACTTTGTATGCTTAGTCCCGAACATCATGATGCTTTGAAATGATGGGCTATGTATGAAAAGTGTTGTTATTTCTACATTATGAAGCCAAAATGTATTAAAACACCCTTTAATAACAGCTGAGAATCTTCACTTTAACCACATATAAATTGAGTACAAGTCCAAAATTATGGAGTACAGAGTTAACTAAAGAAAATGGGGAAGAAAATACAGCTCTGTACCAGACATTATGGCGCTCACCGTATCTATATATAATATGAGGTTGAAGTGCAGACTGTAAGCTTAAATTTGAGGGCAACATCTATATTGTGTGAACCATGTAGGAACTGCAGGGGACCAAAAGCATGTACATTTGCGCACGTGCACACACACACACACACACACTCCATCCTACCAGGCATATTGTTATTCATAGGTAGGTTCGGAGACCGGGCAGGCGGCGAGTCGTCGTCAGAGCTGGCGACAGTCTTGATGGCGTCGTGGTAGAGGGGCGTCGAGCTTGGCATGGCGAACTTCGACATTCGGGACATCATGATGGAGAGGGGATTCTGGGATAGCGTGGGCTCAGGGGGCAGGGCGTAGGGGCTGCCTGTTGAGAGACCCGCTGACAGGTTCATGGAACCGGGCTGGCCAGAGGAGTTACTAGAGGGGGGTGCTGAGGGGGGACCGTTCCCACCTGGGGGATGGAGAGGGAGAGAGGGACAGACCAAGAGAGAGAGAGAGATAGAGAGACATGTCACTCATGTTCTAAATCTGACCAGACACCTGTTCCTATTAGACAAGCATGTGGGCGAAATCATGGGAAGCTCAATACACTCGTGCAAGTCTGAGCCTTTTGTTGGCTGTTCCAGCTTACCACCTACTTACGCGTCAGCCCCCTCAAAAAAGCCAGGTGGGTACCATTTTCCATCTGCCGTCAATAGACAACACATTAGAAAAGGAGGTTGAGGGCCACCAAAGTAATCTGAACTATCATAAATCAAATAATAAACTATTATTATTTGAACTAAACAAATAACATTTATACAAACACTGGTGCTCAAAGCAGGGGAGTTTATTATGTTTCAGGTTTCATAGCAGCATTAGTTAAATGGCTTTCTTTGCGAGTATGAACCCACCTGAACGGCAAATGAAGATAACTTTTCAAATCTGTGATACGCCCCAATGCGTCATTAGAAGTAAAATATGTATACATCCCAATACAAATATCAGATATAGAAATACTTAAAGTGATGCTTGTAAAAGGCAACTGGACAATCAGCAGGAGGCGCCATTACACTGCCATGGAACTCGAAATCAGTCATGAGCGCAGAAAGTGGCCGTTGACTCTCACTGCAAAGGAGCAGGAGATTCCGGACTAATTAGGAATACTGAAATGGGAGACAGACTGAGCCTTTTCCCGTATGGGCAGGAGCGCCGTGATGACATGCAATCCCGTGGCTAAACCCCCCATGACATCACTTTTGTCCCCTCCGATAGCATTGCAGCTGCAGGCACCAAACTGTGTCAAATTATGGTTGCTTCTCTTGGGTTTTGCTGAACAATGTTGTGCTATCTGACTTATAAAGACTGAAAATGAACAATTTTACCCATGTGCTATCATGCTGGAATATACCGCATACTCAGTATTCCTAATTGACAGTGAACCTATGCAGTCAAAAACCTGCAATCATGCACAGCTAAATTAATGGCAATTTTGTTTGGGGCATGAAAAACATTGGTGGTTGATAAAGTATCAACTAATGCTACATTGCAGCATCAGCTGCAGTCATTAGCATGCAACAGCACATACTCCTGCACCCACTTCTGCAAACTGCTCAGTTTGGGTAGGCATGTCTGTGGGGGAACAAATACAACTACGACTGAGCTTTCCCAGTGCTTAACGGTCCTTAATACAGTGAGGCAAAGCAAATAACTGGAACACTGTGACAGAAGTGTGCATATCTCCACTAGCATGTGATAGTGCTATTCAATCATACATTTTAGATGCAATTTAAAAGAGCCGTGTGCTTTCATCTCTCTGTTTAGGTGAACTGAACTGCTGAAAAGCTGAAAACATTCATGGGGAAGATACAGTTGGCTGTCTTACATTGCATGTCAAACAACAGACACAAGTATAAATTGTAGTTCTCTAGAACAACCACTGTAATGTTAAATCGCTACTTGCAGGAAGACATCAGCTAAGATTAGGTGGCGAAGTAGTTAGCTAGCCTTCTAATTGATAAGCCACCAGGATTCCACAGATCCCCTCGAACTGAACCAATTTAAACAGCCTGCAGAAAGAAACTACATCAGGAGCCTTCTCTCTCTCTCACATAATTTTGCATTTGACTACAATAGCATCCCGTGATGGAGATTAGCGCATAGCAGGGAGGAGCCGGTGGCGGTTGCGTACCTTGCTCGACGCCGCCCATCATGTTGGGCGAGGTCATGCTGAGGGGGGGCTTGCTGTTCTGGGGAATCCCAGGGCTCTGCATGGGGGGCTTGGGGGAGGAGGTCCAGCCGGGGGAGGGGGCGGGGAGAGAGGGGGACTTGAGGTGGACAGGGGAGGCGCCAGCCGACCCCATCATGGGCGGGGACTTGATGGAGGCGGCGGCGGCGGCTGCGGCGGCGGCTGCGGCGGAGGGCCCGGTGAGGATGCCGGCTAGCTGGGACGGCGTCTGGGGGGACTTGAGGTTCCCGGAGGGGGAGCCCAGCATGGGCGACTGCACCTGCCGCAGCGTGGGCGACTTGAGCGGGTTGACGTTGGGCGAGCTGACGGGACCCGGCTGCACGCTCAAGTCCGAGGGCTTGCGCCCCAGGCCCCTCTGGCCCCCTTGGGGCCCCGGGCCCAGGCCTCCGGAATTCAGAGGGGGCTGCTGATTGGGAGGTAGAGGCGGCAGGTGGCTGAGCCGCCCGTTGCCGCCCATGTTAGTTCTTTGATCGGGGCCGAAAGGCTGCTCGCCCCGGGGGCCCCTCATGTTCCCGGGCCCCTGAGGCCCGTGGGGCATCCCCGGGAACTGCCTGTTAGGCCCCATGTTGAAGTCCCCGGGCTGCGGCTGGTCGGGGAACGGGGGCCCCTGCAGCATCTTCTGCTGGGGCCCCATGTTTTCGGGCGGGGGCCCCATGTTCTCTGGCGGAGGACCCCCTCCTCCTCCGCCCTGCCTCATCTTCATGATCTCCTCGGGGCTCAGGTTCATGGGCGGCTCTCGCATCTTCCCTCCCATCATCGGCGGGCCGGGCCCCATGCTCAAGTGCATGTCCTTCATGTTCCCGGGGCCCATGCCGAATTCCCCCATGTCCCGCCCCATCCCCTTCACAAACTCCATGCGGGAGGGGCTCATGGGGCCCTCCCCCCCGGGCATACGGGGGTCCATGCCTCTTTGGTTTCCCATCATCCTGCTCATCTCCATCACCATGCCGGGAGGGAGACCCATGGGCTGCTTGTCCCCCATGCTCTGCTGAAACATGGCTTCCTGCACCGCCTGCGGATTGGGGAACCTCTCCCCTCGCCCGCCGGGGCCCCCGAACACCCCCTGCCCCGGAGGAAAGCCCCGCCCATCCCCCATCTTGGGCATGTCGTCCGGCCAGGCCAGGCCCGGCCGGGACATGGGGTTGGGGCCGGGGTCCATGTCAGGGTTCATCATGGGGAACCCCGGCATCCTCTGCATGTGGTGGGGCGGGTGCATGCCCCGGGGGCCCATGTTCATCTGCTCGGGGAAGGGCTCAGGCCCCCCGGGGCCCCACACCTCGCCGGGGTTCATTTGGTACGGAGGAGGGGGCCCGCGCATGAGGCCCCGGGGCCCGTGCTGGTGCAGCATCATGTCGGACAGGGGCCGGTGCTGGAGCTGCTCCTGCTTCCGCTTCTTCTCCTCGTAGAACTCCTGCTGCAGCTTCAGCCAGGCCATCTGCTCCGGGGTCATGTGATCCCCAGGCTCCGCCCCCGGCCCGGGGGGTGGGGGCCCCAGCTCGTCCGGGGAGAAGGGCATGTCCCTGTGGCCGGGGGGGCCGAAGGGGGGCCCGTCGGGCCGGGGCCCGGGGCTGGGCTTGCCCAGGCTCTGAGACTGGGCCATCATGGCCTGCAGGGGCCCCTGGTCGGGCTTCTTGGGGCCCTCCATCATGCCGGGGTTGGGGGGCAGGGGCGGGGGCGTGTCCTTGTCGTCGGGGAAGAGCATGCGCTGGATGTCGCGCAGCGTCTGCAGGGAGCGCTCGCGGTGCTCCAGCTGCTCCTGCGACAGGCCCTCGGGGTTGTCCCCCATGCTGGACATGATCTCGTTGGCCAGCTGCTGGTGGTGCTGGGCCGTCATCTTGGCGTCCGCCCCCTTGGGGAGCGCCTCCAGGGAGGGGAAGGCGGGCTGCTGGGGGCCCGGGGTGCCGGAGGGCGGGCCGCCGTCCTGAGGCGTGGCAGTGTTCCGGGGGCTGCTGCCCTTGGAGTCGACGCCCGCCGCCGAGGCCCCGTCCTGGGGCAGGCCGCCCAGCTTGGGCCCCTGCGTCGGCGCGGCTTTGGAGGCCTGGTGGTTCTGGTCTGGGGGGTGGGCCTGCTGCTGCTGCTGCTGCTGGGGGGGCCCGGCTTTCGGATCGCTCCGGAGGGACCCCACCTGATTGTTCTGCGATAGAAAGCAGGAGAGGAAGAAAAGCAAGTTGGAAAGAGATACACGGGAGAGAAAGAAGGGAAAAATGAGGGAGAAAGAAAAAGAGAGAAAGAAGGAGAGAGCAAAGAAGCGAGAGGGACAGAGATAGAATTTTTTTTTAGAAGGTGGTCGTTTCCATCAACGAGCACAGCATTACCTGCACACGCTAAATATTTAGCGGCTGGGACAAACAGCTGCTGTATGGAGAACACTTCCTGACACCTTGAGTTCTCCATTGTGCTGCGTATTAATTGTCCTCATTAATTTTGGGCTCCATTAAGAGAAGCTGCATCAGGGGAGCACTTTGGCTATTAGACTCCTGGTGCGGTGGCTTAGTGCACCGAGTTACCGAGCGATCGCTTAATAAAGATAAACAGACGCGCGGTTCCTTTCTTCACTCGGTTCTGCAGAGTCTGGATAATTCTGAGAGCAAGTGAGATTGTTCACACTGTTCCCACGTATGTGTGTGTGTGTGTGTGTGTGTGTGTGTGTGTGTGTGCGCGCGTGTACGCACGTGTCCATCTGTCTCATTTGTCAGTTTAAGTGTGTGTCCTTCTCTGCCTGTGGATTGGTCTGTGTCAGTTTTCATTTGTACTGTACATACTGTATCTACGGGTGTGTGTGTCACATATGCATCTGGTCGGGCCTCACCACAGGGAGGTGGGGCTTGTCAGCCTTGCTGTGGGAGATGTTCTTCATGTGGTAGGCGATGATGGTGTCGGCGTGGCCTGTGATGACCGCGTCCGCAGCCCTGGGGGGGGGGGGGGGGGGGGGGGAGCAGACAGAAGAGCACGTGAGTGGGGGGGTGGGAGGGGAAGGAAGGAAGTGTGGGCCACAGAGGAAACGGGACAGGGGAAAAGTCTCATTTAACCGTAAACAAACAGCACTTAATAACCCACACAGCAAGATGTTGACCCACAGTTAAACACAAAAACAAACAAACAAAAAAAAACCTCATGCGTCCCTCGCTGAACACCCCACTGTTGCTAATGGGCCGGTAATATGTGCCTTCCATGCTAACTGTGGGAGTGTTGTGGGTTAGCTGTAAGCTAATTGGACTGCCGTCCCGTAGTCTCTGGCCCGAAACCACAGGCGGTACACAGGTGGCACCGCATGCGCGGGACAACGATACTGAACCCAAAGCTCACACGAGCGCACCGCACGGCGACCTCGCTTACACAGGACAACCGATGGCAAAAACACAGCGTCGCCGTTAGAGTTCAGGGGTCAGGGATGGGGCAGCGTTCCGCAGGGTGTGCGAGAGACGGCTGAAAGGGGCCTTTCCCCATGCAGCTGACAGGACGAGAGATTTAAACTGCAGGGTCGAGTAGGTTTTTTTTTTTTTTTAAACCCGGATTTGGATTTGTGTTCGACGAGCAGCCTCTCGCTCCCTCCCACTCCGTGTTTAGTCATAATGCTCACTGGCTCAGTAAATATCGCAATCAGGCCGCCTCCCCCCAATTCTGCAGGAGACCCTGAGGGCCCGCTGTGGCTGAGCGGTCCAAGCACAGTGACTTTTATTTGTCACTTCTCACGCAGAGCACTCTCTTCCTCAAACGGCAGAAAAAGACCGAGCCGGAATTTCGCCGTAACGAGGACGACGAGCTGGATTCCCACCGCGGTTCGTGCGCGTCTTCGTCTGCTGCAGCACGTTATAGCCGAGCGGCACAAGACTTTACAAGCTCGCGCGTTTGAATACATAATCTTCATACAAAATGACACCCTTCCTGTGAGGTGACAACAGTGGAGCTGGAATATTTTGCAGGTGGGGAGACTCAGTCTGTCTGCCTATCAGTGCAGGAGCTGTTAAGCAGGTAATCACTAGGGAGTGTTCGCAGGTCAACAGAACACAACAGAAAGGGTGTCTCCTTACTGACCCACAGGTGAATTAACTCTTTTTAGGGAAACGTTCTTCATTGTGCGGATTTACAATGAGCAAATGAAGGCAAATCACTGCGTAAACCCAATGAATGTGTTCCTGTTTTTCCATTTTGTCAAGACTAGACTCAAACAAGGCTCTGCTGCCAACCAACGAGAGCAAAACTCTTTCGGGGTCAACCAATCACAAGACCGGCAGGAAGCTGGAGGGAGGCATCGGTACGGGAGTGGAGGAGCTCAACTGCATCGGGCAGAGAGGCCGTAACTTCAGACGCGTCGCCCCCTAGGCACAACAGGCGGGGTGGGTGTGGGCAGACGGGTGGGCAGGCGGGCACATGGCGTCCTGTCCCTCAGGTTCGGGGGGTTCTTGTGTAAGAGGGGTCAGATGCCTCCCCCCCCCCTTCCCCCTCACTCACAGGCAGCCGTCTCTGTCACTGCCCCACTGCACTCCAACACGTTGGTTCTCCTCATTCACTTTGTTCAGGGACGGCACGCATACGAGGGGGCGGGGCTGCGGGTGGCACGACCAATGGGCTGAGACCCGATGGGCAGCAGTTCTACACAGGCTGGAAGCGTCGCGTTCCTCAGGCTGGGGGCTTTCGCAAGGAACGTGATCTACAACGGCCTGCCATCTGAATGAAAGCTACAACGTGCGCTCAATAAACACGTCCTCCGAGCTGTGTCATCGGAATGTTCTGGTGGCTATACGAGTGATCTGCAAATGCTAACATCTGTAGACCTACAATAAGCACATGCAAAATGCACAGACGTACAAATGAACTCAAAGAACCCAAACACAAGCCACATGACAGACAGACAGTCAGAAAGGCAGACAGACAAACAGGCAGACATACAGACAAACAGGCAGATAGACAGACATGCAGACATACAGACAGACAAACAGGCAGACATACAGACAGACAGACAGACAGACAAACAGTCAGAGAGAGACAGGGCAGTTTTGCTGACACACAGAGGCCTGTCATTCCTCCTTACTTGTTGGCCATCTCTGTGGTGAAGACGTAAACAACTTTCGAGGGAGGCTTCTGGCTGCTGGCCGGCTCGGAGACGGCGTTCTGGCCCCCTGCGGCATTGTGGGAAGGCGTGGATGATCGGCTGAGCCCGGCGCCAGGGGGAGGGAGGGAGCTGGAGTCCTGGGGCTTCACGTCACTGGAGTTACAGTCTGAGAGAGAGGAAAACGCTCACTACACAAAGTACCGGGGTGCACACAGCTCAGTCCCCTACACTGGGGCACACAAAGCCCAGTCCCCATCATGAATCTAATTTCCTCGCATAAACACTCGATTTGCAGGAGTGTGACATTCATTTGCACTTTCACTTGTGCACTGATACTGGAAGCACCACACTGCTCTTTGATATATAATAGAGAAAAATAAATACTTTAGCATAAAAGTTCATAAATCACAGGCCTTAACCGTTTCCTCAGATTTATCATCCACGCGCACGCTATCGTCACTACTCTGATGCCGCTGGATGCAGATAGGGTGGTAATGGACTGAACAGCAGTGCGCCACCCTTCATTTTAGGCGAGATTAGCCGAGGAGAGCAGAGCGCGCTGGCAGACGGAACTCACTGAAGAAGCGCGGGTCGTCCTCCTCGCTCTCGCCCCCGGAGCACCAGTCCGTCCCGCTGTAAGGCTGCCGTCGCTCGGCGACGCACATCCGCTTGGCACGGCTGCCCGCTTCTGAATGAGGGAGACAGTCGCCCGGGGGGAGGGGGGGGGGGGGAACGTGTCAAATCCCAGATTTGGGCACAACTGAGCTTAAGCATACTTGCGTCAGTATCTACCGGTCGCCCTGGGCACAGGCACAACAGCCTCGGTAACACAGGGAGGCGTGGTCACAGTCAAATCAAAACATCCCGGTGAACGGATGGCGAATACAAGGAGAGTGGAAACCTTCTGAGAGATGCAGAAACTCAAAAGACACCATAACAAGACCAGGTCAAAACCTAGCATATGGCTGGACCCAACACACTTCATCCGGCCGACCAATGGTGTAACTTCATCACTCACTCAGTCACTCAGTCACAGACATTCGCGTTTATAGGGCTGGCCTGCTGTTGCGGTCCAGCCAAAAAAGTAGGCTGAAGCAATTTAATAACTACAGTCACCTCTCGTTGAGCCTCTCACCTACTGACTGGCTCACATGTACGCATGCAGTGCTGAAAACTAGCACGCAGTGCTAAGCAGCATTAGTCCTGTTCCCCGGCCCGTACTTCTACATCAGCTTCCCAGACGAGACAACCGTTTTTCAGGGACCGCACAATCTCCGGTGCTTTCTCTTTTATCCCTGCCTTCAGAGTACAAAAAGCTCTGAGTCTGAGGCACAGATCCAAGATTATGGTCGTTAAAATGATTAAATATTTATACTGTACTAAGTGGCTGCATGTCTTACACTGATCCATGAGATGCTGGCATCCATTATGAATCATGATGCAAGGCCAGTTTATAGTCCAGCGACACAGTGTGGCTGCGACTGACAATGTGTGATATGGACGTAACTGGGTGCAGCAACATTTGGCTTAAACTTTGCGCGACTGTCACCCTGTGGTTGCTGAGGATGTCATGTGGACAAAAACTGATGGTCACATGAATTGGCATTAGCTAATGTAATTGTAAACACATATGATATAAAAATACATTAAGCATGAAATTTAGTTAGTAGTTAAATTCATTAACTGATGTATTCGTTACATGATTATTTATACATTTTGCAAAACATAGGATAAACCTATTAGTTAATTAACAAATGCATGAACTGTATTATATGAATTGGCATTAACTAAGGTAGTTGTCAACATGAATTAATGATGTACAAATAAATTAACAAAGCTATACAAATTCACTAGTCAGTTAACAACTACATTAGTTAATGCCAATTCATGTGACCTTATGGTAAAGTGCTACCCATAAAATATATTGAACTTTGACCCTGTCGCTGCTTCCGTTGTTAGGGCAACCTTTGTCTCACACAGGGAAGCCTTTGGCTCAAGCTGTCAACTTGTAAGGCGCTAGTTAGCACATTAGCTAACTGTTACAATGGACGCCGACAAACTATTTGTGGAGAAACTTATTAGTGTGGTCATGAGGTGCTTGTGTATATGCCCAAGACCGCACTGCCAGCAAGGATTCTCTTAACCGAACGCAAGTCAGAATCTGCTGCCAATTTAAACAGTTCTTATAAGTACAAAGACTTTTAAGTAATGTTAGCCGCCATCTTGAATGAACATCCTGTTTGGCTAACAAGTCAACAGACTAGTTGGTGATTATAGTTATAATAATTATGATTATTATGATTATTAATCATAATAATAATAATAACAACAATGTAAATCCACCAATTGATTCTAAGCTAGACTGTGCTGAAAATGAGACAATCCAACATGGAAAACAGCTGGTTTTCTATGTTACAAGTTACCAATGTTAATAGTCTGTATTGTCAATGGTTACAGTGACACATTTATAGATAGCTACTATGCATGTATGTAAACATGCACCATGCTCTAGTGTTTTCAAGAGCCACTGCATGACTGCCTGCAATATCGTTCATTACAGGTGGCAAAAGATAAACCAGGTTTTGAGGTGAGACCCTCACAAAAGGGTGGCCATTTTAGAGTGAATTTGATTTTGGGGGGGGGGTTATGACTACAGATCAGGGTGGCATTGCCGAGTACCAAACGGGCTCTTTGATGCACATCCATTCGCTGCTCATCACTACAACCCCAATGACAGGAACATAAACCCCCATCCCATCCCCCAGGGGCTGTCTGGTTAACCACACACCACCTACCAATTAAGCATTCTCCTGATAATTAAAAGAGCTGCTCCAGATCTGCCCACCCGCTCAGCTCACAGTCAAGAGTTTCCCCGCCTGTCTGCCCGCCTCTTCCCCAGCAGACAGATATGCTCAATGAATGAGCATACAGGCACAAGGGATGCACGCACACACATATATGCACACACGCACACACAGCACATACACACGCACACAAACATGCGCACACACACACACAGTACATACGCGTGCACACACACAGCACATACTCACACACACAAACATGCACACACGCACACACGCGCACACAAACACATGAGGAGAGAACACTTCTAGCCTGCGTGCCAACACACACACTGCTCTGGCTCTGCCCACGCAATGCCACAGCACTTGCCTGTTGTTACAAGGTGTAAGGATGGAGTTGCATCAGGTAGGAAAAAAATAACCCACACACAGTGACACACACACAAATACAAAATCCAGACAGAACAGAACCATGAGTTGGGTATATAAGCACATGGAAGCATTTTCCACTACAGGAATCTGAGGCCCAGACCATCAGACACCGCTAACATTAGCACGGTTAGCAGGCAGATCAATGTGGTTTCCATCGCTTCGCCCTCAATGCCTGCAGTACCAGAATTCACCAGAAGGGGTCCAACTGAGGAGGAAGACCCAGCTAAAGACACAGCCCCTCCCCAGCCTCTCTCTGACCCAGCTCCATCGCTGACTCCACTGCCTCTGGTCCAGCCAGCACCGAGAGACGTTTCCACGGCGATACATGCAGGGTGTGAATGTCATTTCAGCGTTCCGGTCCAGACGTAGCTGAAATGCGCGCATGCGGTCATACAGCCCTCCCGAGTGACATGTCACACAACATGCATTTCACAGACAGCACTGAGGCAACGAAACATGCGTTTCAGACAGTGCTGAACCAGCAGCGAAAGTGAAAGGAGGCTTGTGAAGCCTCTCTGGAGATTAGATTCTTCAGACATTGATCGACTTCACCACTTCAGTGGGGTCTGTGAATCATGTTTTTCCAAACACTTCTGAGGAAGCAATATGCATTTTTCAGAAACAGCCTTGTAGAAACAACATACGTTCCACAGACAGTGCTGTAACATGCACACCTCACAAACAGCACTAAAGCAACTAGGGATGGGTACAAGTAATGATTGATGGCTCGTTGGATACGTGCCTGCTATCTTTTCTATTTTCTTAAAAAGGCTATGCGAGTACAACTACGTGCTGGTACTTGGCTCCATTTATTAATTTACCATTCAGTATGTAAAAAAAGAAGAAACTCACTAACATACAGCGTGTTTCTTAATCTAATATGAACAGAATAAAGGATATTGTATGCATGTATTTTGAAACACATGTTTGGATTGCAATTACGCTTTTTGTTGGTGAGCCATTTTACAAGTGCGGTAATGTACAAAGGGCTGAGCATTATGCAGTTTGAATACCCAGTGCTGAGGGAAATTGCCTGAGGCGAATTTACTACCTCCGTCAATTGTAATAAAAACACGCTTTTCAAAATGGAAATGCTACTTAGGTTATTCCAGCAAAAACCCATATCTTATAACACTCAGCAATGAACGCGTCTTTCTAGTTCCACAACCGGGTTACCTAATATTAAAATTCTGTTTGGTTTTAAGTCGAGATGGTCTCACAGTACATTTGTTATCACGGATAGCTAGCTAGCCAACTACTGAATTGTATTCAAAACGGTGGCTAAACTATAAACGTAGTCAGGCTTTAACTACACTAGCTGCTCTCAATACTTAATCATTCATGCACATCAAGCTGACACTGCTGCCAGTATGATATTGAAACTGTTGGCTTGCTCTTATTTATCTAGTCAGACTGTTCCGCATTCATTTAGAATGGTGATTGAACTTTTGCAGGAACTACTTCAAAGCCAGGCATATATAGAAAAAATAATGTGCACATCCCAGCCAATCAGAATTGAGTATTCAGCCAAACCGTCGTGCAGAAGTTTTGTGGGCGTCTTACAATTGAGAGTAGAAAATAAATTCTTAAAGCTTAGCCTATTGTGTCTATAAGCACAGTCAGTGTCAGACATGATACACAGAATTGTATTATGGTGAAAAAACTTTGGTACTGATGTGCGTTGTCATGTTTGTATGCATTTTATACAGGAGTGGTGCTGCCTGGCCAAGTTATGTTCTAAAAACAGATGCTTCCGCATGCTAGGAATTGATTTGGAATCGAACACATTATGTAATTACTCGATCTGTGACATAACTGAAAATCGCCATCCCTAAAAGCAACATGCATTTTTCAGTCCGCAATAAAGTAGTAAAGTAACGTGCGTTTTTCAGAAGGTGCTGAGGTAATGTGTTTCAGAATGAGGCAGCGAGACTGAACTCAAAGAGGAGAGCGTATCCCTAACTCTTGAGGCTCCACAAGCCTCTTTACTGCAGGGCCAAAGAAAACATCCAAAAAAAAAAAAAAAAAAAAAAAAAAAAAAGGATGTACCAGGAAAGCACTTTACTGGGACAGGAAGGGAAGAAAGGGGGCCGCTAACTCGACGAAACGACCTGCAGGCAAAGTAGTTACGGGACGGAGAAATCTCTTTCCGTCGCTCTCCCTACCATATGCAGCCAATCTCCTGCAGAGTCCTCCCAAATCCCCAGCCAGCTCCGCACTAAGGGCAAGAACTAGCAGGAGGGGATTTCACCAACTGTTCTTCAGCTCGCAAAATAATGGCGGCCTGTTACGTTGTGAAAAAAGCGGAAGATGGCTCCGCATTTCCAGCCACCTCCTACTGAAACGTAGGCATCGGGCTATCCACTCACGAGACGAGGGCCCCTGAAAGACACCCCCACCCCCAGCCCCGCGGTTACACTGATTGGCCACATTTCTTGGCGGTGGGGACACAAACCTTTCTGTGGGACGAGGTGCCAAAAGCACAAGCACACTGCAAAACTACCTGGCCACATCTGCACTGTGAATCTTCTCCTCCTTTATTGCTATTGAATTGCATGGTTCTCAGGAGCGCGTCTTTAAATCAGATTCCTCCATTCTGGATCCAGCCCAATGAGGAGAAACATAAGGCAAAATCAAAACGGCAGAAAAGCCTGGGAAACAGAACTCCCCGTCCCCAGCACTCATTCACGAGCGTGAATGCACAGGCTACAGCCCAGCGGCGCTCCAACCCAGCGCGGAGGAGCGCTTAAACACTCCTTTCAGACCGAGCTGAACAAACCGCGCGTCCCGCGAAGCGCACAAAACGAGCGCGCGCCGCAGCGGCCAATCGGCTTTCCGCTATCCTCAAAGAGACAGCGCGACATCGGCAAACGGACGGCAAGCTCGAAGAGGACGTCAAGCACTTTGACGCAAGATGGCGGTGAGAAAACTGCAGCACGGCGCCCGTGCTCACAAGGGCACGTGCAGCTCCGACAGGCAGCTGCAGGAAGGCGACACCACACTTCCTGCACGATGATGCCGGGCTCAAAGCACGTTGCTTTTTTTCCCATATGGCTGAGCAACACCGTGTGATCACAGTCTTTATATCACGCTCACGTCTGCACTAATCACAGTGATCATGAATGAATCAAGTGGTGACACTGCCATAACTGTAGTAGCAAACAAGCACAGAAATGTTTTTTCGGTGGGGCGAACTGACATGGCAGGTTACTGAAGGAACTGATATTAGGCCAGAGCGCTATTAGAGGGCAGGGTACCAGAATGGGGGCAGGTCAGTATTTGTATTTGGGGGGGGGGGGGGGGCGTTTTGACTGTCCTTACCTTTCTGCTCCACCTCGTTCCCGGGTGTCCCCGTGTCCCGCTGCTCAAAAGATTCCACAGACGTGCTCCTTTCCCTCTTCACCTTGCCCTTGGCCCCGTTGCCCGAATTCAGGCCCTGTCCGTTTTTAAGTCCTAGGCCGCCCGCAGTCCCCTGGGGCCCTTTCGGGGCGTGGCTGCCGCTCAGTGTCTTGGGGTCGCACGGGGACGGCTGCGATTGGCCGCCCGTGCCCCCTTGCTTTCCCTGATTGGGCAGTTTGGAGTCCATTTGGGCGGCGCTGGAAGGAGACATCACAGGGGGTGACCGCACCATCGCCTCCTGCTTGGATTTTGGACTGCTGTCAGGAAAGAAAAGAAAGACTGACATGAGAATCGAAGAGAAATATCGACCGCTCCTTTTTTTTGTACACATGAGGAGGTTTCTATGCCCACATATCGGAGTGCATTTCTTTCCCGGTTGCCTCCCTAAGGAAACGGAAGCAGACAGCTTGACCATCCGAGCAGACAGTGAGGAAACGGTGTTCATTTCATTTAGGCCTCAAAGAGCCAAGGACCCAGTCTGTATGTTTGTTCCAGCTCATTCAGCTGGCAGAACACTTCTTTTTTCGGCTGTTTCGCGCGTAAAAGTAAAAACAGGTCTTATGAAGAGAAAAGGGTCTGAAGTCTGGGACTGCGAATTAGTCCAGTGAACGCCCAGTGAACACAAACTCTGTAAAGCACGGGGATGAACACAATCGAACGCTCACAGCCACACCCTGACACTGGCGAACACGCTGCTGTTTTTGGGACAGGGTAGACGCTGCTTTCGTATACTTGTGTGTGGCTCTACTTTAGCTGAGTTTTCTCCTTACAGGCAAACAGAGGCACGTGGGAATTTTTTTCCAGCAGGGGTGCTGGGAATCAACTTGCACAGTTTTTATTTTGGCGAGGGGGGGGGGTGGTTTCAGAAGTCCGAACCAAAGAACTATGGAGCGGACAAATTCGACCAGGGGAGAGATTGTTCTCTGAAGCAGTGTCTACCATTTTGCGCTTGAATTGCAAAAGATGGGGAAGCAGAACTACAGTGCTGTGGATTTAGACTGCTGGACTGTGGTGATCCAACCCCCAAGCACCAGTCCCTTTTTCCAGCTGGGGCTGCTGTCACACCTGCAGCACCGCTTGTTCCCGTGATTATGGACATACAGAAACACTGTCCCATGCTCATCTACACGAACACACACATACATACAGACAACATACAGACAAGACGATCAACACAGACACAGACACACACGCAGACACAAACACACACAGACAGACACACATAGACAGACAAACACAGACAGACACAGAAAGATAGACAGACAAACACAGAAAGACAGAACAACACGGTAATGGGGGACTGCATGCCCTTCTGCGCCTCTCTCTCCTGCTCCACGATTCAGCAGAAAAACAGAGGGGATGGTAGGGGGTCGGTATAGTCCCAGCGCCCTGAGCAAACACACTCTCTCCATATAACACATCCAATGACCAGGTCAGCGGAAGCTCCTAACACTCTAATTAGCTGTAGGGGAGAGCAGGACCAGATACCATTTGTAAGAGAAGATTACTTCCTGTTTCACCAGTAATTATTTCACTGTCTCCTATGCAGCTTAATGAGAGAGCGAGAGAGAAGGTAGATTACAAAACGAGACAAAGGCAGGAGTAAAGAGAGATCGTGAGTGCAAAATCAGAGGACAGAACCAGAGTTTTTATGTGTCTGAAAAAATCAATACATAGAATGACTGTATGAATGTTCTCCTGGAAGTGACATCATTGTGAGACGGCAAATGACTCAGTGGTGACCGGTGCAGAGATAACAGAAATAACAGCCTGTAAACTTTAAAATGTTTCCAGTGTTACTACATGTACTCGCAGACCCCAGTTATCCATCCCTCATTACAGGCTGAAATATGCTGTGGAGCATCACCAACAAGCAGAGAGAAAGACAAATATCATTGCCATTTACCTTTAACCGTTTATTTTTGAAAAACATGACTAATTATGCCCATCTCTCCGAACAGTAATGCGGAAGGTCTTGTTTTTCGATCACTGCATTGTTGACAGAGCAGCAGTTAATTCGTAATCCAGGTGTAAGCCCTGTGCAAACAGGCCAGGTTAACAGCAGGCTTTTCCCCACACGCACGCACGTGCACACACACACACGCACACACACACACACACATTAAATAATCTTTGTAACCTACATACCCAATCCATTCAGACAGAGCTTAGTGTGCCACGTGGGAGTAGCTGAATTTGGGGTGGGTGGGGAACGTTTCTGATGAGGTCTGCAGCTGCAGGTACGCATAGCTTTTCATCAGCGACAGAGGGGAGTGACTTCTCAGCCACTGCATCCAAGCTTCAGACTCGCATGAACGCCACTCTGGTCCCATATGCAGTAAACCTGGACAAAGTGGCCATTTCTCAAAGGGTCTCAATCTCAGGACTAAACCCCCACTGTGCGATTAAACCTGGGACAGACCCTGCAAGGGGAGGGAAGGCCAGTGTTTCGGGTCCTTTGCAACGCAGACCCTTCGGCTCCAAAAGCACTATTCTGTGAGCACCGACCTGGCAGAGGCAACAGGACAGCGGGTCACCTTAAAAGGAGCCGGTTCCTTCCCAGCATCCTCGCCAAGTCGCTGCAGGGTTAAACCAGGTCACTTCTTCATGAACAGTTCTGAAAATCTAGCTAGTCTCTTCACTGATTTGTGTGTGCGTGTGTGTGTGTGTGTGTGTGCTGGTGCTCATCCACAAGCTAGCGTGCCATGGCTAACGCAACTGCATCCTGAGAGCCTAAAAGCTGTACGCATGCTAGAACCTTCTATGCCACACATACCCAACTCGACCTAGAGGGGGACGCTTGCTTCTTTGCTTCACCTAGATATACTCCACAGTTTTGTGATGTTCCAAACAGCTCCATATTTGAATTTTTGACCAACACTCTTGTGGCACTACAATTCCCCACCAAAGTGATTTAGCCTGGTTGTGTCACACGGTTATCCTCTGACTTCAACCAGAGGAAAACCCAGCCCTTCAAAGTACAGTGCATTTAAAAAAAAAAAAAAAGTAAAAATCAGCACTTTATTGAAAAACAAATTAACACACTGCGACAAGATGGAGGCATTAACATGCAGGGACAAGATGGCCCTGTCTCCCCAAATTAAATATCTCAGAACTATCACCACACCAGCTGGGCCATTATTAAGGAGCAGTAAAGTACCGTGTGGGATCCACTTCCTGTCAAATCCTCTTCCTTTTACCGTGTATTATAACGAGCAGATGTGAGCGTGTGCCTTTATGTTGTTTGGCCCTCAAACATCATTCCAGCTGGCCTTAAGAAGAAGCGAGTGAACGGGGATGACCCCTTATTGACCTTTGACTCCCGACCCCGAGCCCACCAGCTCACCTCTGAGTGTTTGCCGATGGGGAGTTCCTCACTTTGGGATTGCTGGAATGCATTGACGGAGATCCCAGGGAGGCAGAGGGTGGAGTCAAGTGCTGGTGTGGGCTGGGCGTGGGCGTGGCAGTGGGCGTGGCAGTGGGAGCAGCCTTGGCGCGAGTGCTCCGGGGCACGGCGCTGACGCTGGCGCTGCTGCTGCTGCTGCTGCTGCTGCTGGTGGTGCTGCTGGGACGGCCGTCCTTGGCCTCCTCCCTCTCCTTCTTAGGGCGCTCTTTCTTTCCGAAATGTGCTGCTGCTGCTGCTGCGGCTGCTGCTGCTCTGTCGTCATGCAACTCCAGCATTCTCTGCGTCTCCCAGGAGCCCTCACAGGCCGTGGGCACCCTGCACAGACAGGACAGAGACGGGGCATTAACATCCTCCAACATCCTCCACAGCCCCCTGAGTCACCATCACACCATGAGAAAAAAGCAACTACACAAAGAGCCACAGAAAGACAGGGACCGCCACCCACTATGAAACTCCAATCCACCCCCCACCTCCACCCCCCACTCTGACCTTCGCCCCTGTCCAGGAGGCTTTAAGGCTGGCACCGTTCTCCTCCCATCCCACAATGCACTGTGCAGGCAAGCACCACCATTAGCCCGGCGATCACAAATTCACTGATAATCTGGAGAAGAAACAACGTCCTCTGCTTTCCTTTCTCTACTTATGTGCGTGCGCACTAATGTGCGGGCGTGCATACGCACACACACTCTTCTCCTAACAATATGAGAAACCACTGAAAAAGCAGCGCAGGCCGCTTACAGTGTCATCCAGGAAATGTTTACAGCAGCTTCCCAAAGGGCTGCAGTAATGTAAGCAGCGCTCACGCTAGCCTCGGACCCTCAGGGCCGGGGCCCTGAAACCAGCCGTGGAGGCAATGAGACTCCAGCCAATGCTAGAGCACACTTACATTTACAAAGTAGCCAAAGAGGGGGGGGGGGCGCCTGCCACATACCCTTAAGCAAGGTACTTAAATTACTCCAGCGAATGCCCGGCCACATGAACAGAGAGTATTTAAAAACGCAAGCTATATAGGTCGCCCTGGGTGACGGCGTATGTTAAGCGAATCGATCGATTAAATAAGCTTTTTAATGGACACTGCACTGGGGATGCGCCACTCGGATACAA
This sequence comes from Anguilla rostrata, assembly GCF_018555375.3. NCBI lineage: Eukaryota > Metazoa > Chordata > Actinopteri > Anguilliformes > Anguillidae > Anguilla > Anguilla rostrata. The sequence continues at coordinate 41,728,295 of NC_057935.1, forward strand.
CCGCACGGAGGTAACGCTACAGGGATCACGCTGAGATCACATTACGCTAAAACACAGCACGACCCAGACTGCGCAACATACCGAGCGGAGAACACTGATGTAGCAACTAGACTATACATGCAATTTCACTTTAGGAGCAGGACAAACAGGACAATCGGCCAACAGGAGTTCAAAACAAACAAATTAAACTAGGTTCTCCAAAGGGACAAAGTGTTACTAATAATGTCACAGGAGACCGGCACTCTGCATCACTGTCAACACTTACAACACCTGCTACAATGAAAGCATGCCTTTCAGACCACGCTAAAATCTCCCCATGGTAAAAACAACAATCTCTCCCTCCCCCTCGTTTAAAAAAATGTTTGCAACTAGTCAATCCATAGCCTGAGAGAAATATGAAAAATCCATGTTTATCGACCAATCTTTCCAGTACTCCAGCTAGCCACATCTCTTTCCCTCCTCCCCCCCCCCCCCCAAACTCTGTCCATTAACATGTCAGAGAGATACCCGTCTCTGCGCCTCTCCAGAGACAGAATGTCCACCCACGGTGAGCTTGCCTGTCTCCTGCCCCGCCATTTTCCCGTAACGCCCTGGCTCCGCGGTACGCCCCTGAACTCTGACCGCCGCCCTGCCATCCCCCGGCTCGGCTCTGCCGCCGCAGTCACGGAAGAGCTGGCGCGCGCAGACGCTGCTGAGGTAACCCCAGCTGCAGAGCTGCGCGCTCACACACAACATTTTTTACATGTGATTCATCAACAACAACAAAAAAGAGTTCTCTTTTTCTTAAAGGGTCCTATCTGGAAAAGTATCCTGCTGGGTGACTGAGACCCCATGGACTCACGGTCGCAGTGGGTTCGCACTGGGCCAAGTAGGTCCAGCCCGGGGCCGGATGCAGGGGCAAATGAGTGTGGCACACAGCTGGAAAATTCAGACCTTTTGCTAGTGTTCAGTCTGTCCAAAACTCAAACCACTGTAGATGAGTTTGAATATTCTAATATTTGCGCACATGTACATGATTCAAATACATCAGAGTCCCGTAGTAATATTTATGTCATACTGTCATTTTGTCTGAATGTAAATTTCATTTAACACCATAAATGACTTTTAATATTGACAGCGTTAAAGCTTACAGTCTATTGTGTTTAGTGACAAGTGGGACAGAATAATTGCAGTTAATGCATTCACTGGCAACATTCCCTAAGTTTCAGAATTTTACCTGGACTAAAGTTAACATTAAATGCAAGCTGACACGGTAATTCAAAGAAAAAAAACTCTTCTTGTTTGCCAACATTACATTTTTTTGTTTTGGCATTTTGACAGCAACTTTTCCATCAAGCTTTAATTCTTAAAATTACATGTTAATAGTTAGCTAGTTAGCTTAGGTCATTGGTGCGTAAATGCTAGCTTGTTTAACTCTGCTGTAAGATTGAGACTGAACTGTTTCCACTGTCCTAAACCTAACCTAGCCATTAATTATTATTAAATTTCACGAGTCTGAGAAGCAAAGTTTATATACATATTAACCTATTGTTAAAAAAGCAAGTAAGGTAGCAATTAGGGGTGTAAGAAAATATCGATACACTTGAGTATTGAGATATGTTTTGTTGTGTTTTGTGATCGATTCTCAAAAACACTATCGATTTTTAATTAATAGTTTACATGCAAAGATTCGTGGCAGACAGTGGTTCATTTTGTGTTGTGTTTAAACCCCCGACCGCTAGGTAGCAGTGTTGCAATCTATCTTCAGCCATTTGACTCTTCCACTCCAACGTAACAATGTAAACTGAGACAGGAAGTAGCGACAGGAACTTTTTTTAACTCAGATTTTATGCATATGGTGGTGTGTTCTTCATACTATGACAGTTTTCCTAAAATTAGATTTAAAATCGCAATATATCGCCTTGTTTACAGTATCGCAATATACCGCAATATACTGAATCATAACCCCTGTATCATGATACGTATCGTATCGCCAGATTCTTGCCAATACACAGCCCTAGTAGCAATGTGACTGCACCCAATTTCTAGCGCACATGTCATTTTGCTATGACAGGGAAATTTCACGAAATATAAATATAAAAATAATGCCACACACTTAACAGTGTCCTTGCATGCCAAGCTTATTCATTTTAAGACTCTCCCATTTCTCCTGTATTGCGAGTTGCTCCAGATAAGAGCATCTGCTAAATTAATGCACTGTAATAATAAGCTACTCGCAGTTTAACTCTCGCTAGTGAGTTAGTTTTAGTAAGCCTTAATTTTACCCATTTCAGCTAGCTAGATTATTAAAGTAGCAGTTAAATAAGGTTTCCCCAAAAATAATATAGTTGGCTAGTCTGCTGTGGCATTTAACAACTTATGAGTGAGGTGACTGGCTAACGTTAGTCGCTTCTAATTTTCATCTGTTCTTTGAATCTGTTCGGTTCAAACCAGCAGTGTGCCCGCACTAACCACTAATGCATTTCCTTTTCAGATAGCTGTCTACTAAAATGCTGCCTAATCAAGCAAGAATCGTCCTTTGGTTTTGGGTCATACGGTTTCATATCTAGCTCGCAAAGGAAAAGCACAGCAGGCTAATACAACAGTTAAGAAATCACTTCATAATCGACAACATAATCAAGACTGATCTTACATGTATGTACAGCATTCATTCTTAACTGGCACAAACTATTTTATTATTACTTTCCCTGTCATACACACCCCTAATGGTACAGCTTATCAACTGACAAGCTATTCAAAATGATATGCCTTTCAAAAAAAATACTATCTTAAAGAGCCCAATGGCCATTCAACATGCTACTGCGCATACTTTAGGTTTTTGACCAGCTAATAGCATACTAGGGTAAGCGTGGGGGTAGGCCCGGGGTGTAATAGTCAGCGGTGGGTGGGGGGGGGGACCCAAGGAGACAAATTTAGAAGGCCTATTTGTGCAAAACGTACACATAACAAAATCCCAAACACGATTCAGTGAAAAACATTAGGACAAACTGTGGAGAGTGGGGGGGATGGTGTAATCGGCAGACCAAACAGACGATTGCCAACTTCAAAAGGCCTGGTAGACCCATTTCACACATTGCCACTTTTCCTTTGTGTTTGTTCACACCACACTGGTGAGCACATCACAGTTTATAGCAGCACTTTCCAAAAATAAAACATTATAAAGAAGGAAAAAGGAGGGAAGAATTTTTTTTTTGCCTGATATTTACAAACACGGTATCATTTCAACTAAGTTTTGTGGGCTCTGGCCATTTAAAAATGTGTCTGAGTGTGTGTATGTGTGAGTGTGTGTGTGTGTGCATGTACAAATGCACATATGTAGAGTGCATGTGTGCCTTGCATAGGACTCCTTACACTCAAATACCTGTACTCCACATCATCTAGACTACATCACAGGTGCTGTTGGCATTGTGTGTGCGTAACATGGCCAGCAGTGCTAGCCTGCCCCACAGCTAGATCACACCTCCCTTCCATATGGAGCCGGCACAGGTTATCGCCAGAGGCATCCGCTTCCCACAAACTCTGCATCAGAGACCTAACGGATACCGTACATTTTTCCTCTTCCCTTCATTCCCTGGTTAACAAGCAACTAATTAGCGTTACGGCTGTCACGCAAAAGCAGTAGTGACAGGCAGAGGGAAACGGACATGCAGACTTTTTTTTTATTTTTACACCCGATAAAGAAGCTAAAATGTCACTCGCGCTGCACATTGGGTTTGAATTCGTACAGCGGCGAAAGATAAAGGCGGTAAACAGCCTAATGAAGGGCTCTGTCAAACCCTGCACCTCGCACTGAATATGAATATTAACAGCTCCCATCCCAACAGAAGAGAAAATCTATTAATCATCTCAAACGGGGAGAAGGCACGGGGGGGGGTTTCCTCCTTTTATCAACAAGGTTCCGTTGCGCTCCCCTGAAAGGAGAAGGGTTTGCGAAACTCAGGAGATTATTGTAGTTCTGAGGGGGGGGGGGGGGAACCGCCACCACCCAGCATGTGCTTACGGGGACATCTGAGCCTGGGAGAAAGGCGCTTTTTTTTATTCAGCTCTGTTCCAGTGAAGCAAGGGCACAGTCACCATGGCAACGGCAGAGGTGTCTGAATCGGAGTGACTCGGAACACACAAAAAAAAAAAAAAAAACGGCCGGAGAGAGAGTGTCATCATCTACAGAACACGGACGTGCACACGCTCACGTGCGCACGCACCAACGGTGCTGCAGTACGCTACAGCTTATATAGAGAACAAAATATGACATGTACAATGTTCTGTACTAATGGTATTATGTCTGCCAAATGATAGGCTCCCGATGGAAAAATATTTGCAGATTGAAATATCCCCAGACTGGGAGAACTGAACCAATAGAAGAGTAAGCAAAAACATTTCAGTGCGATGATTTTCCCTATTTGCTGCTGACATGCATGATTAACTACAGGAATTCAGTAACTGCAGGCAACAACACCTGAATTGAATGCTGAAATGTTGCAAAATGCTTTAACAAGGCTGTTAAGGAAACTTGTTCAGGAAATATTAATCTCAGCGAAGAGTGGTTGGTGTCAACCAGCGATCACTGAAAAGTATTTGGAGTTTTGCTTTTTCACTGTGCAGGTCAGTGATGTTTTGCTTTTTCACAGTGCAGGTCAGTGATGTGATGCCTACTACAGCGCGGGTCAGTGATGTGATGCTTACTACAGCGCGGGTCAGTGATGTGATGCCTACTACAGCGCGGGTCAGTGATGTGACGCTGCAGTGCGGGTCAGTGATGTGATGCTACAGAGTGGGTCAGTGATGTGATGCTTACTACAGCGCAGGTCAGTGATGTGATGCCTACTACAGCGCGGGTCAGTGATGTGATGCCTACTACAGCGCGGGTCAGTGATGTGATGCCTACTACAGCGCGGGTCAGTGATGTGATGCCTACTACAGCGCGGGTCAGTGATGTGACGCTACAGCGCGGGTCAGTGATGTGATGCTACAGCGAGGGTCAGTGATGTGATGCTACAGCGAGGGTCAGTGATGTGATGCCCACTACAGCGCGGGTCAGTGATGTGATGCTACAGCGAGGGTCAGTGATGTGACACTACAGCGAGGGTCAGTGATGTGAGGCTACAGCGCGGGTCAGTGATGTGAGGCTACAGCGCGGGTCAGTGATGTGAGGCTACAGCGAGGGTCAGTGATGTGAGGCTACAGCGCGGGTCAGTGATGTGAGGCTACAGCGCGGGTCAGTGATGTGAGGCTAAAGTGTAGGTCAGTGATGCTAACTACAGCGCAGGTCAGTGGTGTGACGCTTGCTAAAGTGTAGGTCAGTGACGTAATGCTTCCTACAGCGCGAGTTAGCCAGCCTGAACATCTCTGCGACTGAGTGGGTTAGCGACACATCGGCTATAGTGACACACCGGTTAAGGCACAGGTGATTAAAGTAACCGTTACTGTGTGGGTTTGTGATAGGAGCTCTACTATGATGCGTGTTAGCAACATGGCTCCTACAAGACGGCTTTGTGATGTGAGGTGACGTCGCGCCTGATGCAGCACACGTTAGCCACACATGGCTGCTCGCTGAAGTATTTTCATTTTTAGCCAGGCAGCCATCAGGAAGGAACATGAGGGGAGAGGTGCGGGAGCCTGGACCGCAACCAGAAGCTCACCGGATCGAATCCTGGGTGGAATGCCAACGCACCCTTCAGCAAAGTACTTAATTTGCATGGTTTACGCACTGCACATATCCAGCTGCATAAATGGATTATCCTGACTGTAATTTCCATATGTCGCCCAGGGCATCTGCTAAGCAAACTGATAAGAAACAAACAAAACACTTCTGCAGGGATACACAGTCTCACAAAGCCATCCTCAGGGCTCCTATAGAGGGAAAACATCTTTCAAAGAACCACCAAGTGATTAATACACTCCTCTATGTACACAACCCAGACAGAGCTAAATGCAAAATGATTTATTATTCTTTTTTACCATCTTTACGGTTTCTGTTTTAACATTTCATAAAATATTTCTCTGCAGAAAGCAAATGTGAATGAATCTGAACCTAAAATGTAAAGTCTGATAACACTTCAGAAGAAAGTGTCTCAATGGAGCCTCACTCTGTAAACTGAATCCAACATAAGATGTATAGGATTTCAGTTCTTATTACATTAAACAATGGGTTAAATGTACACAATAGTGTCCTCAACACACGAACACATGCGCAAGAGCCGAAGACATTTATCGCTCTTCCGTCCGTAAAAAAAAAGAAAAAAAAAAGCCACCCTGAAAAAATCATCCTAGAAAGGAGAGAGGCGAGTTTGATTAATCACTATGGACACTGCATGTACACAGAGCCATAAATTAAAACCATTCAGCACCAATTAACAGGTTAGCAGGAGACAGGGTCAACAGCAGTGCAACACTCACACTCTCGTTAGTGCTACAGAAGGCTGACTGAGGCTGAGAAGCAGGCAGAAACCCACCCAGCATCTCAGACACACACTCAGACACACAAACAGACAAAAGGAGCAGCACGCACGCACGCACACACGAACGTCGCACACACGCACGCACACGCACACTCCCACAGCCGTCACACACACATCGTGTGCACAGCACACGGGCACACAGTCACACTGAGACATACACGCACAGCATCCCCTTTTTAAAACCTGTTTGTGGCCGCTGGCTAAAAAAAAAGGCCCGCCGATCTACCAGGCATATTTATGCAAATCCCATTCCGAAGCGAAGCCATAACTCATCGGTGATAAACTCTCTTCCTCACTCTCCATTTCTCCCTCGCTCTCTCCTCCCTTCTACGAGCACGGCTGCCTGCAGGGACAAAGGCTCACACACGTCGCTTACGAGTCAGCCCAGAACTGCAGGATTATAGACTGCACAGCCATTACAGCCTGACCAGCCACAGACAAACCCTGACTGCGTTTATTCATGCACTGCACACAAACACATGTACACACACACACACGTCTGTGCACATTTAAACACACGTACAATCCCAGAAATGCAAATACATTTCCAATCCCATAGCCCAACCAGTGCTGTTAACAAAAGGTGACAAGAGAAAAATGACCAGTTAATCCAGTATCACCACAATACCACTTCTAGCTTCACTAGAACCTATCTATCCCACAATCCTCATCTCTAATCCTCTATATTGTTCCAAATCCTTCAGTCTGACTGAATCTCTATCTAACGATCCCCTACTCTGCTCCAAACAGTCCTGTCTGATCCAATATCTATCCCACAATACTCCTCTCTGCTTCAAACATCCTTCACTCTGATCCAATAAATATCCCATAATACTACTCTCCACTCCAAACATCCTTCAGTCTGATCCAATATCTATCCCACAATACTCCTCTCCACTCCAAACATCCTTCAGTCTGATCCAATATCTATCCCACATTACTCCTCCCTGCTCCAAACATCCTTCAGTCTGATCCAATATCTATCCCACAATACTCCTCTCAGCTCCAAACATCCTTCAGTCTGATCCAATATCTATCCCACAATACTCCTCTCTGCTCCAAACATCCTTCAGTCTGATCCAATATCTATCCCACAATACCCCTCTCTGCTCCAAACATCCTTCAGTGTGGTCTAATATTGAAATGAGTTGCATTGTATTCTATGCTGTGCTGCAAATCTCTGGGCCAAGCCTCCCTTGAAAGAGATTTGTAACTCAATGGGACTCAGTGGGATAAAGGATACATAGATAGAAATCCAAAATCAAAGAATCCTCCTACATCTGCTCCCAACAGCCTTCACAGAGGAAATCAATTCATTTGGTATGCAGCTCTGACAAAGGCATCACCCATCCACCAAATCAGCCACTGCATTTGTTAAATACGTTCATTTCATCTTTCATTTCCTCTCCATCTCCATCCCCCACCTCACACTAGAGCAGGGGTGCACAACAAGGGCCAATCCATTTCAGGATTTTGTGCCAACATCTTGATCTGACATGTGTATAAGCACCAGCTACAGCCGCGGACTGCAAGTGTATCCTAGAGATTTCACTGTGCTCAAGTACAGAAGTGAAGCAGCATAGTTTATAGAGCTGTAAGAAATGGTAATCGGTTGGAACAAAGACCAGCACACAGATCGGCCCTCCAGGACCAGAGTTGTGCACCCCTGCACTAAAGCCCTTCTGAGGGAGGAGACACCAGTCCTGGTCAAATACACAGTTGGCTTAATAGTGCAGTGCGGCAGTCTTATCCAGGTTCACTGGGTAACACTACAGCTCTGTGAGTATGACCCTCCAGCGTAGTGCTAAGCATATGCAATGTAGCCAAATGTGGTGTGACGACCCCACAGTGCCACTGCTCCAACACACAGCTTTTATTATCCAAGAAAACCCATATAAAATAGCATTTTTCAAGGAATATCTGGCTAGCACCTTAAGGGGGAGAAAGCTCTGCTGAGCAGCATCCACTTCCTGCTATGTCCATGTGTACACTGAGGGCTAAGGCTGATCACCACCCCTTACTGCCTGCAACACCGAACACGTCCAATCACTGCAACCCACTCGTCTCCCCATTCAATATTATGCTCATCCTTGCAGTCTCATTCGGTATGCTATATGCTTATCATGGATCACCCAGCAGGCAGAAATTACATATACTGACCTGAAGCCCATTCTGGGAACATTTCCCGAGCATCTCTTAGCTCCACTGACACACATCAAGAATGAAGACAATAAAGATAAACTGTCAGGAACCGAAGCTTCTTTCCGTGGAGGCAAAGTCGGGACAATGTAGGAACTCAACACAGAAACGCTTTACAGAAGAAAGTAAAAGTTTATTGTAATCATTGGCCAGCGGGAAGACACAAGTTTGCGTCACAGTAACCCTCCTCGCACTGGCTTTCTATACTGGTCTAAATGCCCTCAAATGGCCTGACATGACGCATATGTGTCCACCTTATCTGGGCCAAGCCCAGTGACTAACGAGTGGCTCTCTCTGCTTAGGAATAACATAGGCTTTATTCACAAACACGGTTTTACATCTTGTACCGTACCCGATACCTTATGGCGCCTTATGATCCAAACACACAGGGCAAAGATAATACAAGGGAGACATTATACATTTCCACAAAATGTATTTTTCCATGGAAAAAGACCCCGATTAATATGAATAATGTACTTGCATATCAATAACCTGGAATTATTAAAACATCAAAATTAGTTAATAATGAGCTCTAGCAGAGAGTGTGAATTTGCGTACATTGTACATATGCTGTCCTCCCAGCTCTTTCTCTGCGTCCATGTGACCTGGACCGCCCATGGCAGAGCAGGCCCAATGGAAACAGGCCAGCCAATCAAAGCTCATATTTTCCCAGCTGTAAAGGTGGCATCTACTATACATCAAACTGAGAGCCAATGGCAGCTACTGAGCTGGAGTGTGCTGATAAGTGGGTACCCAGACTGGCTAGCTTCATTGGCTATTCCCTCTCCGAGAAATCTCCTGCCTGCTAGCGCTACCTCTGCTTGGGGGGCTTCTTAACAATATGCACCACAAAATGGTTTTCAGAAAAAAACACAGGGGTTAATTATTGGCTATTTGTGTATACAGCCTCAATTCTCTGGCTGTAGAGTACAGGTAGGTACATGCCATGTGTGCCATCAGTGAGATGTATGCATATGAGATGTAGCAGTTAAAGCACCGCCTCGCTCGCTGTCTCAGGCTGGCGCAAGCCTGCATCCTGTCCCTTCAGTGGAAAAGCGGTAATGGAGATTTATCCGCAGCAGCATCAGAGCAGGAGCCTTCTCCCCCGCCTGCTGTTATTGCCCACCTGCCCTTAGCCCCTTCACCGCTGTCCCCAGACGCCACACACCTGCTCTGTCCTTCACTGACATCCTCCCCGAGCAGCAGCTGCCTTCAGCTGGCTTACTCCCCCCACAATGGTCTCCAACCTTCCTGACAATCTCCGACCAGGGAAAACCACGTATACACAAATACATTTATCAGCATGGAAGTACCAAGGTAAAGCCAATTACTCCAGGTACAGCCAATTACTCAAAATGCATGTCAATGCAGAGTGCTCCTGCAAAGCTCAAAACAGAAAAAGGGAAATTGAAAATAAAATAACAAATACCAGATACTAGAGAGAGACACTGCAGGTAACTACTTACACCAAAGTTGTAAAATAATAGTTCACTTCCCAGTGTTTCACGATATTATTTCAGTTTTAGTGTACATTTTTGGTTGGCAAAGACAGTTTCTGAATGCAGAGTGAAGGATATTTAAGACAAGTTTCTGCTGGCTTTACAATGGCTGCTACAGAGTCATTCAAATTTGCAGTCTAAGACAAACGCACTTTGAGAAACTCCAAAGCAACTTATACAGCGAGCTTATGCCTGCAGAGGTTGAGTTTCTAATACCAGCTCATTCTTTAAAATAACATTTTATCTTCTTTTGAGTTGTAGCCATTTCCTATGGCACATGCAACCTAAAACTGAAGAAAGTTGTGGAGCGGCCTCCTCCATCAACATTACTACACTTTTCCTTGAACCGAGAAGTAAAGACGTATCAGCACTTCATAAAAATCGATATTTATGTTCATAATCAACCCATAGTCAAGCCGAAGTCCCTTTCTGGTTTATTGTGGCCAAGTCTATCAAGCTTTCGCCTACGAGCATCTTCACACCGGATAAAAGCCTTAGGCCTAATGCTTATTGTAACGCATTTTAATATAATCAATCAATTTAAGCTAAAAAACCAGCAACTGTTAAATAGGAAACTTACAGGTACATCAAGGTCACACTACATCACCATTGTTGCTGTGATTCATCCGTGATTAGCTGCCTAGCAATGGCTAATACTGGTTTCATCCAGCTCACTGATGGAATTGGCCACTTGGCACACCAGTATCCAAGTGGTAAAAAAAAGCACCTTGGCTTCTCATCATGGTACCGTAGACACATCCAAGAATTATAATTTATGAGGGAAAGACAAAAATACTCAACTCAAATAGAGTTCAAGATGCTGTTAACTACAAATCATTAAGTTTCATTACAGACCCTATTCCCTCTGCCACCATGTTGATTTGAATTCTGACAGACCAGCACTCTAGAATCGAGTGGGACATTAACTTCAGCATCGTTGCCTGTGACCTTGATGACACCAAAGTTGAAAACTCCAATGTTCCACGGTCACAGTTGCTGCTGAACTGAAGACTGTGGAGCAAGTAGGAAAATCTTTTGAGAACTCTATAGTGCTCAACATTCCTATATATTTTAGTACATGAGCACTTGTGCCCATGCCTACTAAATATCCACCTCTGTAGCGAAAAAATGTCATACCATGCTTGATTACAGGATTTACAGCTAGCCATCTCACTTCCTGGAAAAATGATAACATTAGGGGCTTGCAAACTTTTAGCATAAGTCTGGCAGCAGTTGAACTTTAAAGTGAAACAGAATATTAACACTATTTATTAAACAGGGTGTAGACTGGGCAACCATAAACGCGAATGTAATTCTCGGCTATTTGCAAATTGTTTTGATTACTTATCATTTCAGATTGCCGTTTTTCCGTTGCTTTGTTTCATGCATTATGACTCTTGAAAAACGTTAATTTTACAGAATACAGATACAGAACAATTTATTAGATACCCACACCAAGTTTGACCACCTCCATAACAACCACCCATAACAATGCATCATGCTTTTTGTTGGTTCATTCATTCGCTAGCTCTTGCTTAGCTACCAAAAAGCCATTTACTTAATAGCTGACTGATATACATAAAGGTCAGATTGTACGTGCTGGATTATCCCAAAAGGGAAATGGTCAAAATGCATTCCATTCCCAAATCCATTAAGTCCAATAAAGTCCATTGCAACCTCATTATTTGTATTGTGCTTGCATGATAAGCATTTGTGGATACTAGTGTATTTAATGGTTTGCGTTTAAAAGAAACAAAAAACAAACACATTAGTTAGCCTAACAGCAGGACTGATGTTAGAGACCCAGCCAGTCCAGAAATTCCCCAGCCAAATAGGGATCCGAGACTGTTCATCATGAAGGCGGAGAGGCACGGGGGCTAACCTACAAAAATGACTAAAGGAATGACCACTGCAAATGTATCAAATCCAGATACTGATGAATTATTAAAGAAAATATCAATTAAATCAACAAGTACCGGGATGGGTTATTAGATATTTCTCATTAAATGGTACAGACCGCCATATTTTCAAGCCCCATGCATCCAGAGCTGTGAAAATTCACTTCCCCACAGCATCTAGCCGGCATGTTTCAAATTCAAATCAAGTACAGCAAAGTACTAGAACGGCAAATTGCTTCAGTTATGCGCAGGCCCAGCAGCAGAATGAATATGGCGGAAGGGCATTTGATTGCCCGGGAGACTAAATGCATTTTGTGTTCGAGAATATTCTAGTAAGTCCGGTTATATGTACGGTACATTGTATAAATCTAATGATTAATAACTAGTCTTGATTGTCTACAAGCAACAAAAGGCAACTTTTCAAGGCCACTCGGACTGATGTTAAAATTGAACAATACAACCCAGCATCATTTCATTGTCAATGTTTCACAGACAGCCAACATTTTAAGGCCATTATAAAGAATATTAAATACAATATATAATGGGCATTATTAATAGGCCTCATGATTTTCAGTATTCAAACTGAAACGGTGAATGCATGTTCATGGCCATTCCAGCCGGTGTTGAGTAATGAAGACCAGGTTCACTCCACTGGTCAAAACATGCAAGTGATATAACTGCAAGAATGTGTCCTGTGGAGCTTTAAAAAACAAAAAACAAAATGTACTTCCAAACCCAATTCTGGAACACAATGGCGTGGTGCCACACCTGTGACGTTAGGCCAAAGATCCCTGCATACCAATGTGACGTCATTGGCTCACAGAGTTGCATACGTTTATGCTTCTGAGACAAACACACATTTGACTCCAGCTCCTTTTTACTCTTGAATGCCAGCCATTTCAAATATTTGCCGTGAACTTTTAAACTGTTCCGCATTCCCAACAAGTATTTCCGCTGTGCCGATGGCTCTCCCCAACAGAAGGCTTGGCTTGCACAGTGCCGGCTGCCAGAGTCCCCAGCCAGGCACCGCATCTAGTCGTCACGATGCCAACGTGCTTCGCCGGAAACCCCGCCTTTCGCTACTGCCACCCCAAAAAGAATGCTTTCGATTTAGTCAACCGCCAGCACTGCGCTGCAACATCTGAGAATTCAATTAAAAACTGGAATTAAAATGGTGACCAGCACAGAAATATGCTCTAACTGATGCAGCTAAGAAGGAGAGGCAAACCAAAGAGTGGAACCTCTGTGATTCATGGCAGAAAACCTTTCATTATTCATCAATAAGAAGCTAGTATTGCTCCAGTTACTGTGCAACAGACTGAGGAGATTGACATCCTCATTGGACCACATGCAAAAAGTTGCTCTACCGCTCAACACTATTCACCATTTCACCTGCTTATGCACCTGATATCAAAACTACACCATTCACCATTTCACCTGCTTATGCACCTGATATCAAAACTACACCATTCACCATTTCACCTGCTTATGCACCTGATATCAAAACTATATCATTCACCATTTTCACCTGCCTATGCATCTGATATCAAAACCCACACCATTCACTACGTTCACCTGCCTATGCACCTGCATGTCAAAACTATATCACTCCCCATTTGACTTGCCTATGCATATCAAAACTAGGCCATGTCCCATTTCATCAAGATAAGCACCTGCTGGGGTGACAAGTAGTCCTGTGCCCCTGCAGACCGCCTCCTCGCAGCATTAGCCCAGGTACTCACCATGTCCCTCTGTGTCACGATATAGCTGTCGCCATATCTTCTTCAGCACAGCAACTGGACACGCAGACCAAACTCTGGAATCTGCAGGGGCGAAGAGAGAAAAACATAGCATTACACACAAAGAATCAAGGCACTGTGTAATGCAGTGTGCATAATGCCAAAACCCACCGTCACGCACTGCAAATTGGACAAGGAGTCAAACTACAATACGGTTTCACACTGAATAAAACCACAACACACTGCATTACACACTGTGAATAAAACCACAACACACTGTATTAGACACTGTGAATAAAATCACAACACACTGCATTACACACTGAATAAAACCACAACACACTGCATTACACACTGAATAAAACCACGACACACTGCATTACACAATGTGAATAAAACCACAACACATTGCATTACACACTGTGACTAAAACCACAATACACTGCACTCCACACTAAGGATCAGATAACAACATACACAACCCATCTTCACAAACCATCAACCTCACAGCATCACAAACCCAGTCTGCACTGCATTTTATTGAATGAAACACTATGAACTGTACCACATAAGGCAAGACTGGAACACACACACACTGCTACATACCCATAAAACACAGACTGCCACATAAAGGGTCACACAAAACCGAGGCAATCCTAATCAGACCCAAAAGCAGTTACATACAATCCTGCTCATTTGTCATCTATCTAAAAAAAGGTGCTATGGGCATCACAAAAGGTCAAATATACAACACACAGGCTAACCAAGGCTACATTTATTGGCTGCACAACAAAGAGAATGTTTTGACTGGCCAGGTCTTCACCAAGCATGTGAGCGCACGTGTGCATGCGTGCATGCGTGAAGATGAAGTGGTCTTTTCATCTAAATAAAATGTTTGTTGTGACTGCAGAGTAAGATTAAATCAAAATAATGCTGCATTATCTGAGGTTACATGGCACCACCATGGTCATTTTGGCATTCTCCATAGCCAGCAGTGACACACACAGTTATGCCAACTGAGTAAAAAAGGCAACAAAAATCCACTACTCCCACTATGCACCTTAGACATGGGTCTGTGTATTTTGGTATACAGTTAAATGCAAAAGTATTGGTACAGTGACAATTTTAGTTTTGGCCCTGTAATCCAACCTACTGGATGTGAAATGAACCAATGAATATGAGGTTAAAGTGCAGACTGGTCATTTAATTTAAGGGTATTTACATCCATATCGAATGATCCGTGGAGGAATTACATAGTCCCCCCATTTTAGGGGACCAAAAGTAATTGGACAAATGAACAATCTTAGAAGTCACATTTAGTACTTGGATGCAAATCCTTTGTATTCAATGACTGCCTGAAGTTTGCAACCCACAGACATCACCAGATGCTGAATATTTTCGCTGGTGATGCTCTGCCAGGTCTGTACTGCAGCCATACTCAGTTCCTGTTTGTTTCATTTGCCTTCTGTCTTGTCTTCAGCGAGAGAAACACATGTTCAATTGGATTCAGGTCAGGTTATTGACTTAGTGGTTTACTAGAAGTTGCATCTTGCGATGAACCCTCTGAGGTTATGCTGGCATAGTCTTCTCTTTATGGTAGTCCTTGAAACATCTATGCCTATATCCTGGAGTGTTGTAATCTATTTGATGGTTGGAAATTGGTTTTTCTTTGCAAATGAAAGTATTCTTCAGTCATCTACCACCGTGGCCTTCTGTGGGCTACCAGGTTGTTGGCTACTGCTGAGCTGACCAATGCGTACTTGCTTCTTATCAATATATCAACCAGTTGATTGTGACATACCCAATGTTTTGGCTATGCCTCTGATCGACTTATTCTGTCTTTTCAGCCTCATGATGGCAATGCTTTACCGGTATTGACACTTCTTTGGTCCTTATGTTCAGAGACAACAGCAACAGTCTCCAAATGTAAAGGCCACACCTAGAATCAACTCTAGACCTTTTGTTAGGTTCCTTGTGTATGCACTAATGATGCAACAACACATAGCTGGCCAAGAAACAGCTGATCAGCCAAGAGTCCAATCACTTTTGGTCCCCGATAATGGGAGGACTATGTAAAAATAGGGCAATAATTTCTACACAGATCACCTGATATGGAAGGAAATACCTTCAAATTAAAGCTGACCGTCTGCACTTCATCCTGATATTTACCACTTCATTTCAATGTACTGGACTACAGAGCCAAAAGAACAGAAATTGTGTCACTGACCAAATACTTAGACTGTACAGTATATATCCAATCAGGTTCTTTTCTCTCCTGGTAAACCCAAGAGTCTCAGACAGGGAGACCTGAGCCCAGATTCATGCCAAAACTCACCCCCCCCCCCCCCCCCAAACACACACACCATCTTACAGGAAGCCAGCACATCTAGGTTGGACCAGTCGAGCATTACTGAGTTTACACTGATAATGCTATCGCCTTCATTCCACCGCAGTTGAGAATGTTAACAAGATCCTGTCATTCATTTTAAAACACACAGTACTGTGCAGTGCACCTTGTGCAAGCAGTTCAGAATCACATCCTGACCTTGCCAGCCAGGGCTCGAATTACACAGCAGCCATATAGCCATTGCCATGGATGCCCTACATTTTGGCCTTAACGCCCTTTTAAAAATAACTACCTCCATGGCCATTTGTGCCTTGCCTTGCAATCCATATGACCGTGGTGCCCTCTGGAGGAGAAACAAAAATAGTTACCAGTCCCTGCTCATGGAAATAATTCTCCAGGGCGTTTTTTTCACTGCACCTCAAATTGGTGCTGATCAGTAGCTTTTTCCGCAAGATATTTCCATCAATCGGATGCCAGCCTGGCGCTCTTGATAGCGAGCTTACGTCACCCTCTCATCCACTCACATCACAATTTTATGCAAACAAAGCTATGAATACAAACCAGATTTTTTCTATAAAAAAACAAAATATTGTTCTTGATGGTTGTTCGAAAAGACTTGAAGTGCGTGATGAAACTGTAAATGCAGTTTTCTGAAAGCTTTAAACAATTACATAATGTTTCTGTATTCTACCTTGCTCGCTAACAGTCATAGTTAGCTAATTAACAATCAAGCCATTGACGTGAAATAATCCAGAAAGTTATAGTATAGTTTCAGCTATAATTGGCTTGCTAGCGAAGAGTGTCAGCTAGGTTAGTTTGCAAGGCAGGAGGAAGAGGATGGTATGTATTTCGATTGTAAATGTAACATTACCGAGAGAGCTAGTGTAGATTCATCAGCTAGATGAATAGCGTTAAGATAAATTCTAATATAGCCAGCTAGCTGAATTTGTTACCTGGCACTAAGTACACCATACTAATGAATTGATGCCTCAATCAGAGACCTGTGGTCTCACTCTCAGGTGCATGGAAAGTGCAGTCCTCTGGGCCAATGAGCATGGCCAGTTCGGCTTTAAGTTTAAGGAGGACAGGCACTGGCAGGTGACGATTTCTCAGGGTTTTTATAAATATTACCTACCAGCCAGAGCTAAACTTATATAAGCCTGAAGTGATGACTTCATATAGCTTCAACACTACTGCTCAGTTGAATACCTGGAGTTTCACCATACAAAGCAGACATGTTCCTGCAGCATTTGCAAGAAAGAGTTTTTCCGTAATATCCAGATATCCAAGGAATTTGCAATTTCATAGCTTTTTTACCATTACAGATGCAGTACATTTCATTGTTTTTTTTTTTTTTGCATGAAATATGTACAGTAATCCGTACAGAGTGACTGAGAGCGGAATAAAAATTACAGTGCTGAAGGCGCAATAACAACCATTTCTAAGAGTTTGAGATCCCCTTCAGTTTGCCCCTTGCTCTCTCTCTCTTCACCCCTGACTCTGCTTGCTCCCACACATTCCTTCACCCATGCTGTGCAAAATTTTCCTTGGCCACAGCCCAAAGCATTGTGGGAAATCCCCCGTTCAGGGGCTCTGAGCTCCCTTTGTCGCCCCTCGGCTGTGCCAGTCTGAGAGACAGAACACAGAGGGGGAGGGGATGGGCGAGTATTTCATCATGTTTGAGGAGAAGCAGTTCCCTGAATCAAGCCGAGTGAGAGAAGAGAGAGAGAGAGAGAGAGAGAGAGAGAGAGAGTGAGAGAGGGGGATGGAGGGAGGGAGGGAGAGAGAGAGAGAGAGAGAGAGAGAGAGAGAGAGAGAGAAGAGAGAAGAGAGGGAGAGAGAGAGGAGAGAGGGAGGAGGAGGGGGAGGGAGACGGGAGAGAGAGAGAGGGGAAGAGAGGGATGGAGGAGAGGAGAGAGAGAGACAGAGAGAGAGAGAGCACCTGCTGCGACACAGCCTCACTTTCACAAGTTCACAACACTGGCATGTGAAATGTGCCGGTTTGCCTTTTTAACAAGCACAGGGTTACACACTTAAAAATACATATCAAATTTAATTGGCACACAAGTTAATTTGCTAAGGCAAGTCAGATACAAAAGGCACCCCCCCCCCCCCCCCACACCCCCACACCCTAAACTTGACTGATTAACCCCTTATGCAACTCCCCCTATTTAACATGAGGCTGAAAATAAAATATGCAACATAAAATGGTTACTATTCTTGAACCATTTTGACAGCAGGCATAATCCGGGTCTCTGCTGAGCCCTCGGGAGATTTTCCAATAGTCAGAATTACTCTAAATATTACCGAAGCAAAGTAAAAGAAGCTCAAACACGGTGAACGTTTTTTCTCACCTAAAATATTTTTTAAAAATTGAAAACAGATGGTCAGCTTAGAAACACAATGGAGTCATAGCTACAATGCTGGACAAATCCTAGTTCAAATTTTATGACAATATCACAAAAAATGAGTATTCTGCATTGTTAAACACCGTTAGAAGCAGAATTCCATAGGCTAAAATGCTTCTCAGCCATAATAATACCCTTCCACTGGCTGGCTGTGTACTGGGGATAAGCTATGCTCTCCATGTTGAGTCATTGCTTGCAAACGACAGGTTCCATTGGTTAGAAAGAGGGACTGCTTGGCTAGCGCTGTTAGAGACCAGATATAGTAACATTTCCTATATACACAGTACTCTCAACATGTATGCAACACCAAAACAGACAATGATAACGATAATTCTCCACAGAATTGCTAAGTAAACAGTGGACATTCTATAAATGTTTCTCACATTTCTGGGACTAAAAACTGCGATGGATTTTGTTTGCTGGACCCTTGTTGAGATAAGGTTATGGATATTCCTGTGATTCACATCTGGGGATTTCCAAAATGCATAGATGAGGAGGACCTCCCAAGCCTGTTTTTGTCTCCCTGCATGTTACAAAATAAGGTAAGGGTTGCTCTTACTCAACTTGTGTAAAACTTGTAAGTGATTTTGTTCATCTGAGACGCGAAAATGACATACGGCTAATCGGGGAAGATTTACAGGGAATCCACTCAAAGGTAGAGCAGCAGGGATCCATGGGAAGAACTTATTCCCCTTTTATTTCTAGTCTTCCCCAAAGGCCACTTCAGGATGTCTCGGATAAATTATCGATATCATTCAGCTCACTCGGCTTCCAAGCAACTATAATCAATAAATTGTATAATTTGAAAAATAAATACTAATATAACAATACTGACACTAAAGTTTTCCCAGGGCAAAGTCAATAAACTGAAAAGTACACCCAGGGAAAGTGTTCAGGCTTGGGCACACAAAGCTCACTGCAAGGTTGACTGACAAAGGGCTGCTTCATCCAAACAACCACTTGCCCTGGGAACAGTTCCTCTCTTCAGATAACAATCACAGCTGCCCTGCCTGAACCCCATTTTTAGACTGTCCAGTCAAACCGACAAAATGCACAAAGCATCTGTAGAGGCCATCTTATTTAACTGCCTCTGCATTTCCCCCAACAGCAGAAATGGAAAGTGAGGCCAGTACAGGGGACCCAGGCTCTATGGCCACACCTATTAGTACAACATACAGCTGTGTGCAGGCAACCTTAGGTTAAGTTAGACACAGGGGGCTCACCGATACAGTACAACCTACAACTGCACCCATTCCACCAGCTCACCACGCATAGGACCAACACTCCAATGCATCTCCAAGCTGTCCTGCCCTTGTGTTTGTGTCAATGAGGGCCAATAAGTAAAGCTGTCATGAGGCCTGACTCACCAAACCAATCAACAACAGCAAACCCAATGGAAAACCAGGGGGAGGAGGATGCTCTGATTGGGGGAGAGAGAGTTCGACTGGGGCTTAGAACTGCTCTGATTGGGGGAGAGAGAGACTGACTGGGGTTTAGAACTGCTCTGATTGGGGGAGAGAGAGACTGACAGGGGCTTAGAACTGCTCTGATTGGGGGAGAGAGAGACTGACTGGGGCTTAGAAATGCTCTGACTGGGAGAGAAAGACTGGCTGGGGAAGAGAAATGTTCTGATTGGGAGAAAAAGACTGGCTGGGGAAGAGAAATGCTCTGATTGGGAGAAAAAGACTGTCTGGGGAAGAGAAATGCTCTGATTGGGAGAGAAAGACTGGCTGGGGAAGAGAAATGTTCTGAGACATTGGGAGAGACTGCATGGGGCAGGGAAAGGCAGAGAAGCTGTGTTCCATGTAACAAGACCCCTTTTGAACCCGCAAGCACTTCTGTTTAAAATCCAATGAGCAGTGCCACCTCCGCCCTCACCTCTCCGCCAGATACCTCAATGCACCTGGTGCCTCGATTCTCCACAACCGAGCCGCCACCCCTCACACAGCCTTCTCCAGCCCGCACGCTAAAATTAGCGCTGTGCAAAAAACCATGAGCTAGGTCCTGTCCCTATGTTACCCCAAACTGCCACTGTGCTTAAAATTCCAACAGAATGACACACCACTAAAAACCTTTCCATTCAGCGTCCTGGCACAAGAGCGTGCCCTCGCTGGCACAGAACTGGATTTGGGGAAAGGGGGTGGCAGGGGGCGCTGGCATAGCTGCACCGCTCCAAAACGCACAGGAGTTTGGCACGGGCTCAGCACCAGAGTTAATCTGGCAATGGTTACACCACGCAACCTTGGCAAGCAATTATCCTGCGGTTTGATTTTTTTATTTCTCCAGAAAACGTTGCAGTTTGCGTCACATTTTTAACCCCACCACTGGCCCTGAGCTGCAGCCTAGATGCCCCACCCATGATGACATATTTCCATAACAACTAGGGCTGCAAAGCACAGGCTTCATAACGATAAGATATGATTTTGATTCTTTAGGCAATGGTTAGATATTTGGCAAAACCAGACATTTTGCTAAGATGGGACCAAAACTTATTTGATATTGTCAGAAACACTCAATATATATGATCCAGCTAACACAATCACGTTACAATGTACATATACAATGAAAATGAAGCTGAGAGTGCTTAAAAATATTATTGACGTCACGTCAAAGAAGAAAAAATAGCACTAACCATTCAAACAATGTTGGCAGTGTTGCTAGAGGGCAAACTGTTGTAAGACGGATTATGGACATATAAATAAGTATTTTTCTACGATTCTTCACAATACGGATCAATTTTTGCATGTTGTATCAATTGGATTGGATTGCTGCCCTTTGCTCCAATAAACTGATCCAGATCAATGTATTTTAACACCTCTAGTCACGACTGGGTTTGATATTATGTCAATATAGACATTTACCTGACAACAGGCTCCAAACTAGAGAGACGAACAATTTGTCGATTCATAAATTGTCAGTCGTGAGCATGCATGTCGAATGTTAAATTAAGTAATCGAAAATTGTTTTCTTATTTTAATTCTCAAACCTTTTAAAATAAAAGATCATCCGTGTTACCAAGGCTCCTGCTCAAAACAGCTGAGGTAACATGGGAGTCAGGTGGGGCTTGTTGTCATCCACTTTAATCTCACTGTCAGTTTAAAAGATGGTCAGCTTGCAGAAGAGTGCTGCATGGAATGATTTTGAAAAGCTCAATGAGAACAGTGCAAAAAACGGTGCTTTTCATCCACATCCTCACCGTGCTCACTACTAAACTGTATTACCCAAGTGACCATAACCACCTCTCCCAAATACTCCTCAACCTGGAAAGGATTCAAACCCACTCCAAAGATCAGTTGTCAAGTACACCGAAAACGAGGATGCATTAAGCAGAGCAATGAAACGGAACTGACTCCATTGGTGGAAAGTTGTACAGAAAACATACAGAAACCCAGAGAGACACACTCCCAGTACTTTACTTAATGGAGACGATCTTTTAAACTTGGGTCTAAACTGGCCACTGCAGTGCTACTGCTGGCAATATAAAGACAGATTTTCTGTTCATGGTCATGATCAGGTCCCTTTAGCATCATTGTAACAGAATCCAAACACTCTATAATGCCTTTTGGACTGGTCATTACTGGCTATAAAGCATTTAGGGCAAGTCATAACATTTTATAAAGCATTTAAGACTTCATAAGTGCCTCTCCACTTTGACCCAGTCGTCTATGTCATTGGCTGAAATGATAAAAGCCACAATTTTACCAAACCCTGGAATAGCACCTATTCCTATGGATGAGTGAGAGAGTTTGCGTGTTCATAGAATGAACTAAACAGATGAGAAGCACATGCAACAGTAGCTCTCCTTTGAGATAACATTTCCTGAAACACTGGGCCGTGTGCCTGCCCATCTCCATGTGAAAAATAAGATCAAACTATTATTTTCCCCTCCACAATGGACTATTGTGTGCACTCTCCATAGATTTTGTTTACCTGCAGTCTCAACTTTTATGATCATTTTTTAAATAAGGATGATCACAATGGTTTTGCACATAAAAAGCTACTATAGGCTGAATGCAAGAACCAGGCAGCTACATCTTCTGGGACAGAATACAAATATTTAGCCAGATTCCAACAGCACTCGTCACCTACAAGTAAGAACTGCCCCCGAACACACTGCTGGCAGCTTTGCCATGTGTGGATCAGATCATCCTGGACAGATGGACTGGTTTATGCATCGGTTAGAATGTTTTTTTTTCTTCACTTTTCTAAATGCTTTCCCACCCTTTTTTCTCCCCAATTCGTAAGTGCCAAATCGAATTCTTCGGCCGTCTTTGCCGCAACCTGCACAATTAATTTAGGAGGGCGCAGACGAGCGTGCGCTCCTCCAAAGCACGTGATGTCAGCCTCTGCTTCGCTCTGATTCAGTCTGCTTTGGTCTGCTTCGGTCTGCTTCACAGTTACGCGTGCGGGGCTCACCCAGACACGAGCTGGAGGAAAGCACTTTGCGAGCAGCCCGACCAGCCGAATTTCCGGGCCCCCGATTTGACCAGCTGGGATTGCTGGAGCGCAGTTTGCGCTGGCATCCCGACCCACCAAAGCCCTCGCATCCCTGGGCGACCGCAATGCCAACTGCACATTGTCCTGAGGAGCCGCCAGCCACAGTTGCCGCTGGTACAATCCGGATTTGATAGCAGGCTATGGGCCCCACGGACTTAGAACAATGACTTTTCCCACAAAACTTCCTGTAGTGTGTAGCATTGTGCATGGTTAGCCATAATCACATCAAACTTCAAAATAGTCACATCAAAGTAATGTTCTTTGTAACCCTATAAATTCATGTATAAATCCATTTTTAAGTAGAACCGTTGCACATGTAGCCACTTCAGGCCGATTTCTCCAATTTCTGCATTCAGTGAAGTGTCCCTGACGGTGAATGACATAAGAAAAGAACCAAAGTGAACTAAAAGGACAAACAGAAGTGGAAAAAATAGCCCTCCCACACAGAAACCAACAGTGTAATTGGCTTTACATAATTATCCATCTACGGAATGTACCCAGCATTGAAGAGAAGGCAGCTCTCCAAGTTCAGCCGTTATGCAATTTCATTTTTTTGAAATTATCTTAAAATGTAAGAAGGTTTCCTGTGTGAAGAAAGCATTTTTCACATTTTTTTCTCGTTCCATCAGAGTGCCTCAAGTCACCCCAAGAACAAAACCAAAGAACTGTCCAGACACACTCATACGACATACACACCACTACGCACACCACACACACACGCACACCACACCACACGACACACGCACCACACGCACACACAGCAAGCACACGCACACGCACGCACACACACCACGCACCGACCACACCGCACGCACACACACGCACACACACACACACACACACACACACACACACACACACACACAGTCACCCTTGGCCATCGGGCTGCCAGAGATAGCCAGTTTGCGGGTCAGAGCAGTGGTCAGAGCAGTGGTCAGAGCGGGGCACAGGCAGGAGGGTGTTGGTGGTGATTAGCGCTTGGCGCGCTCCTCTTTTTGAGCATGTGCCCCAGCTCTCGCACTGCCAGGCTGAAAGCACTGAACAGAGAGCAACGGGACCAGTGCCCTGCAGGCCCAGCCCGTCTGTCTGATCCACAGGACGCTCACCCCTCCCGCCCCGGGCCTGGTACCATACAGAGCAGAGCAGGGCTGGGGCTGGGGCTGGGGCTGGGGCTGGGGCTGGGGCTGGGGCTGGCTCAATGTGCAGCCAAAAAATGGAGAAAAACAAACAGCTGAGGGGACTGCAGACACACTAATAACACTTTCACTCAGGGACAGAAGCATGCGCATGAACACACACAGACACACATGAACACAGACACAAAAACATGTGCACAGAGACAGAAAAGCATAGACACTCACACAAGCAGACACACACACACACACACACAGACACACAGACATGCACACAGAGACACACAAGCGCAGACACACACAAACATCCATAACTTTAGAACCACAGAACAAAATTTGCTGTGTTGTGATTTTTGGACAAAATCTGGAATATCTGAAGCCAGAGAAGAAAAAACGCACATGAGCTGGATTTTCTTGGGAAGAGCAGAAGTCCGCTCTCACTCCTCACCCCACCCCCGACTGCTCCCAAAAGCACTTGAACAGACAGAAGCTACGCAAGCCTGAATTTTCTCCCTTCCAGTCACAGGCTAGGGCATGTCGTTAAGAGTTATGAGGGCTCACCCGGGAAGCTCCAAACACAAAAGTGCGACCAAACCGGATGTCGTCCAATGTGCAATGTGTTGGGGCTGGTCACGTGACACTTCAGGGGGGTGCATCAACATGTTGGGAGTGTCACACGCTAAACCACCCCCTATTGTGTTCCTGCTCCCCTGGCTGGGTACAAACTGTTAATTATCTGGCGTCAGGGGGAAAAAAGGCTCATCTTTTCATGCTCATTTCCCAAAACTGCACTTTCCCAAATATACACACAACACCACCGCACTACATTACAACAGACTTATACCGCAACAAACTCAATGCAATCATTCTAACAGAGCTGTGCATGTACTTGCCAGTACTGCATAGCGAGTGGAGCATGTGCACTGGGGACCACCTCTTCCTCCCCCCTCCCACAGTTTTGCAGACAACCGCTGTCCCGGTGAAGCACACATTCTCACACACACTCTCTCTCACACACACACACACGCTCACACACATGCTCACACACATGCTCACACACATGCTCACACACATACACTCACACACTCACACTCAGGCTCACGCTCACTCAGATGAATTAACAACGTACCATCCCAAGCACGTAAAAACACATGCACACACATACATCCTAGGACGCCCATGCACACAGAAGCAGGTCCAAAGACCCTGAATCAAAGGGAATATTTTGTTGCTGTGGAAACACAGGTAGTGAGGGAAGCTGAGACCAAGGGGCCTGAAGGTTTAGGGGTGCGGAACAGGAGTCCTGACTGTGCATCAACTTTCCTCTGTATACTAGACAAGCACCAGCACAGCAGGAGTCAGCTACTGCCAAGCCAGCATCTCACTGCTACATGCATGACAGCCTGCTATGTGCCCAGTAGCACCACTCACTCCAAACACACACACAGCCCAGTAGCACCACTCACTCCAAACACACACAAAGCCCAGTAACACCACTCACTCCAAACACACACACAGCCCAGGAGCACCACTCACTCAAAACACACACACAGCCCAGCAACACCACTCAGTCCAACACACACACATCCCAATAACACCACTCGCTCAAAAAATACACAGCCCCACTTATTACGGGCACTTAGGAGATGCTGTTATTCAGAGCAACTTGCACAACATCTCTTGCATGCATGGATTCCTTCACCATTTCCTCTATAGTCTCATATGCACTATGACCGACTCCCTACACCAACACACACACTCACACACACACACGCACAAACACATACACTCAAGCTCGCACACACAGGCACAAATACCTCCCCCAATTCTCCACTCAGAAAAAAAGCAGTGCAGCATAAATACTTCCTAATTATTTATATCAGCGGCAAACTGATCAAATTAAGGGCATTAGTGGGATTTTTTGGGCCAATTTCTCTGCTGTCGTTCACAGAAATCCCTTTGGGGCCGATGTCTGGTAGACAGACAGGCTTTGGCCTTCTAGCACTCAACAGCGGCAAAGGTTCAGTTCTGGGCTCTCTCTTTCAAGCCTCTGCACACATTTGTCTACCGACTCTTAGAATACAACAAGCACAGTCATGGCTGTTCTATCCTTCATGCACAGTTAGTACCATACAGAAGGGTAAGGTGCATGTGTGTGCGCATGTGTGCGTAAGTGAATGGGGTGCGTGTCAAGCAGTAGGTACGCGTTTGTATGTCTGTGTGTGTGTGTGTGATGTGTCCTCATGGTGTGCGTGTCAGGCAGCATGCGTGTGTGTGTGTGCGTGTGGTGCGTCTGTGCATTACAGGTACCTTGAATGCCCCCAGGTGTCACAGGGCTCTCGGGCTGTTCCTCATCAGGAGCGCCTGCCCACAGGTCCCCTGGGCCGTGACCTCTGACCCCTCCCCAGCAGACAAAGCGAGCCTGTGTGTTCTAGAGCAGTTTCACAAACCACCGCAGCCTCCCAGTCTCCAATCCTGCAGCTCGTCCTCAAGAGTAGCTCACACCATCCATTCACAAACCTGCAGAGATGGAGAGAGAGGGAGGGGCAATGTTTAGGGTGGAAAATCGGGCAAACTGGCAGACGCATTCCATCCTGGCAGCAAGGCAACCTTTCAAATGGCCTATGTACTGGTGGCAACCATGAAGTAGCAGCTGTATCAATGCAACTCACTATACTGCAATCTCTAAATGAACACGCAACACAATTCAAATGAAGGCACCCAACATGACTTACATTTCAGGTAGCTGGCACAGTTTTAGCCTTTAAGTTTGTAAGTTGTGTTCAGAATGGTAAGTTTGCATACCGAATTAAATCCAACCTACAAAAGTCACATTTCACATGGTAAGCAAATAACCACTAGAGCTAGAGATAGGTGAAACTACAATCGAATCAGTGAAATGCATGCCACAAGAATTCTAAAAGGAGAGAAGAGTTTTTTTATTTAAAAAATGAACTGAGGTGCAGTCTGTAAAGGTGGGTTTTTGGACACCTGCAGAAAACAGCCAGTGAGTCTGGCACTGAACAAGGGCGGAGAAGAGTTGGGGCCACAAGGAGCAGCTGCTGGTTGCCCAAAGAGAGAGGACAGCTGGCCCGCAAAAGGAGGCCGAGCTCTCTGCTTGGTCTCCTTTTTCCAGCTGAGCCAGTAGCTCTCACAGCTTGGTATGCCAATGCAAGTGACTTAATTTGCTTGCGCACTGACAGTGTAAACCAGTGAGGGGACGTAAGGTGTGGCATGGACCAGGTGACCAGGAGCATCTAGACTAGTTGCACTGCACTGATAGGCAAGTAAGCCAACAAGTAAGCCACTGTTGTAGTCCAGATGAGAAATTACAAAGACATCAGCCAATAGCGGAGCTGTCTCTTTGGTGAGAAAAAGGGTTCTCCTCCTGTTGCGAAGAGAGGATATGCAGGATTGGGGAGCTCTCAGATTTATCGTGACCAGATTTCTGAGGCAGTAAGCAGTCAGAAATTCACCCACTTGAACAGGAAAATCATTTCACTCTTTGCATTTTAGCCATTTAGCAGACGCTGTAGTCCAGAGTTACACAGTGTACTTTCAATCCATTTAAACAGCTGGATATTTACTGAGGCAGTTCAGGTTAAGTGCCTTGCTCAAAGCCACCTGGGAATCAAATCTGAAACCGCAGTTACAGGCCCAGTCCCTTACTGATTATACCACATCAAGATCTGTGCCTCACGCAGTCACCATAGCAACGGGGAAAAGAGGCTAAAAAGGAAGACTTGGTGGCCACAATGTTACCTGCTAGGAACAGCAGTGTGAAAGGGAAGGTTAGTGGCACAAGCACAGGTGGATACTAGATTGAACATGGCTCCAAAAGCTCGATAAAAGGTCTCCTGCGTTGTGAAAACAGGATTGTTTGGACTACACTGGCAGTTGTTGGGAGAAAGGGGAAAAAAGCCTTTAGCAGCCGACATTCACGAGCTCACACTTAACTAACAACTAAACTTTGCAAAACAAGCACAGGAGAAGCAACACAGATCCAACCCCCACCATCTTTTTGTTTAGTCTCACTATGGTTCACATGCTAAACAGACAGTTACTTCTGCTTTGGATATACACCAAACAAAAATACAAATGCAACAAGCAACAATTTCAGTGGATTTTACAGTTCAGTTACAGTTCAAATAAGAAGTCAGTCAAGTGAAATAAATGAGGCAATCTATGGATTTGACCTGACTTACAGATACCTTAAAAAAGTAGAAACATGGACCAGAAAACCAGTCAGTATCTGGTGTGAGCACCATTTTCCTCATGCAGAGCAACACATCTCCTTTGCACAGAGCATATCAGGTTGTTGAGTGTGGCCTGTGGACTGGAATAATGTCCCACTCCTCCTCAATGATCGTACGAAGTTGCTGAATATTGGTGGGATCTGGAATGTGCTGTTGTACACGCCAATCCAGAGCATCCCAGACATGCTCAGTAGGTGACATGGCAGGTGAGCATACAGGCAATGGGGAAACAGGGATGTTTTCAGCTTCCAGGAAGTGTACAGCTCCTTGCAACATGAAGCCACGTATTATAATTCTTAAACATGAGGTGGTGGTGGTGGATGAATGGCACGACATTGGGCCTCAGTACCACATCACAGTATCTCTGTGCATTTGAACTGGCATTGATAAAATGCACTTGTGTTCATTGCCCGTAGCATATGCCTGCCCATACCATAACCCCACCGCCACCATGGGGCACTCTGTTCACAACAATGACATCAGCAAACCGCTCACTCACATTATGCCATGCACACTGTCCTCCATCTGCCCCATACAGATGAAACAGGGACTGATCTGTGAAGAGGACACTTCTCCAGTGTGTCAATGGTCATCGAAGGTGAGCATTTGGCCACTCATGCCAGTTACAACGCCGAACTGCAGTGAAGTCAAGATCGTGGTAAGGACGACGAACATGAACATTTGTGCTCCCCTGAACTGGTTTCTGAGAGTTTGTGCAGAAATTCTTTGCTTGTACAAACCAACAGTTTCATCAGCTGTCTGAGTGGTTGGTCTCAGATGATTCTGCAGGTGAAAAAGCCAAATGTGGATGGCCTGGGCTGATGTGGTTACATGTGGGCTGTGGTTGTACCACCAACAATGTTGGAGGTGGCTTATGGTAGAGTAAAGAACATTTAATTCTCTGGCAACCACACTGGTGGACATTCCTGCAGTCAGCCAATTTCATGCTCCCTCAAAACATGACACCTGTGACATTGCTGTGTGCCACACCTGTCAGGTGGTTGGACAAAATGGCAATGGAGAAATGCTAACCAACAGGACATTAAACAAATCAGCAGACACAATTTAAGAGAAATTAGCTTTTTGCACACACTGAAAAATTCTGGGATCTTTTACTTCAGCTCATGAAACTTGGGACTAAAAGTTTATGTTGCACTTATATGTCTGTTCAGAATACTTCACATTTTTACATACATGCAGCTGGGGCAATTCAGGTTGAGAACCTCTCCCGCAAAGTAAAAGATCCTGCAGTCACAGAGCCAGACTGACAGGTCACCCACCTGATCACAGGTGTGACAATTTGTGTGTGCTGCTAAGCTCTGTAATCAGAAACAGTGACACAATCAGCAACCAAATCATACCCAGAAACCAGGTGAAGTGACGCTGCACTCAACCATGTCCACGCTCGTTCAACACAGAGTCCATGATCCAAATGTCATATGATCAGATTTATGCTTCATTAGAAGAAAATCTACAAGCATTATTTTTTCAAATGGAACAATGGCCAAACATGCTGAATATTCCATTTTTATAGCGGTCGTGGTTTCCAAGCAATCAACACCATTTAAGTATTGCCTTGTTGCAAGTCAACCACGTCCATCTAACAACACCATGAACTGTCAAGGATTTATACCTTAAAGCCAAGCAAGCCACAACCCTGAATGCCCCACAACATGAATGCTGAGTATCAAAACCCTACTGGCAGCCATATAGTTTGTGCTATTGACACAATTCAAGTATTGCCTTGTTCAGAATGACATGTCCTTTGATTTACAACACATTTCACGACTGAAGACCAAATCTGGAATTAATCAGACCAAGAATTGGTGTGGTCACACAGCACTGTATATACATTTTTTTTTTCTGAAATATGATTGGCTGTCATTTTGCTAACTTTGAACAAAGAGTTAGGTTTGGGTTTGCATCTTCTCCCATTTGTGTGTTCTCGTGCCCTCCCACAGTCCTAATCCTAAACTAATGAGGCTCTAAATTGCCCATAGTGCGCAAGTGAATGGTGTGTGTGCTCCGCGATAAGATTACTGACCTGTCCAGTGTATTCCTGCCTCTCGCCCAGTGCATGCTGGGATAGGCTCCAGCACTCCCCACGACCCTGACCAGGATACGTGGGTATAGATGATGGATAGATCTTGCAAAAATGGCATCTTGATCAGACTTATGCTTCATGAGAGTATTATTTTTTCAGATGCCAACAATGATAAATATTCATTTTTTTATAGGAGCCATACCATCTCAAACTATCAACACTGTTCAAGTTGTCTTGTTCAGAAGGAAAGGGGCTCGTATTCAGAATGTGTTTCAAGGCCAAAGACTATGGCTGAAATTTCAGTGATTTTAATGGACGTGACCAAAGGGGTCAATTTGACTGGCTCGCCATTGAACCTTTTTTTGATTCATCACTAGTACAAAGATGGTCCATACCAAATCTAGATCAACCACACATACGGTCCATGAGAAATTGTTCTTTTTTATTCTTTGTTAATTCTGGCACTTTTTTTGAGCATACAATATTATTTGCTCCTTGTGATCGGGGGCAGTCTCGGCTGCATGTTTCCAAGTCAAAGGGTCCAAAAGTTACAGATTTATTATAGATAAAAAAAATAATAAATTAAAAAAAGGGGTTTCCAGAAGCTTTGCTGCTTGGACCCCTAACTACACATTCTACAGTCCAAAGCCCTACAAGAGAGCTAGTGACTATTTTGCCCCCTACTGACCACACAGTACTACAGGAAACAGTTAGAACTAATCAGTACATGCACATATCTCACACTGTCAACAACTAGTATCCTGAACGTGCCTGTCATGTTAGGCCAAACTAATGTTGCTGTAATGCAAGGAACAACGGTCAGACAAACCCACAGGACCTCCAATGGCATGAAGCCCAAATGTACAATACCACTACAAACTCCTGTCACAGTCAGTCAATGACCACGTTTACATGCTCATCATTATTCCAATCTTATTCACTGATAATTTGCATACACTAGTTATGATACAGCCCATTTAAACACCTTATTACAAAAAGGAAATCCGGGTTACACCCTAAGTCCAACTACATGAAATCCAAATTGAAGAGGTCTGCACATGTACAGATGCACAAAGTGTCTTGTCTAATTTATTGTGCAATACACTGTCGACAGAAAATACCAAAACAGCAATTTGATTAAGGCTGTAAGCATACAAAATGAAAGATGAAGAGTTTAGCTGAACCATGGAACAAATTAGACAAAGGTGGAAGACCCTGAGAACAACGCATTTCAAGTAGGACTGTCAAAAATCAGAAAATTGTGTTAAAACGTTTAACGCATTCATCATTAAAAATTAAATCACATTAATGTGATAACACTAAATGCCCTCATTTTAAGGCCAGGAAACAAGACAATATGAACAGCAAATTTTAAACACATCATGCACACTGAAGAATTACTAGGATACCGTCCTTTGGCACTGACTGAAAAATGCAAACTGAATATTTAGCTAACCATCTGTAAAGAAACACAATTAAGGGACATTCCTTTTCTGGAGCATATAAACAGAATATGACCCAAACCAGAATAAGAATCATTATTTTGAATATGGTGCACATGTAAATGTGGGCAATGACATAGTCCAGGCTTACACCTGGGACTACAGGACACACGTTTCATTAATCGGGCATCAAGCAAAGCCAGCCTATGTTTATAATGAGCTCCTTTCTACTGGTAGAGCTGAAATGGAGGCCCATTTACACATCTCTCATTTGTACAGATCAGATGGAAAACTCAAACCAGACTGCTACTAGCAAGTGAGCGCATGCTGGGTCCAGCTGAGCAAGCCTCCAATCCTTTCAAAATGCACCCTTTTCCAACACAAACACATACACACACACACACATACATATATATATATATATATATATATATATATATACACATACACACAGGATACAGCGCAGTTCATAATTGGACAGTGACACAATTTGTGTTATTTTGGCTCTGTATTCCAGCAAACTGGATTTGAAATGATACAATAAATAGGATGTTAAAATACAGAGGGTCAGCTTTAATTTGAGGACATTTTCCATCCATATGGTCTGAACTGTGAAGGAATTACAGACTTTTTATACACAGTTCCCACATTTTAGGAGAGCAACAATAATTTGACAAAGTAAATGGACAAATGAACATCATCTTAAAATAAGTTGTCATATTTAGTACTTGGCTGCAAATCTTTGGATTGGATGACATCCGGCACCCTGCGACCCACAAACATCAAGATTCTGGGCACTGGTGATGCTCGGCCAGACCTCTAAAGCAGCCATCTTCAGTTCCTGTGTCTTTTAGTGGGTTTTCTGTCTTCAGTCTTGTCTTCGGAAAGTGAAAGGCATGTTCAATTAGATTTAGGTCAGGTGACTGACTTGGTCAGTCAAGAACATTCCGCTTTTTGGCTCTCATGAACTCCTAAGCTGCTTCAGTAGTACGTTTGGGGTCATTGTCCTGCTGAAATGTAAAGCGCCATCCAATGAATTTTGAGGCATTTGGCTGAGCAGACAACATGTTTCTGTGCACTTCAGAATTTATCCTGCTGCGGCAGTCATTTTATCAATAAAGACAACTGAGAAAGTTCCAGTGGTAGCCATACATGCCCAAGTCATAACACTACCTCAACCATGTTTTACAAATGGGGAGGGGGGGGTGCTTTGGATCACGAGCATTACCTTTCTTTCTCTACACTTTCCTCTTTCGATCAAAGCAAACCATAACCTGGCCGTTTATGCATATTTTAGCAAATCGTAATCTGGCCGTTCTGTTCTTAAACCTTACCAGTGGATAGCATCTTACGGTGAAACCCTCTGAGGTTATACTGGTGTACTCTTCTCTTTATGGTAGTCTACATCCTGGAGAGAGTCTTGAGCTGATCGACAGCTGAATAGGTGTTTTCCATCACAGCTGAAAGTATTCTTCAATCATCCATTACAGTGGTCTTCCATGGTCTACCAGGACATTTACCATTGCTCAGTGCACCAGTGTGTTCCTGCTTGCTAACAATGTATCAAACAGTTGATTCTGACACACCCAAAGTTTTGGCCATGTTTGATAAATTCAGTCTGATTTTTCAGCCTCACGATGACCAGCTTTACTGGCGATGACACTTATTTGGTCCACATGCTGAGAGACAACAGCAACAGACACAAAATGCTAATTCCACACCTAGAATCAACTTTTGACCTTTAGTTAGCTTACTTGTGGATTAACTAATGACGCAAAGGCACACAGCTGGCCAAGAAACGGCTGAGCAGCCAATTACCTTTGCTCCCCAAAATGCAGGGGGACTGTATAAAAACATTCCTACACTGTTCACCCAATATGGATGTAAATACCCTCAAAATACAGTCAACAGTTTGTCCTTTAACCTCATACTCGCCATTTTGTTTCAACTCTAATGTGTACAGGCCAAAAGTATTTGGCTACCTGTGGGTTTTTTAAAATATTTATTATTATATACCTTAGGAAGAGAATTCAGTTAATATATGTGCATTTATTGAATAACAAAGCAAAGTATAAACATTTTTCCCCCAATTTCTACCAACAATACTACAAAAAGATTTTTACTTCAAAATAATCTTTGACATGACTTTCCTCAAAATAGCCTCCTTTGGCTTAGCTAATTACAATTCAACAATTTATTGGAAGTCTATCCAATTACTTTACACATGGGGTGGGAGGGACATAGAGGGGCAGACAAATGGAGTGAAATCTTTTTCTTTCTTTTTTTAACCGCAGGTAGCCTAATACCATTGACCCATAGTGCAAGTAAAACAGGCACTAAAGCGGCAAGAAATATGGTAAACAATGCAGCATTAGGCTTAGATGTACAGGGCCAAATAAACACATTTGTGGTAAGGTTATTACTGGTGAGAATTGCAAAGAATCTTAAGATTTCCAGGTGCAGTGTTCAGTACATACTCAGAAGGGTGTAGGTGATGCGTAGTAATGCTAACAGGTGAAGACCAGTAAGATCAAGAGGCAGTGGACAAACATATTGTGGTGTCTAGAAAAAGAAACTGTCATAAAATTGCACAACTACAGGAAGAACTCAATGCAGCTAGAGATAAACCATTTCCTCTGACTCAGCAACTGGCAGGGATGCGGCAACATAATCTTTTTTGTTGCCTAAAGGCATGCGATGCACCCCTTTTCTCCAACCTTTTTGTGTCACAGTGTCTTGTTTTGGTGCGTTAGTTGCCCAACGTTTTGAATCTTTGTCTTCTTGTTATAATGAGTCTCCATTTAAGCTAATGTTTGCGTTCGTGGCCCCATACATCCTAGCCTAATTCCTCCTTCTTTGCATATTTTTTTGCAACTTTAGTGCCTATTTTACTTGCAATACAGGCTAAAAGTATTAGGCTACCTGAGGTATTTAAAAAAAGCTTAAGGTAGATAAGATTTCATCAAATTTAATAACCCCTCCACCACCCTCCCATACCTCCACCTCCCACTTTGCAAAATGACCAGATAGAATTCCAGTAATTAATTGTAATTAAAGCCAAAGGGAGCCATTTCGAGGAAACTTTTTTCTAAAATTATTTTTTTGGAAAAAGTGATTCTTTTGAGTTATTTGAGAAATTGAAAATAAAGTTTGTACTTCGATTTGTTATCCAATAACTATACATATATCATCTGACTTCATCGCTACCTAATGTTTTTGTTTTTTTTAACTAGGTAAGCTAACCTAATTTTTCAGGAATGGGGGATATTTGAAACTCAGAAATATTTAGAACTTTGAACGTGATGTCAGAATACACTCATTTACTGGTTACCTACATTACTTATTCCTTATTTTATGTACAGCCACTTATTTTGTAGCTATAATCCTTTCTAAAGGATTATAGCCAAGAATTAAACATACCATAAGCGTAAGCTTGTTCATTAGAATGCATTTTTTTCTGTTGGCATAGCATGTCTACAGCCGGCAACTAGCCTATTTGCAAAGAAATGGTACACATTTTTCATTCTCAGTAATGTTCGCTGAAATATCATAATATATTTATACTGACTGCTAAGAAACCTAAAACAACTGAGCAAGGAAATCATAAGGTAGGACACATGGAACAGCCCAAGGACACTAGGAGACGATTCTGGGCATAGCATATAAGATACAGCATCACCGAGAGCACCGACAAAGGAACAGGAGCCTGCTGATGAGCAGCTTCCATAAACCCAGCTCAACTTAATATGCCTCCAGTACTGCTCATTAATAAATACATCAATCAGTGTGCTGAGCAAGGTATTAAAACAGGTTTTATTGCACACAAGGAGGTAGGGTTATTTTGTTTATTTATGCTGCTTCCCCCGGCACTTGCTCCCGACTCAACGATTTGAGAAGAACCCAATATACAGTAAGAGAGAAACATTTTTCCTGTTCTTTTAATCAATGGAAACTGATGTGCCTCCCATAAGGTGCACTCTTTTGTATGAGCGGTAATAGAAGGTAGTCGGTAATGTATTATAAGGAGCTTGAAAATACTAGGCTATTGCTTATGGTACTTCCAGGTTCATATGCTGACTGCAGGACCAGTCACTTGGTTAATCTGTAACAGTGTTTCCTAATGCTGAGGTTGTATTGTGTATATATAGCCAAGGTATACCACCTTATTTTAAATGAACCATTTAAATCAGAGCTCACTCACTGTCAATGGGTGTTGTCTGTATGTAAATGCACACAATATCAAGGATCAATAGCAGGATATTACCATCACACGGGAGTCAAGTCGCAAAAAATAAGCCCAATATAAAATAATCAGTTATTTTAACTCAGCTTCCAGCTTTAGCCTACAGTATCAAGGCCCTGGTGGCATCTTAGTGGGACTGGCATGAAGGTTCGGTAGCAAGGCTGCTTGTTTCTGTGATCTGTGTCATATTACACAGTGTTATTTACCTATAACAAGGCAATGGTGTACAAAATAAACAGAAGCTGACCGAAAAAATCTTTCATACTGTTTTTCAAGTTATACCCTTTGAGTCTTTTATAAAACATACCACTGCCTCTGCCATCCCTGATGTGCCAAGATGTCTTATGAATAAAATCCGCCAAAAATTGTCCACCGAAAGGACCGTGGCAGTGCTAAGGGCTGCATGTGCACAATTTTCTGAGAAACAGACAAACAAAAGATACATCATTGCATTATCTGGCTGTCCCAATTCAAAACTTCCCAAAGCTGAGAGGCGCTAGATTAACGACACTTCCGTCTCCAAAAACACGAGACATGCGGATAAACAACCACGACTCCGAACCGCAAAGATCCCGTGAGATCGCACACTAAGAATGTGCAGCTATTCTGGGCCAGGGCTGCAACATGTTTACCCCCAGACATTCTGTATCGCCTTCGCTTTCTGTCTCTTTGTTGGGAGTGAGAGCAGCTTCAGACCCTGGTGTAACTTCGAACTGCAAAACATGGCTGTAACAGAATCCGACCATCCTGGTCCCTCATAGTAAACGCGATGCAGAATAAAACGGGCCAGGACAAAAGTTGGTGAAACGAAAGAACACCTAAAAACTCCAACACCTTACATTGCCCTCTCTCAATCAAAGATAGGGCTGAATCGTTGTAAGTGCTCTGCTTTGATTTCATCCACGTGTAAAAACACCCAAACGCTTATTCAAATATTGGAATTTAGAAGACAATAGAATAAGCATTGACTGCGAGCAAAGTTAATAAAATATGCTGCTTCTGGCTCTCCACTTAAATTCTAAATTTTGATATTTCGACCCTGGGAAATTGGTCAACTAGTCAACTTTGCAATGAGCATTTTGTCAGTTATGAAACGTTTCGTCTCCAGTATGAAATTGAGAAAGGTCCGTTTTAATGATTCCAACCGACAGCAAATCTACACAGTAAGAGAATGCTAGAAATCCAAGAGGTGAGGATAAATGGCTGACTTCCCAGAGAACAAGGCCGAGCGTGTTTCTGCCGGGCAGCGGGCATGAGGGCGAAGAGAAAGCGTACGCGCTCGGAAACGGCGACTGTGAAGCAAAACTTACCCATTTGTGCAAAATGAACAAAGACCGATTTTCACCAGGAAGTTGCTCCATTCCAAATAAAGATTTTGTATAGTGATCAGCAGTAATATCCCACGAATCCTGTAGTTTCTCTTTTGAAAGAGGTAGCTTGCTGCTAACTTATTCCACAAACGAAAGCTTGCACCCAATTAAATCTTCGAAGTCAATAAACCATTTTCCAGGAGGGGGAGAAGAAGATTAAGACGGGGTGTGAATGATTTTTTAGAACATCCACTAACAACAGAAATCCATAAAACAAAACAAACAAAAAAAAAATCTCAGCGTCTGACTGGGGTACGCCAGACTACCAAAAAGTTTCTTCAAGACGTTTCACACTTGTGCAACTTTTTTTCTCTCGAAGAAGTTGTTCCTGTTTCACTAAGGCTTGGGGGAGGGGTTTTTCACCAAGCTCACACTCAACCCGCTTAGACAAAAAGTCTCTTTGCAAAAAACCCAGCCAACATTGACAAAAGTCTCGAAAGAGCAGCGGTTGCTCAGACAGGGCAAAGGC
This sequence comes from Anguilla rostrata, assembly GCF_018555375.3. Classification (NCBI taxonomy): domain Eukaryota; kingdom Metazoa; phylum Chordata; class Actinopteri; order Anguilliformes; family Anguillidae; genus Anguilla; species Anguilla rostrata. The sequence continues at coordinate 41,766,297 of NC_057935.1, forward strand.
CTACAGTAATAACGAAATTTGCCCTTTCCACAATTAATAAGCTAAATAGTTCCGGTTTTATTGAAACAAAAGTAACAACGTTAAAGTAGCTACGGCTGACACGCCTTATATGCGATCTGGAACAAAGTTACACATAAAATAGCTGTGCTTCGTTCTGGTTTACATAATTTAGCACACTGCAACATAATTGTTTGTGCTCAAAGACTGCGATAATATTTGATAATAGAATTTGATTTAAAAGCTGTGCAGATCACTTCAACGCATCACTTGGTGGTTTCGGTTATCCTACTTATTTAATATTAATATCAATATCACAATTGAGCGTTTTTACTTCACAAAACGCTAGCGATAACATATTCCTTGTTAACGCCACCCCGTGCGTTTTTGTTCCAATAAGTATGCACTATAAGCTATTCTACCGAAATCTTAATAAATTCGTTAAGTTAGCATTGTGTTTTCTGTCCTCTCACATTTAACGTACGGACGGAACATACTGCAGCTACTTTACCGCTGCGAGCAAGGAGGGGGTAGTTCAGGGGGGAAAGCGAGCGGATTCATGGATTCATCATAAACCGTTCTTAGGAGGTGTGCAACAATAATACTCCATAATACTCACCTAGAAGGCGTCTTCACAGGCGACGTTGCCAAACGCGCACGATAATAACGTAGAACGAAAGGCAGCATTATTTGTGACTACGTGTAAAGAAACATGTTTGCGTCTTTGCATTTAATTTCTGCTGTTTGGCTGGAATACACCCACTACCTATCTTTCCTTCCTTCTCCCCCGCCTGGTCCCGCTTGTTGGTTCAGCCCGAATTCTAAGTAGCAATTCTAGGTCAGGTCTGTGTGCCATTGAATACATTAAAAGCTTGGAATCAATGCAAGATTCCAGCCTAGCGAGCTGACAAAGAACGGATTCTGAGCTCGGATGCTGATAATGTAGTCGAGCCTTCGTAAGAACTTATATTATTATTATTTACCTAAAATATCCATGCTTATTCTACGTCTAACAGTTATTTACAAACGGTTATTTATTTTCTTGTTTTGGGTAAACAAGAAATGAAACAAGGAATGAAAAAAATGTGTGTGTGTGTGTGCGTGCGTGCCATTAAAAAAAATAAAATTCGTTTTTCATGTGAGAGAGATGAGGTAGAGGATGCAGGGGGAATAGCTTATTGCTGTGGCTTCAGAAGGCGGTACTGAAGAAATCTTACACAAAAAAGCATTGTGGTAAAAGTAGCGCTGGATCAATTAATGACCTTTGACGCCTACATACACCTCTTCCATTTAGAGATTCCTCCGCTTTACCTTGACAAAGACTGTCCCAGCCTGGATGAAATACGCAATTTAAATGTTTTAACTCTTTAGATGCTGGTGCGATTTGTAAACACCCCCACACAGATCGTTGAGCATTTTCAACGAAATATGTTACAATCATCTGGTAGATTGGAAACAATATTCCATGTTCCAAAAACGATTTTCCGAAAGTCCTCCCTCAAAATTAAACATTGCCATAAAAATTATTTCAATAATTTGTCATCGATTGATTAGCCCATGTCTTCAGATTTTTCACCAAAAGAGTAGCAAATGTTAATTCGGTATCAAAATGTTGATCAGTTCACTGTTACTTTATTAAAATGTTTTTCCTTACAAGACTTTGCTTCTTGTCTTGTTAGTCATTTGGACATTTTAAGTATGTAACACTTTGCTGTCATGGGCATTTGCATGATTTGGGTGCATATTTCCTCTATTATTGCATATTTTGTTTTGACAAAATGTATTAGACAAAAGGGAACTAAGTAAACACAAATACATTTTTAAAATCATTATTTAAATGAAAAAAGTTATCAAACATACATATCAGGCATGTGAAAAAGTAATCGCCCCCTTAGTTACTCAATCAACCAATTAAGTAAATGTAATTGATTCAGATTCAGCTGTTTCAACATAGCCAGGCTTGATTGCAGCCAGCCCTGTTGAATCTTAACCTCACTCATATTGAATCTTATGATCAGAGTGAAGTAGTTACCACAAAAGTTCCACAAGCACACTATGCCATGGTCAAAGTAAATGGAAAAAAGTTGTTGGAATATATTAGTCTGGAAAGGGTTACAAGGCCATTTCTAAGGCTCTGGGACTCCACCAAACCACACTGAGAGTCATTACCTCCAAATGGAGAACACTTGGAACAGTGGTGAATCGTCCCAGGAGTGGCCGGTCTGCCAAAAGTTCTCCAAGGGGTGCAGCGACAACTCATCCAGGAAGTCACAAAAGATCCCAGAAGAGCATCCAAAGAACTGCGTGCCTCTCTAACCTCTGCTAAGATCAGTGTTCACGACTATACATTAAGAAAGAAAATGGGCAAAAATGGGATTCATGGGAACATCAATGATCGTCTCACATTTGCAAAAAGTATCTGGATGATCCCCAAGCCTTTTGGGATACTGTTAAATGGAAAGATGAGTCAAAAGTAGAACTTTTTGGAAGACATGTCTGGCATAAAGCAAATGCAGCAAGTCCACATCTGAATGGCTGAAAGAAAAGAAAAAGTTTTGGAGTGTCCCAGTCATGGTCCTGAACCCAAAAGAGATGCTGTGGCAGGACCTGTAATGAGCAGTTCATACTCAAAAACCTGCCAATTTGTCTGAATTAAAGCAGTTCTGCAAAGAAGAGTGGACTACAATTCCTCAACAGCAATATGAAGAACTGATATCAAATTATAGGAATCATTTGGTTGAAGTTATTTCTGCTAAAGGTGGTGCAACCAGTTATTAAGTTTAAGGGGGCAATCATTTTTTCGCATGGGTGATATGGCTGTTTGACAACGTTTTTCATTAAATAAATGAAATAATTTTTAAAAGGTGTTTTGTGTTTACTTTGTGTTCCTGTTGTCTAATATTACATTTTATCTAAATATTTGAAACCATTTAGTGTGGTAAATATGCAATAATAGAGGAAATCAGGAAGGGGGCAGATACTCTTTTACGGCACTTATTGTTATCAATGAAGATAGCCGACATATCAAATCAGTTTGTTTTTTTTATTTTTATTAATCACTGACAAATGTTCAGTGACACTGATCAAGTGATTAGTGGTCAAGTAGAGTGATGAATGGCTTTATTTATTATCCATTTTTTAAAATCTCTATCATGCCAGAGTATTTAATCTACATCGTAGCAAATGCCGTGAAGGTTACAGTCCTGCAATTTACACCCCTGATATAAAAAACTTACGGAATTCAAAAATGGAAGTGTAATGGATGGTCTTGAAACCACTCGCGTATCAGCCCTGCTGCAAGGTGGAAATGGATATTGTCCCAAAAACATCTTTGATTGCGCCCCCTCCAGCTCTCATGCTGTTCGGAATGAGATTCTCTCTGAAGGAATAAGGAAAGAGCAACAGCCATGCGGTGCTATAGGGCCCAGATGACATACAAATTTGTAATTGTAAATGTGACATTTAGGCAATCTCACAAGAAACCTCTCCTCATTAAAGAGTTTCATGTTTAGTATTTAGCAAAAATGTCTTCATTGTGCAATTTTGTGAAACAATAAGAATGTACAATTTTGTTTGCCAAATATAGTTATGATTGTTGTGTCAACTGTTTGAGAATATGGAACTTTGCTCAAAAAGGTGCCTAATAAACTGAGAAAACCACACTGGCCAGAAGGTAAAACAAATGAAGTAAGAACTTTGTTCTGAGTATTGATGGAAATAGATCATCCTTTTAAAATTGTAAGTAATCTGCAGGAATAATTATGGCGTATTTCAAATAATTATTTGACCCGGGTCTGGACTGTCCTGTCTCTCTTTTCTCCTTCACATGTGATCTAAAATGGAATGATCCATTAAAAATTTTGTGTTTCATTTGCACATGCGCTGGAATTATTAACAGAACTGAAATTAATTATATTTAGTTGTAACAATGGTTGAAGATATTTGGGAAAAAAAAAGCTGTGTCAAGAGAAGATAATGATTAGAAGTTCTATAAATCAGTTTGGGAATTTTTGCAATATTATCATTCTTTAGATTTTATAGTACTTTCATATGCGAACAGATACACACACATACATACCCACACGCAGTCATATTCATACACAGATACACACTCTTATGTACATGTACACTCTGAAGGGGCGACATAGCTCAGGAGGTAAGAGCGGTTGTCTGGCAGTCGGAGGGTTGCCGGTTTTATCCCCGCCCTGGGCGTGTCGAAGTGTCCCTGAGCAAGACACCTAACCCCTAACTGCTCTGGTGAATGAGAGGCATCAATTGTAAAGCGCTTTGGATAAAAGCACTATATAAATTCAGTCCATTTACCATGTGCATGCACATATGCTCATACACATGTATGAATAAAATCAAACCAAAAGTCATGCACACACACACACACACACACACACACAGGCACACCGGTGTATGATTCCTTCACACAGACCTGTCCTGCCACTGCTGTGTCCTCCCTTCCTCCTCCCCCTCTGTTGTGTTTCAGTCATTTCATTTAAAAAGCCAGGACTTCTGGGTAAACTCATCGATACATGGCCCCTCCCCCTCCCTTTAGCAGCCATGACTGCGACAGTGCCAGGAGCTGAATCTGATGCACAAGAGAGGAGGGAGGGCATGCTGTCACACAGGGGTGTGCTCGGGCCACACCATCACCCAGCACAGCAGCAGCGTTTGTTTTGATGGTCCCCAGTGTCACGCCAAGATGCCTTATGCATCCACCATCTCCACACTCCAACTGCCAGTCTATAAAACATATACGCAAGCTCTCTGACATTCACACACAAGTTAACGCACACACTCGTAAACTCGTACACACATGCGCACACACTCAGTCACTCACACAGTCCCCATTCAACTGTCTTATTTATAAATCTGATTTGAGATTTAAAAATGTATGCTCATAAAATATTGAAGTAAAGCATGTGTAGTTCACTTGTATTAAGCAGCCTGGTGTGACCGAAGCTGTGGGAGGAAGATGATTGTAAAGTATTCCCTCACACCAAGAGCTGCTTCTCTTTCCCACTGCTGTCTCACAGGTTAAAGGCACAGGCACGCACAAGCAAAAATAAAACTGAACAATGGCAGTACACAGTGGGCTGTTTCAGAGTGAACAATCTCTCCTCAGATTAACCACACAGATTTTGTAGACTAACCAGATGGTCAGGTCCTGCATTCCTTCTGTGTTCCCTACTTCTCAACAACAGCAGTTTCTGTAATGATATTACAGTTCAAAGTGTCCTCTGCCACAGTAAATGCATGCCTAATGAGCAAAAAATGCATCAAAATGGTGCCAGCAGTAGAGAGACAAAAGTCAAACTTAAGAATAAAGAACTGAATATCTGGCATATCAGCAGAGTGTATGGTGACCAATGGTAATGCGAGGAAATGCGAGATTATAGTACACCTGGTGACGAGGTTATCCCAGGGATGCATCTTGGTACATCTGTACATCTGTAGCATAGATAACACCTAGTAAGGCCAAAAAATCTAACAAAAAGCAGGGAACACCTCACAGGGAGACACAGCCAGGAACAGATGCCCACACTCCATATTCCAGAGTATCAACAAGAGATTTATTGTTCTTAATTCACATAATAATGCAAAATAATATTAACATGGATTAAATACCATGGATGTACTTCAAATTAAATTACACTGAATAATAAAGAAGCACACACACACACACACACATATATATATATATATATATATGATTGACTTGACCAGCCAAGAACATTCCACATTTTGGCCCTGAATAATTACTTGGTAGTTTTAACAGTGTGTCGGGGGTCATTGTCCTGCTACAAGGCAAAGCATTGTCAAATGTGTTTTGAGGCATTTGGTTGGGTCTGAGAAGATATGATGTGTCTGTACGCTTCAGAATTCATCCTGATGTTGCCATCAGCAATAACGTCATCAGTAAGGACCAGGGTGTTCTTGTTTCTTCTCAATGTATCAAACTGTTTGTTTTGACACTCCCAGTGTTTTGGCTATGTCTCTGATAGAGTCATTCTGATTTGATTCTGATATATCAGCCTCATGATGGCCTACTTTACTGGTATTAATGCTTCTTGGGCACTCATGTCGAGAGAGAATAGCAACAAACTCCAAATGCAAATGCCACACCTAGACCTTTTGTTAACTTTCTTGAGCATGAACTAATGCAAAGACAAACAGCTGGAGAAACCACCGAGAAGTTAAATGTCCCATTACTTTTGCTCACCTAAAATGAAGGGACTATGTATAAAAACGGCTGTAATTCCTACACGTATCACCTGATATGGAAGTAAATGTCCTCAGATTAAAGCTGACAGTCTGCCCTTCAACCTCAGATTCATTGTTTCACTTCAAATGTGATGGAGTACAGAGCCAAAACAGCAAAAATGATGTCCCTGTCAAAATACATAAGGACTGCATATATATATAACAGTACAGTAATTTTAATTTTTGAATGACTACAAATAAAATGAGCCATGTCAATGAATTCCCACTTCTTCCCCTTTTTGAAGTGAAGGCATAAGCTATGAAAGTTTTTTTTTTTTGGAGGGTTCTTTGGGTTTTTCCTCTCTGCATAATAAATGTGGGGGGATCTCAGGGGATTAAAGCATTTGTGAGCTATATCTAATCCCAGCCACTGCCACAAACCCCAGCGGGATCGATGGAAGCAACAGAAAAGATCCAGAAAAGGGGGAAATACAAAATCGGGGGGAAAGAAGAGAAAAAATAACAGCCTAAGGAAACCTGTCACTGCGGGGACACACATTCCTTTGATACTTTACACAGTTTTTTTTTTTTTTTCATTTTTACTTATTGTCAGGTCTTCTGCTGATTTTCTCTGATCGCAAGAGGTTGGGGTGGGGGTATAAAAATGACTTTTTTTTTGTCTATGAGAGAAATAACCCACAATCCCCTGCTGGGAAAATGTCTGTTCCTTTTCTCTGGAGAATATGTGATTCTCAGCCTTCAAACGTGGAGCATTTACTTGTATATGTAAGCTCATTGGTAACATGCAGTAAGCAAATAAAGACAATCTGCAATATTTATATGATTAGTGTGTGCCTTGAGAGCCAAGCCTTGGTTGAGGTTTGTTTTACACATGTCACATGCTGAATTTCAGTACTCTGAGGCAGTGCTTTATGTACTGCTCTGTGAATGCAGAGCCTAGCACTTTTTGTCTGTTATATAATAAGATCAGAACACTGGACACTCTAATTTTTAATGTTGCCCAGAAAATGGTGACATCTGGCACCATGAAGGAGGGCAAAAAGAGTTCACAATCAGGCCACCCTATATTCCATTGTCCTCTGTTTCCACTTTGCTCTTCAAAGCTGAGGACTAGAGGGTTGTATGCCATGTCATGACAGGACACTCGTGTAATTCTGGATTAAAAGAACAGCAACAGCAGCAGCAGAATAATGACATTTTCTGCAGTATGAAGCACTCGATTGGTTGCACTCACCGAACAGAACACTTCTTTGAAATCTCAGATCGACAGCCAGACGGAATGGTATCAAATCAGCTCACCATTTCTTTACTGTATGCCCATTCATGACACCATTTAGGAATTTCTGGCGAATCAAGTGACAAAGGGGCACTATAATGGCCTCACCCAGCAACAAAATTAAAACAAGACAAGTGAAACACATGGACATCCCAACTCATTTGGTCTTAGGGCCTACCTACACATACCTGTATTGATCTTGGTCTCTGTCACTGGTAATGCTGCCATGTGCTTCATAATCACAGCAAATGCAAAGGCAAGAAGGTCGATTATATTCATCACGTTTTGCAAAATCAAACTTTTCCCTTCAGGGATACTGAGGAAAAAGACAAAAAGGGTCCAAAATATGATGGCAAGGATAAGTGTAAGGATAGCGTCAGAATGGATGGAAATGATGACAGCTCTGAAAGGGAGGGACAGGTGAAATAAAAAGAACTACTACGTGTGTAGTCATTCTGGACCCCAGTTAGCATCTCACCGCCCCCGCCTCTCGCTCTCAATCTCTCTCTCTCAATGTCTCTCTCCCTCTCCCACATGTCCTGTATGTCACACTCTATCCCACATGGTTTCTGGAATGCCTCAATTATGGAGGTATGGAACAAATGCACAGACTGTTAGTGCTCTTGCTGGTGTTTACACATAACATGAAAAAAGGGCAAAGAAATAATCAAACTTCTCCATTTCTTCTTCCTGAAAAACTGTACATTTCATACTGAACATGTATTTAAGAATTAGCTTATTCATTCACTTTCCACCGTGAGCAAACGCAAACACCAACAGTGAGAAAAACAAGCTATTTCCACTCTTGTCAAGTTCTCTCTCTGCTTTATAGGCACAGGGGCACATGCACACAAACACACACACACACGTAAACACACACACACACACACACACACACACACACACACAGAAATAAACACACACCATAAACAAAATTACCTTGTGACCTTCACCTCCTTGACCTACCAGCCGTGCATCATCCTTGGCATAGTTCATCTGGAGCCGCACACCTGCATATATGTGCAGATCTGGAGCGTCCCACTGAGGAAGAAGACAAACAAGCATTTATTGTCGCATGTCAAGTTTTTATTCTTCACAGTGATTCGACACAGTGATAAAACATCCTACTTTCTGGTAGTGATTATACAGCCTGCAATCTGGTACATGCTGCACTCTGGTACTGATTAAACACCCTGCATTGTGGTAGGTTACACTTTGGTATTTATTAAATACCCTGCCCTCTGGTACTGATTAAAGCCTGCACAAGAGCACACACAAGTTTGCATATTCACACATGCACATATACATTACATACAATCACATGCACACACACACACATGCTTTGATATCTACACATGAGCTATATATGCTCATACTGACGTTACAAACCCTCAAACACACACACACACACACATTCCACCACAGTAAAATAAATGACAAGGGATCTCCAGAGGTGAATTGGCTCACCAGTCCAGTCCAAGTGGGAAAAGCAGAGTCATTTCCCTTTAGTTTCCTACAAGTCACAGGATGTCAAAGTTCAGATGGTCATGTGAGATGAAAGACTGAAATGAGTTTGAATCCAACAGAGAGATCTGGAGAATCTGCTTGACCATAGTACCATAAGGAACCATGCAAAGCCGCTCCACAGGACAAGGACACTACCGGTGAAAGGAATAGCACAGCAGCCTCCACTATATACAATTTGTGTCTGTTCCTCACTGTCCTGTCCAGGTAGGACACACTCTTTGCACACAGGGCTGGAGAGCAAAAGCAGACACCCTATTCCCTCTCACCCCAAGGGCACAGCCTCAGCACCTGTGATCACCCAGAGGAACCTCTCTCTGAACTGGTCTGCGGGGAGCCGGGAGACTCCAGGGACTCCACAACATTTTCGTTAAACAGGATAGAGTAAAAAATAACTGGAGTTTTCCTTACAAAGGGGCTTGTTCATCGTTGGTGCAGACTGAACTGATGGAATGGGATGATACTCGGTCATTCCTGCATTTCACCAGTTCAGTTTAATTTCATTTGTATTTGTGTGTGGGTGTGTATTTCTTCCCTTGATATTCCTTTCTCTACCGAGTTGTTTTGACCTTGAGCGGCTCGAGGAGACAGTATCTCTCAGGAGAGAGACATGGTGTGGCTTCATAGTTACAGGCACTACAACTGATAAACAAGCACTGAGTACATGGCACTGTGGATTACCACTATCCATACAGAGCCAAATCGTCTATTCTACTCTCTCACATCCCCCTTTATTTCTCCTCCCTTTTCTGCCTTTCATTTTCTCTCCCTCACATATTCATAGAGGCACAAACATATATGTACATCACACATACATACAGATACACAAACATATACACGCATTACACAAACATACAGATACACAAACATATACACGCATTACACAAACATACAGATACACAAACATATACACACATTACTCATACACAGAGGCACAAACACATACACACATTACACATAAACCTACAGATACACAAACATATACACACATTACTCATACACAGAGGCACAAACACATACACACATTACACATAAACATACAGATACACAAACATATACGCACATCACACATGCATACAGATACACAAACAGATACACAAACACATACACGTATTACACATAAACACAAACAGACACAAACATATACACGCATTACACATACACAGAGATGCAAAAACATATACACACATTACATATAGACACACACAGATACACAAACGTATACAACATAAAAAATATACACATAGATTCACAAACATATACACACATTACACCCCAGATAGCCAGTGAATCTGGGTGGGATCTGTGCTGCTTCTGGCATGATGTCAGCCAGAATCGGCACAGATCAGGCCCGGAGTCTCTCGCTATCTGGGATAAACACTAATGTACAAACATGAGCCCTGTCCGTATGGGATTAGTTTCACTAGGAGAGGTCAGGTAATATAATTTTTACCAAAAAAAGTCATTTTATTCAAGTCCGGAACGACGATGTCAGTGATTTTTACCGGGTACTTGAATAATAATTACAGCTGAAAAAACCTACTGTTTTTCAGCAAACTCAGAGGTCCTCTTGATAATTTGTTTGGCTCAACACATCAGCATTTGATACAAATTCCAACTAATAGGGGTGGTACATTTTTATAATACCTTTTTCTAGCATTTGTATATTTATATATTTCATTTATTTTTCATAGATTCTTTCATATATTTTTCAGCAAGTGTTAGAAATATTTTTTTTAAACTTTGTTTTAGTTGTATAACGCTAACAATGTTTTGTGTTGTGTTTTTCTTTCCCCCTGGTAGGTGGGAATGTGTGAACAATACATCCGGGAACACAGACATGCTTCCTCAGTGGAGAGTAATGAAGGCTTTTTCGGTGGGGATGGGCCATTGAAATCACTGATGTGCAATGATAAAAAATAAATTACCAGCATTGTCCTGCAATACTAATCCCATCCGTATAGGGTTATATACATACATTACACATACAATTAAATGTAATGCATGCACAGAAACACACATTTGCTTCCCTGTTTTTCTTTTTTCTTTTTCCTTCTCTCTACACTCTTTCCATCCTCCATTCTTTTCCTCTTACCTCCTTCCCCTTTTCCCTTATCTCCTGTTCTCTTTTCATATTTTCTCCTCCACTCCTCTATTCTCTGTACCCTTCTCCCCCCTCTACAGCAGTAGGTTTATTCATCTGCGCAAACAGCTCCAGGTGAGTGGAAATTAAAGTGTTGATATAAAATAACATCAATTATCCTGTCATTAACTAATGCCGTAATTCCGACCAGCTTAATCAGGAACCCACCTGTTTTTTGTAATGATGTCAATTTATTTAGTAAATGACTAATCAAGGTGCTGGAGAAAAACAGCTATGATTGCCACTGTAGTTTACACAAACTACACTGCCACTCTCAGTGTCTCACGGCAGCGTCTGCCAAGTCGTTTAATTACATATCGATGGCTTCCTGAGAGGGGATACGTGTTTGTAAGCAGTAACGGGGGCCATGCCGAGCTCTCGTCTGCAGGACCACTTACTTGCTTCTTTTCTCTTTGGACACAGTTCAATGTTTGGCTGAGAGCTTTTGGCTGCTTTCATTTTGGGACGGTGGAGACTGGATACTCCAGACTACCAAACGCGAACGTTGCAACAAAAGCAGCCTCCTTCAGTCGGGCCAGAATTCTGCCTTAGTTAATTCTTGCAGATCTGGCGACCGGCGCAGCAGCCTTTGTCTTCAGCACCACAGCAATCGGTCTCAAGGACACACTCTCAAGCTCCTTGTCACCAAACATCACACCGTTAAGGACCGCCAGTCCTGCCTGCATTCAGGGCCACCCTTCTTGTTAATGTTGAAGCTGTGGCTCACCTGGAGGCCTAGAGGGGTCCAGAGATGATGAAACCCCCTTACCTGGACCCAAAGTACCACCCAACTTACATCAGAAGGACCAACCCTACCTGCACCAGCAAGATGACCTCTACCTGCACCAGCAGGACCATCCTGAACTGCACCAAAAAGACCACCTCTACTTGTACCAGTAGGACCATCCGTACCTGCACCAAAAGAACCACCCCTACCCGTACTAGCAAGCCCATCCAAACCGGCACCCAAAAGATCATTCCTACCTGTATTAGCATATCATCCCTACCTGCACTAACAGGACCACCCCTACCTGGACCCAAAGGACCATCCTGACCTACACCAAAAGCACCAACCCTACCAGTACTAGCAGGACCATCCCTGCCTGCACTAAAAGGACCGCCTCAACCTGTACCAGCAGGACCACCCCTAACTGCACTAGCAAGACCATCCCTACATGCACCAAAGGGACCACCCTTACCTGCACTAGCAGGACCATCCCTACATGCACCAAAGGGACCACCCTTACCTGCATTAGCAGGACCATCCCTACATGCACCAAAGGGACCACCCTTACCTGCACTAGCAGGACCATCCCTACATGCACCAAAGGGACCACCCTTACCTGCACTAGCAGGACCATCCCTATATGCACCAAAGGGACCACCCTTACCTGCACTAGCAGGACCATACCACCCTGCACCAGCAGTCAGGATAAGTCGCTCCATCTTCAGCATGGTTTATGCCTTCACCCTAAACCCTCCTGCCCCTGCATACCTGCCACCACAAATCTGACCCCATGCACCTGCCCCTATGGGAGGAAAAAACTCTGCTGTCAAATGCATGGAGGGTAGAATGGTCTAGGGCTCTATCTAGAGATGGCACAGCAGTACAGCTCACTGGGGAAACCCAGTGAGTAGTCAATAAGACCATCTGTGTATCTGTGTGGTGGAGCAGTAGGAGATTGCAGTAAAATAGCATTTTCTGACCTGAACGAACTTCACTCCCCTGTGCACAGCCACACAAGCTTCAGCCTGGAGCTGCATTTATGAACCAGTTTTGCTGTTGTTAAACTGTGTCGCTGGCTGCTATACTCCGAATATATATATATAGTGCACATC